>NC_142618.1:9060364-9369382 GCF_059453375.1 Lepisosteus platostomus | reverse complement strand
ATGCTAAATTGTGACAAATTATTTGGTGTTTAACATATTTCTACATTTGTGGTGGGGATTGGGAGGAAGTTATGTAGAAGGGAAAAGAATACAAACAGACCTTGTTTTCAGTAATAATTTTAAAAACATCTGACAAAAAACTGTAAAGACCCTTTTCATCAAACAAACTAGATAAAGAATACTTGTGGCAACACATTTTTTTATAATGCAGTTACCTCATTACAACATGAGCTTTATCAAGTCCCCACATAGTCGGCAATTTAACCTCTGTGATTCCGGAATTAATTAAGCAGGAACAAATGAATAAACTACTTAATGAAAGTGGCAAGTTGAAAACAAAGTCATAAACTAAAAAAGATAAATGGATCACTAACTCTCTTTTCTTCCAGTCACCTGGAAATAAGCCCTACATTCAGCTTAGACCCTCTACTGCTTTTGAGTCCCCAGCTGCTCTTTCAGCTAGTAAATAAAAGTGTTCATGGAAACAAAATCATTCTACACAGTGAGCTGAAATAATCTGGAGAACTGCAACTCTTTTTGAGCTGCTAAAAATAAGTGCATACACCCTTCCTATTCAACAAAAGCTATGTTACTTTATTCTCTAGGTATAAATGAGGCATCCAATTTTGTGAAGAACTGTGAAGATAATAACAGCAACCTCTGACTTGTTAAAAAACACCATCAGCAAATTACCAAGTTTTTCTCCCACCTTGTTATATGACTCAGTATAAGGAACAGTTAAAAATGAACACTAACAGTTTGATTATTTTCAGATTTTTTATGATTTTAAAAGTCTAAATAGCTAAATAAGTATGGTTTCATTAGTAAAAATAACCTGAGTCAACTTTTTACAAGAGAAAATATTTGTTCAAGCAAATTTATGAATGAAAGTCACAGGCTGGGCACCAGTACACAACCTGCTGGGAAAATGCAGCTACTGTGTTATTGTTTTCATGGTGGAGAGCAAACAGGATGTTAATAAATCAGCAATAGATGTAAACTGAAATGAAGCCACTAGCAGAACAGGCATGTTGGCTAAACGTGCAGTACAAGGCAGAGAAACAGCCTGATGTGCCCCCTGTGAGGATGTTTAAAATCACAATCACACTGCAGCCATATCCTCACAGTATTACCAACAGTTACACGATTGCAAAGGGATCTGTTCTCATTTTGTTCATCATTCTACTGAAGCAAACAGAAGGCTGATTAGTACAGAGCTCACAGTAATTCAAAAGAAACGCCTAACGATGTTTGACTTACTTTAGTCATGGCAATGTTTTATTAATGTACAAAACTTATTTTGGTTGAAAGTTTAGAAGATAAAACGTTTGACAATGGATAATCACAACAATTTGTCGGTCTATAAGTATACCCAGAATGCTGCCACTTCATGAATATAGAGCACGCACAAAACGTATATCCCACTTAAACAATTATTGCTGTCTCTTTTGATTTTAAGATGTCACTTTGAGTGGTTTTTCCATTCTATTTCTTCAGTCCACTAGAAAATGACTCCACGCGTCTGGCGCAGAAACACGTATTGCAGCCAGAAAGGCTTAATGTTTCTGTGATACACGGACGATAAGGCATAGAGATCTATGTATACAGAGACTCAGGAATGAGCTCCACAGAACAGTGATCTCCGACCAGCTTCTCGTCTCTTACACATTCATCAAATCGATATTCACATCACTTGAGCCCTCCGATTCCAAATGAAAAGATGTGCAAAATTAAATACACAATAAGCCTTACAAAAGTAGATGTTTTACTCTAAGGTCGGGAGGAAAGCATGTCACGCAACAACATAAGTCAAGGAACAAAAAATTATGGAATTAGCACAGACTGCATATAATAAGAAATAAATCCCTCCCCAAAAATGTGTTATGCCTAAGACTCTGCTGGCTTTTTAATTTGGAAATATGCTGCCAGATTGTGGTCACACTGCCAGGACATTATTATATTTTAAGTGTGTCATATTCTGCGCTCCTCGTCCTGCACACTCTCACATGCTTTGCTGGCTGGGCTCACCTTTATTCAATCCCACTGGCATGCAGAGAGCCCTCTGGCTTCTAACAACCTATCCCACTGTGGTACATATTGGAGAGCATACAATTGCCTTAAAACCTATTTGCATCCACAATAAAGTCACCATCCACCTTTTCAATGCAATCAATCTGACTGGTACAAACAATAGTTTGATTTTGATTGCCCTGCAGTGTGAGTGGGCAGCTCTGTTGAATACAAAAGAATCTCTTTGAAAACAAAGGTCTGGTTCATCATTCAGGCCAGTGCTATTCAGGCAGCTGCCTCTGCCACACTCACGCTGACAAACGTCCAGAAAAACAGATGGTTTGTGCATTCATGACCAGTTTAGTGGAAGCCCAAGAGTCAAGACTATTCAGGGGAGTTTTTTGTCATCCATTTGATAATAAAGCTTTTCACTCTAGTAGAAAATTAGAAATGCATTTTAAAATCGTCCTTTAATTATTGAGGTCAGCCAAGCTCTGTATGAAAAAAAGGGGGCTCAAGTATGAGCTTTTAGTTCACATGGCTGATGTGAAAAGATTTAAGGCGGGATCCTTCATTTCACCTTTTAGAGCCGAATCACAATAAATTTACATAAATTGCTCAATTTGCAGAAAAAGGCAAAGTTTCCTGCCGGTAAAAATTCTCTTGAGCTTTTGATTTTTCGGTCTTCCCTGAAATACAAGAGTTTCGCCATTCTAAAACAGGATAAGAATGATACAGTATACAGAAAAAAAAGAGTTGTTCAAAAAAGCTGTGCATTCTTTGCAATTTATAATGTAATGCATTACAATTTATTTTATTCACTGACGCCTTTACTTTTTTCCCCAAACCAAAATAAATAACTGGATGGATATGTCACCATACTGTTTTAAATCGGAAAAGCCAGACTCCATCTAAGCGTAAAGGGAACATCTCAAAAGTCAAATAAAGCACATACAGTATACTGTAAACAGCATACAAAAAGCCAAGAAACGTTCTCAGCTCGGAATCTTAACATCCTAACCTTTCTGTAAGCAAAAATAAATATCTTTCTGGGAGGTTTCTCTTATTTGGACATAAAATCAAAGACAAAAAGAAAGCATTCCGAAAGACGCCATTGACAAATATTCTGCGAAATTCCACTTCATCACTTTGACCTTTTATTAAATAATAAAGGTGATAAAAAAAGGGAAGGCAAAGGGTTTTACAGCACAGTCTGACCATTACAGCACTGAATTTTTGCACATCTGCATTATAATCGATAACAGATGAGTAAATCCCAGCCGCTAAATCATTCATCAGCTCGGCACTCTTAAGTACCAGATGGTGATGCCATGGTCCTCAAACTAGGAATATAAAATTTGCGGATTTTGGGCTCCGATCTGTGGCAAGAGGCATAAGAGTGCCTATAGGGGAGATGCTCCTATCAAGTGTCACCAGCTTCTCCGCTCAGAATTCTGCTGCAGCTACTGACGCTCAAACTTTTGGGCTGTAGCCATTATTACCACAGAGCAATCTTGTCAGTTACTGATATGTAAATCTCGATGATGGAAAATAAAATAAGTCACTGGGAATTAGATTGTCACTAAGCATAAAACTATGTAAAACTATGTAATTTAACAAATTATTTATTTTTTGGCATCATAAATTCAAAAGTGATATTAGCCTAGATCAATCAGAAAGAATGTCAGTTGATGTAATGCTATATATATCTACACACTTAAGCTCCTATACAACATCCACTGCCTTAGATAACGAAAGCACTTCCTAGTATATTGATGATAAAAATACGCAACACTAAATTTCTTTTATTACAAAGAAATAAAACATGTTCTCACATTAAAATGGAATTTCACATCTTACAAAAATAATCGCAGGGATTTATAAAATGTTATTAACTGGTAAAATTAAAGTTCATTTTTTAGGGGAAAGTTGTATATACTGTATATATACATTATATATTTCTTGCTTCTACATTATTTTTCTGGAAAAACATATGATTTGAAGAACAGCCCCTCCAATCACTTTTGTAGAAGTCAAAAGTACAGTAATTTTTATTTTGGTACAGTACAAAGCCAGTTCTATAATATTATCTCAAGAAAATGTTAGAAAAAAAACGTAGATCCTAAGATGATATTTGTGGAGTGGTGACCCCTTGTAAGAAGGTTTGTACTGAAGGAAAATAAAAAAGAAACCTTCAGAGTTTAAATTAAGCATTTAATACATACTGTATAAAATAACATTTCAAATACTCATTTCGCTATTCAGTTGAGCAGTTACGTCAATAAAAGACGGGACAAGCAAAATATAATTTGAACCGAATCAATTAAAAAAATTCATACCTAACTAAATTTGAAATAAAGGAAACACAAAATTATTCAAATTGAATCATCCATCAAGCCAGTCTTTGATCAGTATTTACAAGATAACTGAGAAACCTCAACTGCTAGACTCCGCCACAATCCAAAATGTACGCTTACTTCTTAAGCACTGCCCTCTTCTGACGATAAACAGAACTGCATAAGAATTTCTCACAAAAGCCAGCAAAGTGCCTCAAAAGCACAATATGCGTGGAAACGTGCCAGTTTTTCCTTTACTTAATGGGAAGATATTTGTCTCTCAAAAAATACTTTTAAAATTAGGAGCAATGATGCTTGAGATTTAAAAAAGGATCCTGACATAAGACATATATACCTCTGGAAGTATATAAACCAAAACATATTTAAGAGGGAAAAAAATCACAGACTTTCAGAGTCTTAAAGAAAATGATCTTCTCTGAGTACACCTATGGGAGTATAACAATTCATTTCCTGTAAGCTCTCCGTACAAACAGGAAAAAAACAGCTGGAAAAGAAACGTCAAGACAAAGTACGAAAATGAGAAGATTGAAACAAGAATCCAGAACAAACATGTTGTGCTTATTTCTCCATTCACAGTTACTTTGAACAACACCACAGACAAGGCCTTTCAGGCTTTTCAGATTACCAAACCTCGATGTACAGTATGCATTAAGTAAATAAACTAGTATACATTTTGACCTGCATAAGACACTCCATGTCTGCGAATGGGCTCCTGGTTCTTTGACCACCACCAGAAATACTTGATTTCAAAGAAGCTTTCTGTATAAGCAATGTAAATGAATTTCTGCACACTAACAAAATATTCCTCAGTTAGTCAGGTTTATCTCCATAACAGTGACATGGCTGAACAACTGTGAGAAGTATTTCTAGATTCGTTTTTGATTATGTTACCCCCTACACCCTTTACAATTTCAGGACTTTTTTTCTTTCTTGATTGTGCATACAATGCTCTTTTCCACTTGTTATTCTGACACAAAATGTAAAAAAAAACATTTCATTAATATTAACGCAGACTGGCAGAAACTGTGCTACGAAAAAAATCAGGAGTTATACCCAAGCTCGAAATTCTAAAAACATGTAATATGCAATCTTCTTTACACTTCCTCTGTTCCTTTCACTCTGCCTTTTTAAAAACTCTCTCTAGCAAGTGGCTGATATATCAATGGAATTCCTTGCATTTGTATGACGTTTTCATCTCTAAGATCCTGTTTCACATACAGGAGGGGACCCACTTCACCCATCACTGAAGTGCAGTCCCATTTATAGCAGGTGACCAGTGGAGCTGCTGCACATTACAAATTGGAATAACAAGACCTTTGAAATTCAGAGGCTATGGTGAAGAAGAAACCGATGTTCGAGACAGGGCGCAAAAATACAGGAATGCTTTTATTTCCACATTTGTATTTTGGTAAAATCAGAATTAATACTGTACAATGATGTGCTTCTCCCCCTAATGTAAATTATTACTTGCAAATGAGTAACCCCTCAAAAACGGGAATGTGCAAGAAGCTGTGTGTGAGAGCAATAACTGCAGTAAAGACAGTTAAATCTGGAAAGCTTATTATTTTTGTACTGAACAGCAGTTTTGTTTTTCTAAGCAGACATTGGCAAATAGCGTAGCAATCCTGGGAGAGCAATGCTCTAGGGAGACCACAGTGAGGGAACGGGTGGGTCAGAGGGCAAAATCCATTTAATTGCACAGATTGCAGGCCGTTAATTTTTAGACAGACAACAACATTTCAATTTTGCAATAGCTTGTCCAATGTTACATCCCCTCTCTGATTTCAGTTTATACAGAGAGAGATCAACAAACAGTTCCTTATATCCATCTTACGATGTGTGCATCCGGTTCTGTTTGGCCCCCTACCTTACTCTTTCCTTTTCTGAGCCACAGAACAAAAATGTCTGATCCTGTAAAAAAAAAACTAACAACAGACAATACACAAACAAGCTTATGAAGAAACATTTGTGATCAACTATGAAACAAAAAGAACCCAGCATCCATAAAACCACAACACTTCTTTCCCGATCATAACACTGTTACAATATTGCAACACAGACTGTAGCACTTCTGAAGTAAACAATTCACCATACAGTCAAACTCTCTGCTAGAACTGAGTTTCAGAGGTTAAACTTATTGATACAGAGGATTCAACCGAGCCATGAAATTTACAGTTTTAACTGGCTGTGCCACAAAATTTACAGTTTTAACTGGCTGTGCCACAAAGTTCTGAGGGGCTTTGGGTCTATGTGTGTATGGTTAGGATGGAACTTGGGATCAGAAGAATCACTGTTGTTTTAGCAATAATTGAATACTGCTTAACTATTTTACCTAATAAATATGTTGGTGTCCATGTCCTGTATAGGTTACTGCATGGGATTAAAAATAGCATCTGCATGTTCATGGGTTTTTGTATTGGTAAGAACATACTGTACAAAATGTTACAAACAATAGGACGTCATTCGGACAGTTTCGCCATTTGGTAGGTAGTACTTAATTGATCTGAGGATCTCATCTAGCTACAGTATATTTTGAAAGAAATGAGGGTGTCGGCTACAACAGCATGGCTGGGCAGCTCGTCCAACACTCCCACTAAACGCTGTCCATGCTCCCCCACAGTCTGTGGTGGGCTGGGCTCCTTCAAGGATGAAAACTGGAGCCCTGTGTCTCAAGCACAGATTGCGTGTGGAATTCCTTAGTAGAATTCCTCTTACAGACAGACTTTGTTTTCTGAGAGGTTATCACATACACACAATTTCTAAACACAAGCGGTAGTCAAACCAGGCAGAGTAATTCCAGACCCCAGGCTGTGAGCATAGTAGCATGCTAAAACATGGCAGGGGAATGTGCAACAGCTGTAGATATGATCGTCTGTTTATTCTGGCATAAGTACTTTTTCACCCCCACTGTAAAGCTGCTTGAGAGGTCTTTGAGAGGTGCTACAGTATGTAAAACAAGATAATAAGAATACTATGATAACAACGCAGGGCAAAAGGAACAGGTGCACCTCAGTAACACAATAAGACAAAATAACAAACGTCACCTACGGTTACAGTGATGATAATAACTGCTAACATTTTCCTCACATATACAGTAAGAGAGTACCTATCTCATGCAGCGCTAAAGTGCAGCACCTACAGTACCTTGGTGACACACAGCAGTAATTACGCACCAGAAGTCCCACTGCACAGCACATCAGCTGAAGGAATTAGAGTTTTCATCATCAATTGTTTCGTAGACCTGATGAGATCAGGCTACAAAGTGGAAATGCTGCTGCCTTTGTATGTAAACAACCAATAACCAGAGCTTTTTGATCCTTTAAGAATATATTGCTTGTGACAGTTAAAAGGCTAAGCTGTTCATTAGTTCAATGAACCCGCAAGAGTTACCTAACCGTCTTATTAAAAAATCCAGTGGGGACCTTTTCTGTGTGATCTATTTTTTCTGTCACTGGACTATTAAGGAATACAGAATATAACAAAAGGTCATCTGCACTTTCTTTTTCCTAAATTAATTCAAAATCACACTTGCACACAAGGGTCTGGAAACCCTTGCACAAAATTGTCTTTACCAAAAAGAGACACATTATAACTTATGCTAACCTACAGTATTTCAAGATCTTTAATGTGTTTCCTGGTAGAATTAACTGTCATAATATGCTACTAAATATTTGTTAACGTTTGTGTCTGTAACATGTAAAAATCATGAAGTCTCACCTGAAAATTGTCATTTTGTAGTTTACTTGTTACTTGTTAGCAAGACAGCATAGATGCGTGTCTTGTGGAATGTAGCTTCAACCTCTGCATCATTGGCCGATTTGAAGGTCGAGTGGCGAAATGCTTTGCAATCGATAAACTGTGTATTTACAATGGGCAATCTTAAAACAGTCAGTGCAGTAACCTAAATACGCACTAAATATAAACGTTAATGTACGACCTACTGGATATGAAAAGGGGGTTATTCAATTGCTTGAAGTTCATGTGGAAGTAGATGAAAAGGCAAATCCATATACAGCAAGCCATGCATTTTGACTCATGTTTTACTCATTTGAATCCTTCAGGAAATGGCTGGATGAGGTGCTGGGATCAATAAGCTGTAGGCAACCAAACAACCAACATAACCTGGAGGTAGTTTGAAACCTTTTTTTTTAATGTTCCAACAGCTGCTGAGCAAAGTTCAATGCAACTGATTACTGATTACTGTGACTTTGATTACTTATCTGTCAGTGCACTAACACCAGCTAAACTACTACACTGTTTTCATAACAAGGGTGAAACACAGTGGACAACATTTAGACCTTATTATTTGCAATTTGTTTTAAATAAAGTTTTATTTAAAGGGGAACCGCAGTCCCAATTTCTCAGACAGGTTATTAAATCTTGGTAACAGAATAAATCAATTCATAATTTTACAAATTCCAAACTAAGCAAGAAATCATGAACTTCGTAAAAGTACTGTATGGTCTCCATTTTGTCACAAACCACTGGTCTCGCCACAAACAAGAGCAAAAGTTTGTGCGAACTGCGATGCAAAGCGGCCCTTCCTGCTCACTAATCAGTGTAATGACTACACGCAGAGTTATCAAGTCAATTGTATTTGTTAGCAAAACCGTCTCAAAGCCCAGAGCAGTATTTGTATTGAATTAAAAGAGATGTTTTCACAAGCCTCTTTGTTTACAACGTAACAAGGTCACTTTACCCCGCTGAAAGTTATGTTACCTCGTTCTGAATCCCAGAATGTGGCGCTGGTCATACTGTACCTGGAAATATAGTCTATTTTGTGATGTAAATGAGAGGTTTTATACATGATTGTGTATGTTGGGTTTATAGATACAGTATGTGATTGGAGGAACTAGTTGTTTTGCAGACATTTATCACTTCATTGTTCTTTTAGTGTGTGTGCACATAGATCTAAAAAAGATTGATGAGTCATAGAAAGGTCTGCTAAAGACGCACTAACTGCAGCCCCATCTCTTATTGGTTTTATATGTAGATATGTAAGCGAACATAACAAATTGATGACGGAAATCTTCCTTGATCTGTCGATGAAAGGAAGCAGCAGTCCTGCTGTAAGAAAAGAAAGAAATAGACAACGGACCGTAACGAGAAACGTCAGTCACTGACTGACCAGTTGAACAGAAACCTGCACAGCTACTGGCCGATGCAAAGGACGCATTTAGGCAAAAATGGAGGTTTAGTGAGATGGCTTGCCCCAAATTTTAGAAGGCACACTCTACCATATGCGATTTGTCCTGAGGCAATGGCAGAATCACAACGTTTTGAGGAAAGGAGAATCTCATCTAAAACGGAATGGAGTGAGTGGGCAACTCCAATAATTCCAGTCCTGAAAAGAGAAAACGCTGGCGACGTGTGCAATTGTTGAGACTTTAAGGTCAACGTAAGTCCTGTACCCCACAGTGTCTGTTACCCTTTACCTCATATTGAAGACATTTTTGCAATGTTAGCAGGGGGTGAGCACTTCTCCAAGACAGACTTAGTCCAGGCATATCTTCAAAAGGAGATTGAAGGATCATCAAATAATTTATTTTGATCATTTATACCCACAAAGGCCTGTTTCCATACAATCATCTAGTTTTTGGGGTGTCAGCGGCCCCAGCTAGATGACAGACGGTGACGGAAGTCCTGCAGCGAATTCCAGGTACAGTACATAGTGTAATCAGGACAATATTATTGTGACAGAGACACTCTGAAACGGAAAAATAGAATAGAAACATTTGAAACAGTGCTTAGCAGGCTCAGAGAGTGTGGAGTGGGAGCTAATGAGGCCAAGTACTGTATGAATTTCTTCCAAGTGAAATCTCGTATCTCATATACAGTATGTGGTTGGAGGAACTAGTTGCTTGTCGGATATGTTTGACTTTATTGTTCATTTTGTGTGTGCGCGCACTGATCTAAAAGTTATTGATGCGTCATAGAAAGCTCGGCTAAAGACGCACTAACTGCAGCGCCGTCTCTTATTGTTTTCTTCATGTAATTGTAAGTCAACAAACATAACGGTGTACGCTTAACTTTCGTTGTCTTCTGAAACGCACTCGTCAATGCCGATTCTTTCTAACCCCGAAATACAAACATAGCGTTGCAGTCCCTCTTTAAATGAGTTGGGGCTTCAACCAACCATTAGATACAGTACAACCAAAGACTGCAGACTTTGTTAGTGCTTCAACAACAGAGAGGTCAGGCATTCAATTCACCTTCACTTTGTTATTAAGTGACTTCATAAATATATCGAGGTTTTCTGCTCAATCGATAAGGTACACTGGAGGTAGATACCATGTCATTAAAATCAGCCCACACCTCTGAAATACACTTCAGCACAATGCTGAAAAAAGATGAAGGAGCTGCCAAATACTAAGCGTTTCCTATTATATTTCTAAATCAGACAAATAACTACTCGCCTGACATTCGGCTGCTCTGTACTGTGTTAAACTGAACTTCGTATACAATTCTAATAGAGCAGAAAAACGTCCCGTAGTTTTACGGTCTACACATCGATACCTTTTACCTTTAAAACCTGCGAATACCTGTACGAAGAGAATGCTTCGTTACTTCTTCAGCTTTTTATTTTCATAAAAAATCGCCTCATTCGGCGATATAACTACCGAGTAAATGAATAGTTAACGATTCTGTTGCTGGCAGAAATAGGCAACAACTTGATTCAAGCTTCACGGGTTATCTGCATGATAAGCGCTTTGACGACAGCATTCATGTTTTTTTTTCCCAGAAAAAAAAGTAGTGCGCAGTAAATCACTTTTCTTTTACTTACCTCTTCCTCCCGAGGAATGTGCAGAAGAGGCAAAAGGAAAAAAAGACGAGACACATTGTCAGAGCAATTCCCAGCAAGTCCATGTTGCCTGTTGCTTCAAATTAAGCCTTAAAAAAAGAAGTTTCTGCGTACCCAAGTACTCCAATTTCCGGATGCCTTGGGAGCAATCGAGAACTGTCAGGCGAGGTGATAGCTGCAGCTCACCACATTCAATGCAATGTATTGTAAAGCCGAGGTTTTCTGGACAGAAAAAAAAGTTTCGGAAACTGTTATGTGGAGCCACCCAAATAGTCATTAGCAGTAGCTTACAGTAAGTTTCCTGATAGAAGATGTTGCCATTATAAAGCCACTGTACGTCGTGACGTTAGCGAGGAGATGACTTCGTTTAGTTTACTAGATTTATTACGGAGAGTACAAATTCATTGTGTACAAAAGTGACTGCCCTACAGTATCATTCACTTACCAGTTTCTAAAAGCATTATGCATTGTACAAGAAATTGTCATTTGCTTAATTCGTCATTTTTGTGTTCGCTAATTCTTTTAAGCAATGTAGTGTATTGGAACTTCGTTCAAGAAGGAGCCTGTGCCTAAAATGACTTTTTGTAGTTGTTAAACGTGTTTAAAATTTGAAAGCTATTAATTATTAATTAAGTTATGACAGAATCTATACAAAATATAATTGACTTTGCAACTTTCCTACTGTATGTTTTGTATCCTACACATTTTAGAGTTTAACCCCAGCAGCAGTCTGTCCAGGTACCCTTTGAACTTTGACATTTCCCCCCTTTTTTTGCAAGCTCAAGCCCCCCCCCCTCGCCCTCTATAAAAGAGACCCCCTTAGCTCCTGTCTCTTTTTTCGTGCTAGCCCATGCTGCGCAGTAGTAACCGTTTCTCCTCTCCATGCGAAAAGAGTAATAAAGACGGTGAGCTGCAGTTTCTTCTCCTGTCTTTCTTCCTACACCAGCAGCTCTGCAAGTGGAATTAAAGTCGCTATTTTCATATTTCGAGGTTAGAAACAGTCAGCGTTGACGAGTGCATTTCAAAAACCGCAATGAAAGTAAAATGTACACAGTAACTTGTAAAACTTCCAATTTTCATCACAAAATAGACAAAAAATTGGCTTTCCATTTCAAGACAGTTTTGCTGATAAATGCTTCTTATTTAACTCTGCATGCAGATCACATTGCAACATTTCTGTGGTGAAATGACTGCTGCACAACTTATACTTACTGTACTTGCTCATACAGTACATCACATTACCTTAGTTCTTACAGTGACTAGCGAGCAGGAAGGGCCACATCACATTGTGATTGGTGTGAACTTGAAGGCAAGGTTGTGACAACATGGCGACTTGCATCGCTTTCACAACGTTTATGATTTTGTGCTTAGTTTGAAATCTGTAGATTTTTTTGTAATGCCAGAGAATTTAATAACCGGGCAGAGAAATAGGGGCTGCGGTTCCCCTTTAAGGGGGAATCACGGCGACCTCTTACGAGTGGGGGAAAAAGCGAAGCAAGGTTCTCTGGCGTGAGCTGTGAAAACCTGAAGGTGCTGCCAGGGGCAAAATCAAGCTGTTAAGGAAGGCTCACAGTCATGGTGTCCGACCACGTGAGGTCCTCCATTCTGCCACCCGAGACCTGTCTGAAAGTGGGGCAACAGGGGAGCTGCAGTCGCCGTATGAACGTATAGGTAGGTCAGTGGTCAGGACAGTCTGGGAGAGGAACTCGGAGGGCCCAAGCAGAGAACAGAGCAGGCACATGCGGGAGTTCCTTCAGCAGACCTAAGCTGAACCAACAGCTGGTATCACATGAACACCAGCGCAAACACTCCCCACCCGACAGCAACGTCACAGGCCGACTCCAGCGAAGCGGGCAGCTGCAGAGCGCGCCGTAGCCGAGATGTGTGGAGCTGGGATTCTAGAGCTGCCTGATGGATCGTGGAAATCACCTGCAGTGTTTGTCCCGGAGAAGGATGGAACCTGGAGGTGTCGAATACTGGACTCCTTTTTGTTACCCTGGATTGATGAGCCCCTAGACCCTAGTATGTCGAGCTGGATCCAGACGCACGCCCTAAGATGGCTTTCTTCACAAGCCAATGACTGTGGCAGTTCAAGGTCATGCCCTTTGGTCTATGTAACACCCTTTTGAATGCCTGATGGAGTGGGTCCTGGCACCAATATCCCCACTCAATGCCTCGTGTATCTAGATCATCTGATTTGGTCCAAAATTGCTCTTTCTAGGATGCCCTCCATGCTCTCTGCCAGGTGTTAGAGAAAATAGTAGGAATGAGCCTTAAGTTGCACCCTGAGAAGCCAAATGCCTTGCCGCAAAAGTCTAGTTCCTATGCTACCGTTTGAGTGGGGCTGGATTCCCCACAGAGGAAGATATGGTGGCTGTGGCGTGAAACTGGCCAACGCCAAAGGAGAACACAACTGCTGTGTCACTAGATAGGAGCTGTTGGCTGTGGTGAACACATTGGAGCACTTCATGCACTACCTGTGTGGTCTCCCATTCACCATCTACACTGACCACTCGGTGTTGCGCTGGCTTACGTCTTTAAAGAAAATGGAGGGGTAGGTAGCCTGGTAGATCAAGATACTTCTGTAGTACTGTACCAGTACTCGGTGCAACACCAAGCTGGAGAGAGCAGATGCCCTGTCCGGGACAACCTTGTGCAGGTTGTGCCCACTGCAGGTTCTGTGAGCTGTGGGAGGCAGAGTGTTGTGCCTCACCTGTTACAAGCTGTTACAATTCCAAGGCTGCTCCCAGAACTGCGCTTGCCGTCCTGAGCTGGCCGCCAAGGAAGAGGCACCATCGATCCCGACCCTCTGCTGATGAAGGAGAGGCCCCACCCTTCGCCGTGTTCCTGACCCTCAACGCCCAGCCTACGTCTCTCCCAATCCCAGCCCAATCCCTGCCCCCGTCACACCCAACATCCCTCCCTAGAGGGCGCTCCACTGCTCCCATTATTGTCCTTGTGATTAAGCTCCCCAAGTGTACCCTCTTAGGTGTATTATTTAAAGACGAGCTCCTCCAGTCCTCGGGGCTCATCATTAGGGTAAGGATGTCGTGAGGCCCGCCTGGCACCAGGAAACCCTGCGTCCGTCTCCTGAGGGCATAGGCCTCATCCCCGATACCTCCCGCTTCCTGAGCCCGGGGTCTGGAGGATCTCGCCCCGTCACCTTTGGACTACCGTGTTTAGTCTGTCTGTGTTTTTCCCCTTCCCGGGGATTTTAACCTTGTAGCGTCCCAGGATGGATTACTTGCCGCAGAACTCCCGGACTGTCCCCTGACCTGCCTTTGGGCCTGTTTGGATTTGGATGCTGTTCTTTGTCTCCCCCGTTCACTGTCTCACAGATTGTCACTATTATTTTGTTGCACTATTAAACCCCTGTGTGTTCCCTTTTACCACGCCTCCTGTTTTCTCCAGCTCTTACCGCATCGCATAGGGTCTACTACAAGACCTGACACGGATCTCAGTCCGTGTTCGTAACACCCCCATCGACAGAGAAGGCTCCCATCCCACTTCCGGGGGTTCGAAGTCACCCTCGGGGCGAGGGAGACAGGGAGGTGTAGGGATTGTCTGTTCTGTCCAGGCACCCTCTGAACTTTGACCCTTTTCTCCTTTTTGGAAACTCACTTTCCCTCCCCCTGCTCTCTATAAAAAGTTCAAGTTCAAGTTTGTCAATCCAACCATATACTGTACAGTACATGTATACAGAGGAGCAAGATATCGTTCTCCAGGTCTAAGGGTCTCCTCTCACTATTTTTTCATACCACCTTGTGGTGCACAACACAACAGTAGCCGTTTCTGCTCTCCACGTCCCCCTTTCCGAGAATAGCACACCCGTGTAATGTTGCAAACTTCAGTTCCCTCTCCTGCCTGTCTTCCTACAGTGTCGACTCTGCAAGGGGGACTATAGGGGAATCACTGTAATCTTACAAGTGCATTTAAACTCGTATCCTAAATCTAATTACAAACATAACAGAAATAGGTCACTTTCAAAAAGTATAATCTACAATACTAGATGATTTCCTTGGGCCGTGCACTGGGTGTACACACATTTCTGTGTTTACAGAGAACTTAATTTTTGTTGTGTGATAAAGACTGTGATAGACTTCCATGCCATTACTGTGTAACGAATAGAGTCATTCTTCTCTCTGTTCAATTGTTACACTACCCATCATGTAAAATACCCTAGACAATGGATTACCAATCACTGTAATTTTTATAATGACTAACAACAAGCACAGTAAAGAATTAACTTAGAGACGTGATTAAAAATGCTTATTATGTTTTTAACAAACTTACCTCAAATCTACAAGAACATGTCAGTCCTTCTAAGTGCATTGAAAGGCACAGGAGTATCCTGTCCTCCTTATAAGACCATAGCCTATTCATGAAAATACAACAATCTTATCATCAAAAAACTATAAAATAGATTTTTCTCATTTTCTTCCTGTCTGGTTTCTCTCTACCTGTCTAGGTACGCCCAGCTGTTGCCCTTCAGACACACCACACCCCCTCGTCTCCAGGCAACAGCTTTTCAAGTCAGCGAAAGGAGACAGATAAACATTTGATAAGTTCTTAACCTTTCTTTCTAAGGCTACCCTCTAACCTGGAACAGGTCCACCTGTCTAAGACTTAAGGAAATACACAAACCACATGGTGGACTGGGGTTTTACTAACAGGATAATAAGAGTGTAGTGGACAGGTGAGTCTTTTTTGCCAAAACATTCTGATCTTCAGTATAATTTTCTCCTATATGTATAACCTGCTGTGATGGACTGGTTTCCTGTCCAGGGTGTATCCCGTCTTGCGACTGCTGCTTGCCAAGATAGGCACTGGCTCACCCGCCACCCTGTATTGCATAAAGTGGTTAGAAAAAGAATGGATGTACAGTACCTAAGAATTATGCTTCAATTTAGGAGTTTAAATATTAACTTACAATCGCATTTTACATTAGCATTCCAGTGCAGGTCTTTTCATTACAGTCACCTCCTTACCTACAGTACACTATGTAAGAGCTAATGAATGGATTAGAGTGCCTGTTCATGAAATGTGTAATATCAGCTGTGATATACAGTAGCTAATTTTCTATTGAGATTAAAAGAATTTAAGCAGTTTTGCTGAAATGTGGAGCTGTGAAAACTTTTTAAGAACCTATGGATAAAATAAAAGAAAACAAATAAAAACAAATACAGATCAAGCTCTTATCTGCCTGCAAAATAGATCAAATTCATTTTCTTCACACTGCTGCTGATGAAACATCCAAAACGAAGAGCCTTATTTTCTGTGGTTTTCTGGAGCATATTCAGCTTTTTTTTAACTCTGTGTAAGACAAAGGCTTTTTAAAATTGTGTATTTCAACGCTGTGACAGCGTGTACCATGACAGAAGCAAAAAGACAAAGGGCATCCTTGATTTCGCAGGGCTTGTGTGCTAGATGACTCTTGTCATGTGGTTTTGTGGTCCGGGTCTTTTTCTGTGGGTGAGAGTCAATGGGCCCTTTTGAGCACGTTCTGTTGCTTTCTTATGTTTTTGAGCTTATGCACTGCAAAATGGAATTGCAGCCTTAATATTGCCAGTTGGTATGATTATTTAACTTTTCTTTTAGTCAGGAGACAGATGACAATGTATAGTGTATCACCTTCCTCATAACACCTAATTTTATTTAGAACCTCGGGGGTTGGTTGCATAAAACACTTAAGTATTACATAACTTCAGCATTAGCCCAGGAAACATTTCTCCATGACTGCCACACTGATTATATGTTTGGCTACTTTGTGCAGCAGCTGTGAACCTAAGGATCTCACTGTAAGTAGTAAACTACTGAGGGGAGTTAAATCTAAGGTGTCTCTTTGTGGGTGGCAGCAGATCTTTTACCAGTCTTATCTGAGAAAAAATAAGTAACATGAACGATTTCTAAGTTCCACCTTCATCTCTGTGGCAGAAGCTTCAATATTTATGTATTTTTAAAAATGTGCTCTTCTGCACTTCCAAAACAAGAACTAGATATTATATCCCTAACCTTAAAATTAATGACTAATAAAAGTCATGGTTAAACTATACAGAATACCATCATGGGTAGAACATGTTAATGCCTCTTACTTTTTCATTTTAGGTACTGCCATACTTTTCTGAGTCACAGAAGATAATTATTGCTAACAACATATCACACATATTTAAATGCAGTCTGACACAAGCACATCATTGCCATTAAGATTTTCTTGTTAAATCGTATCCTACAGCTGTGCAGAAATCCACTTTCTGACTATTTGCTGATTAATGAGAATCATTTAGCCCCAAGGAAACCACTGAGCAATGTAGACTGAACCATGCATAAGCAGAGGACAATAATGTGCCTTGTCTGTACAGTCACGAAATGACTGCTGCTTGGTTAGCTGTAAGCTTCATTTTGGGACCTTTTGCTCCCATATTTAATTAAACCATCGTTATCACCTTTCCTGCGTACTGAGCTGTAATACTGCGGGCACAATATAGATCTGTTTCTTAATTGGTCTAAAATGGGTTAATTGTATTTCACAGAGGCAGTCATTACCAGCATATTAATAAAGCATTGTGACTCCGAGAGTCACACTGACTTTAATTCCAATGTTCATCAAAAGCATCATGTTGCTTTTTTTTACACGACTGTGTGGTTAACAGACAAAAACAAAATAATACTCTGCTACAGAATGGTTAAGCTAAATCCGCAAAGAAAGTCTCAGGGAAGGTGTGAGCCCCCTGAAAGAAACACAAAGGGTCCTTTCTGTAGTAGCAGCTACTGTAGTGATCAATTTTAAGTTTACTCAAACAACATAACGATAAAATTCTTCACAGGTTGGTTCTTTCTTATTCCAGTAAGCCACACCTTACTGGAGTGCTGCAAAACAAACATAAAATGTAGACTATACTGTCATAATTTGTATGCCCAGAAATACAGAACAAAATACAAAATAATTTGTTTGCAAATCAATCAGGTATCGAATTGCAGCATTTTACTAGGTGATGAAAGAGAATTTGCAGCAATCTCTTTATTATTACAATTCTATACATACACCAAACAAACAAATGTGATATTTCACTCTTTCCCAAGATGAGTCCATTGCAGGGCACACACAGAGACAATCACACACACCAGGGTTCATTTTCCCACAAGCCATTTGACCTACCAGTCTTCTTTGTACTGTGGAAGGAAACCAGAGTAACTAGAGGAAACTCCCACGAACACAGGGAGAACATTCAAACTCCATGCACATAGCACCTGGGAATTGAACCCTAGTGCTCCAGCACTGAGGGACAGCAATGCTAACACTGCTCCACCATACCACCCCAAGTGGGACATTGGTTTGCAGACTCTGGTCTAGCACAAACAGTGCCACCTACTGGCCCACAAACACCACCTACTGCAGCAACCTGCGTTCCTGAAACGAGCCGTCCCTTGACTTGTTCAGCTTCTGAAATATTAAGTTCAGTTTACAAAGTGGTAACACAGCTGTTAGACTGATGCATTGCTTTTCCTTTCTCTGTTTCGAATTGTTTGTGCCAATAGGTCTTTTGAAGAATTTGCATGAACTTCATGTGTTTAGAGCATGTGCACTTGGGATAACTAAAAATAATAAATATATGCCATACAAATTCCCACCATGCTGGGATCAAGCGAATGGAATCCGTAACTGAGTTCTTCTAAAGTCTCAGTGTCTTTGTATTGCTCCACAAAGAGCCCCTTTATTTGTTGGAGGAGTTATTGAAGTGAATTCAAAGACCTGTTCTTCAGGGGGGTCAGTGAGTGTGTGTGTGTGAGAGAGAGAGTGTGTATAGAAGTGTGCATAGGTGGGGGGTTTAACAGGGAAAGTGTCCAAAAACGCCACACCACCAGTGGCCTGAGAGTAGAGATATAGGTGAGACAAAACTGTTTGTTAGGAGCAGAGGAAGCTCAGTATGTTGGTAAGTGTGCTGGGAAAGCCATGAACATCACAGCAGGGCTACCCTCTGACAGGAGAGTAAACTATTAATTAATCGAGCCTGATTGTAGGGGTCTGTTTTATCATTGCGGTGGCTGACAAGCCAGGGCAGCAGTGAGCCTGCTAGAGAATCCTCAGCATGTCTGCAGAATGAAAAGGAGCTCTAAGAGAAGAAAGCTTTGAGATTTTGTTTGCCCATACAAAAAAACACAGACTTCAGTCATGAATTATGGATCGAAATGCTAATGTCATGGAACGGTACCTTACCAGAGGACACTGGGACGCTGTGTTCAAGGGTAAAGCTGAAACACAGCCACAAATTTGTAACCAGTCTGTTTTGAAAATACTGGGTTAATATGGCACTGTTGAAACATGTCACCAAAGGTGATAGGTGGGTGACAGACTGAAAAATGCATTAGGGAAAGGAATGGTCGGAGAGTGGGTTTGAATTTTCTTATATTTAATAGGCTTATGCTATAGGTACTATATATAGTAGAGTATAGATAGATATATGAATATCACAACAATACAGAAACGTGATTGAGCCTTTCTTGGTATGTTTTTTTAACTAATTATTTGTGTGGGCTTCCCAGTGCTGTGTTATACATGCTAATGCCAAGTGTAATAGAGCCACCCTCCCACAGGTCAGGACAGGTAATTTGGTTAGAGGTCACTGTAGCTTCTCTGCAGGATAGGTTTCACAGGTGTTTAGCTGACCAGTTGGATCAAAGACCAATGGTTTGTCCAGCTTGCCCACCCAATAGAAAGTGTCTGGTCAGGCTGTTTGCCCGAAGGATTGACTTAAATTGACTTAAAAAACCTTGAGCCGCTCATGTAAAGACTTCATTTGGGTGTGGGCTAACTCCTGCTGGGCATCTATTTAGGGTGGTAGGTTCTTCTGTACCCCACTGGCCTCTTTTTGGGCAGCGTCTCTCTGCACTTTCCCCACATCTTCCATCAGGGGTAGGTTCCTTGCTGGAGGTGGAGTTTTATGGTTGTAATTTGTTCAAGCCATCAAGATGAGTTCTATCTCGGGTAACGTGAATGGGCATGTTGCAGACTCACAACCGGACCTGTGTTTTGCCTACCAGCTGGAGCTGGAGGCCAGTTCACGCTGCCTGCTCACCCAGCTCTACTGTGTACTTGGTCTGATTGCCAAGAAGACTGACTGGGAAGGAGAAGGCTAACCACTACTGGGCTGCCCTCACCCTCTGTTCTGCCCTCCTCACTTTTCAGATTTACAGGACTGGGGCTTCACCCGGAGCACGTGGGCTTGAGGTAAACCATCCTGAGAAGAAGGGTCAGAAAGCATGCTGTCCTTGGGGTGTCCACTAGCCCAGAGAGTTGGGTTCAGTGCCATGCCAACTTCCTTGGAGCTCTTAAACATGTAAAAGAAAACTGAGGTTCTCCTCTGAGTCTCCTACTGTAATTACTGTACAGGAAGTCATTTGCAGTTGAGAGTATTATAGGATTTCAAGTGAGTGTCCATTTATTGTGCTTTTGCTGTTGGTTTCTTACTTTTGGAAGAAAGGAATTTAGTTGCCAAAGACAATTCATTTTAGTGTCAGTGCCCTCCCACGGCTACAGTCAAACCTTTTTTTCCCCAACTAGTTACAATGTGTATGCAGTTAAATAAACTCACCACTCTTACTATTTAGCAGAGCAGCTGTAGAAACACCTGCTCATCTGTTTACAAGAAATAGTACAGGCTGCATTGAATTAAGATGACATAGAAAACCATCAGCAGTCATATCACCCTGCAATAGCCAGCAGTCATATCACCCTGCAACTCACAACTGGCAACCCACTGAAGCTAAGCAGGTGTGAGCCTGGTCAGTACCTGGATGGGAGACCTCCTGGGAAAAACTAAGGTTGCTGCTGGAAGAGGTGTTAGTGGGGCCAGTGGGGGGCGCTCACCCTGCGGTCCATGTGGGTCCTAATGCCCCAGTATAGTGATGGGGACACTATACTGTAAAACAGGCGCCGTCCTTCGGATGAGACGTAAAACCGAGGTCCTGACTCTCTGTGGTCATTAAAAATCCCAGGGCGCTTCTCGAAAAGAGTAGGGGTGTAACCCCGGTGTCCTGGCCAAATTTCCAATTGGCCCTTACTGATCATGGCCTTCTAATAATCCCCCTCTATGAATTGGCTACATTACTCTGCTCTCCTCCCCACTGATAGCTGATGTGTGGTGAGCGTTCTGGCGCACTATGGCTGCCGTCGCATCATCCAGGTGGATGCTGCACATTGGTGGTGGTGGTGGAGGGGAGTCCCCATTACCTGTAAAGCGCTTTGAGTGGAGTGTCCAGAAAAGCGCTATATAAGTGTAAGCAATTATTATTATTATTATTATTATTATTATAGAAAACATGTACAGTACATAACATGCATCAGGTAAACACAGAAATTTGTAAAACAATTGAGCTATGAGCATAAAAACAGAATCTGCCTGAATCAACTGTTTATCAGAAGCAAATGGAAATTAATTTCAGAAATGGAAGAACAAAAAGGCACCTATTTTTAAAAGAGCGGACTCCTGTGGTTCCTGACCTTTCATTTTCACAATGTTCGGTCAAGGATGAATGCCAATGGTTCTAAAACCTTTAACATCAGCTTGTTACATGGAGTCCTCAATCATAACCTTGAGGCTTCTTCTTGTTCCATTCATGTGGAACAGCGTTAACAGAAATCACCCTGCGACAAACATCCACACTGCGCCAACAGTTATTGCAACAGAAAAATAATTCCTCTGCATTTTGCAATTGACCAAAAATGACCAAATTAAAAGAGTCATTACTCTGCACTTTTAGTGTTAGCATAGTGCTGAAAAAATAAAGCGCAAAGTGAAAAATGAAAATTGTAAATCCACCCTACTTATAATGCAGAATTTATTACTGTACATCTTAGGAAAACTAAGTTAATTTGATCATAATTTCAGATGGCTTTTATTTTTCATGTAGTTTGATAGTGTTTTCAAGTGGGTTATTAAACACCCTTCAAGGGACTGAACTGGGATTCATGTATGTTCCTTATAGTTTGTGTACACACACGAACTCATGGGATTTGAAACTCCCACGTCTACTTGTCTTTGGAGTTTTGCCATTTGCTATTTTTGAGAATGTGAAATTTTGTTTCATGTTAGATTTGTGTCCCTTTGTAAGTTCCCGTGCACTTGCTTTTAACATCACCAACCCAGGAAAAAGGAGAAAGAAAAAAGCAAGAACCTGGCATCCCTTCATCTGAGTGTCTGAATTGCTCAACTTGTCTTCAAAAAAGTAATACAATGGCTCATGTGAAGTAATGCAACAGAAAAGAACAGAAATTGTAGAATAGGAAAATGAATCGAATTATGTTAAAACTGAATGCAGGGGTAGCTGGTGTTAGTTTGAGTACATGAATCTTTGCAATGTACAGACAATGATGTTTTTAATTTGGAAGGGATTAGACACATTTTGATACACAATATCATTTGAAAGGGAAAAGAGTCTGCTCAGCAAGGCATTTTTGCAACAGTATTAATAATGAAATACCTCAGCAGCTTCTGCCACACAATTGTGAAAAGAGGCATCTCTACAGATCTTCAATGGTCCAAGTAAACACCAAAGCAGCAGAGTCTCACTTAACATTTAAATTCTCTTTACTTCATTGTTACTTCAACTAGTGTAAATGTGGCTCCCAAGGCATAAACTAAGTGGCTTGCTGGCATATGGTACCACCTCCATTTGCGCACTAAAAGCTGGATACTGTTTTTGTGAAGCAGATGTTGATGAGCACAGAAATGCGCAGCTGACTCTATCTAACAGCTGGGAATGGTTCGTGACCCATATAGATGGAGGTAACCGTGTGCATGTGTCTGCCAAAGAGGGATGCATTTTCTAAAGTTGGTTTATTTGTTCCCAGTTGTTATTTTTTATCTTGGCTTTTCTGGAACAGGTTATTGATCTGAGGGCATTTTAGAACGCTACAGCACATTTAACAGACATTTGTTAGAGAACCTAAGCAGTAGTAACACAGACAGAAGCAAAAATGAAGAGTAGCTATCAGCGCTGTAATTTAATTAAAATGAATTGAAATTATTCTGATTAAGCAGATAAAACAACTGTTTTGTATTTGTGTTTTTGAAGTCAAACTTTTGTACTGATTTCCCAAAGGTGACCGAGGCCTGCCAAAAACGGACAAATGAAGTTTCTTTGGAGATTTTGTTCAGGATGCCAGACCCATTATCTATTCTATTTTGACAAATGCTGTGGCATGAACAAAGCAGATGGGACCTTGCTTTTGGATCAGGAATCTGGGATCTCTTCCATCACAATCTCCGTGCACTAGTATAGGTGCTGGTAAATGAAGTATGATCAGGCTACTTAGTACAACACAGATTCATCTGTAGTTTGGAATGTTTGGGGATTGATTCAGTTTTGACTCATTGTAAGCATGTAAATAACAATTTTATCATAAGCAAAAAAACTGAATTTCCAATTATTATTTCTTTCTTCAAGGTCTTCCAGTTAGGAATCACTAATTAAAATTAACTTACTTGCCAGCTACTCTTTCTGCATTACTGCAGGAGCAAAGAGGCCAGAGTACAGGTATCCTCTGTAGTTGTATAGAAGTCTACTTCTGTTTCACACTGTCTACTTCTTTTTCACACTGCGGGCTCCATTGAAAGAGCTAGGACATCAGAAGGTGAACAGGTGCATCTCCTGCCAAGAATACAAGTACTGTACCTGATGAAGAACTGTACTGGGCTTCCTGTTGCTCTGGCTGTTGTCTTTCAAGCCAAGAAAGCTGAGCCTCACACTCACCCAATGGGTTGTCAGTAATATCAGTCTGAAGATGTGATGGTTATTTTAATCTAGTTTTATCCCACGCTCAACAGCAACAAAACGGGTGGTTTGGTAAAGTCTTTCTCATAGATGGAAATTCAACTACAGAAATTCACTGGGGCCAAAGTGGCACATTGGGGATGCTTTCAGTGCATTAATCCACTATTCTCATCATTTAATAAATTCCACATAGTCCATTAAAAATGGTCCCGGGTCTCTCCACCTGGCTGAACCAGCAAAAGAATTAAGACGAGGTCAAGGGTTCTTGACTTCACTTGATGGCTGTGACAGGGACCGTCCAAGAGTGCATGACTGGCTGAGCGCCATCAAGATGGACCACTAGGGGTTCTCTTGGATTTTAGTGACACAGCAGTCTCTGTGTCCTCCTGCAGACCTGCCTGCAGTCAGGCAGCGCTGTCAGTGAAGGATGCATCTCTCCTTCAACAAGTGCTGAGCCTGTGACAGGTTAAACAACAGTGACTGAAAGGTCAGTGGGTCGAGGAGTCTGACTACATTCTCTCATTCTTGATCTATAAATATTGATAATAACTGCTTGATGCTTGACCTGAATATTGTTTTAAAAACAACTGAATTTGTAGTCACAATCTCATCACCAAATGATCATGGTATATTCATCCTTCCCACGAATATGGTTTGGATAGAGATAACTGGTTTTTGGTGGAGTTTGTGTTCCTTTGTTAGAACGCAGATTATCGTGATCTGTGAGAATCCCTTGCATGCTGTTAATATCCACAGATATTTAAAATATCTCCTTTTGAATTCTCCTTTGATTTTAAGTCTGCTTTTGTAAGACCATTAATTCTTTACAACTTGAACCTTTATTTAATTAAACCAAAAATAGTAAATTAAAATGATTAAGCTGTGGTGCAATTACCCGACACTTTCACATTTTCATTCATTATTTTTTGTTAATGCTCATCAAGTCATACCCTGAAGGAATTCCATTTATTTTACAGTGCAAATGTGTTGAAAATGTGATGTACTGGGCCAATTTAAAGCAACAAATCTGGGTTTTAAAAGAGAAACAGAAATAATTGAGTTTTAAAAATCTATTACTTTTTTAAAAAAATCAACTGCCTAAACTGTCATAGCTTAGATCCTTTTCCCAAAAACATGATTGGGTTTTCTTTAAAAATAAAGTAGTGCACTGTATTATTCTGAAAGCAAAAAACAGCAACACAGCTGAGGTAATAAGAGGTTCAGGTGGGTAGCTGCGTCAGCATGCGTAGGCTGCAAAGGAACAAGTAATAGGTTTATTCCATGCTGAAAAGAGAAGAAAGAAAGCACAACATTTCAGCCGTGGAGCCTTCTTCAGCCTTCTTCACGTCTGAGGCCTTCTGACACATAAGAAATTGATCTTATTACTTGTTCCTGAGTTAATAAGAGGTAATAGGAGTCAAAAGTGAGGGTGGGCAAAGAAAAAGAACAACCAGACTCCCACACGTACATCCACTGGAATACAATGTATTCCTGAAGACAGCACCCAGGGAAGCAGCATAAGGCAAGAGAGATGGATTTTTTAAAGTAGAACAGCGAAAAGAAATATATTGATCTTCAGGTGCACCTGTATAACTGCACACCTCACCAAAACTATAAAATAGAAGGTAAACACGTGATCAAGGAAAAACAACAACTGAGGTGCTAGCAAAGGCAAGTCTTGTTATCCATTATAATAAAATTGGATTTAATGGACAACACCAGCGCTGTTCTGCAGAAACTGAAAAGGGCTTAGGCCAAACAAAATGTTTACATGGACTGTTTTTCTGTGCATGTGCTGGAGATGTCTTATGTTTGTCCAAACATTTTAAACCCTAAGGCCAAGGTTCTGCTTTTTCCTTTCCTTGGAACAACATTCTCTCAGAACAAACAATATTAACCTTACCATATCCTGGAAAAGTTTGGATATACAGTACTTTCTCCACGTCGACATGTATGTTGATAACATAAATGAGTGAAGCATAATTTGTAATTAAGCAAACATTGCGCACTAGGTGTGGATGTAATATTTTAATTTTGGTATGTGGTGCACCTAGTTATCACATCCTCTATGTGAGTGTCACAAAAGTGTTCAGAGGAATGTCTGTCCCCACTGTCTGTCCCCACTGACCCTTTAATTTTTCTGATGTGTGCTGATGCATAAAAGAGTGTTCAGTTGGGAAGGGGAACTTAATTATAATAGTATTAAATTGCATGCTGCTGGCAGTAATAAACAATGGGGACAAATGCTTATTTTTTAAAATATTCCTCCTGTGAATAAGATTTGAAAAGACCTGCCTCTCAGCAGGTTACTGCCTCAGAGAAACAGTACTTAAAAAGTAATTTAGAAAATTAGGATACTCCCAACAGAGTAAAAGAGCTGCAAAAGCTGTAGAAAACAACTAATGTGAGCAGTGAATGCCTAGGGATAACCTCAGAGTCACCTCCTTCAAACCAGCAGTAACTTTTAGTGTTATTAGACTTGAGGCTAAAACAGTCAACATTGTTTAAAAAAGCTCCCTTATGGTGTGCTCATTAATTAACTGAACTGTTTGTTGATTCTAGATTGATTCAGAGAAATCTCTAGAGAGAGTCACGGGACGACCGCACTGCCTTGATGCCGAATTTCATCTTCAGGCCTTCAATTCCCAAGACATTTCTGTAGCATTACGTATAACAGATGAAGCGAAAGAATTTTGTTAGATAAAAATGTTAATGAAAATATTTTAAATTCAGATGTAATTTTTGAAGGTTCTCCCCAAAGGGGAGTAAAAACAAATCTGTAGCAATTTTGCACTTGACAGGCGGCTCTTCGCAGGCAGAACAAAACCTAAACACATAACATGCGAAGAAAACGAGGAAAAGGTTCCTGCTAATTGCTCAAGAAAGTGTTTTTATTAAGTTGTTCTCAAATTATTATCGGCACTGCTTCTTCCCCACCATTCACTAGACAAATTGAAAAAGTTGTAAACTTGCCTAAACCTAATTTTTTAAACATTTGTTTCCGATTTAAAGCAAAGATTAACACCAACAACAGGTTGGGTTTCAAGAGCTGTTGGATTAATTAAAACGTCAATTACAAAGCAATGCCTTTTTGTCTCAACTGAAACATAACCAGGGCATTTGTGTTCAGAAACTCTAGGGCATTTTTATGCATTAACAGTGTGATAGAGGGCACTATCTACTGAAAATGCAACAGAGGATCAAATAAGTCTGCATAGCATTCATTTATTTGGGTGGTGAAAAACAATCATAACTACATTTTAAGATCCCCAAAACTAACATTGAAGCATTCAAAGTAGCAAAAGATGAAACAGAGAAAGAGTTTCCATGTGGACGCACTTGGAGACAGACAAGTTAGCACCTAGATATAGTACATGATAAGCTTTGAATACACAGTAGTTTACTTACAAATCCATGTTGTATTCATCTGCACTTTTGAACAAAAAAATAATAATTATGTTTTCACTGAATTCCCATTTCTTCTGGAAGTCAGAGCATTGGGGTCAAACACATCATTATCCCAGTATATACTGTATCTTTCTGTGTATTAATACTTTGGATTGTTCAAGTATTTTAATAAATAAACCAGGCCTCTGTTAAATTTTAAAACAAAGTGCAGCACATTGCCCTTTCTGTAGCTCATTTCCGGAGTATGACAAATAAATTCCTTTAAAAACAGCAACCTAGATCTAGCTGATGTTTAAATCTTCTGGCAGTGTCGTCTCTCAGTTGACATCATTTAATCATGTCAATGTCAGGAAGGAAGTCTTCTCAATTCCTTTAAAACATTAAATAATATACAAATAAATGGAATAAATAGCTGCTGTAGGGGCACATATTTAGAAATGATATATTAGAAAAAAACAGTATTCAATTTGACATAAGGATGACTGTAGGACAGTAGGATTAAGAACATAATTGAATATATATACTGTATATATCGTATATCTACTTATTTTTACTTCTGGCTTGCTCAGAAAATGCAGAACAGTTCTAACACTTTGCCTCTAATGCAGTTTTGCCAATATATCTCTTTCCTCTCACTCATTTGTTCTGACTATCCCTTAAAATGGTTTGAGGTCTATTTATCAGCATCAGTTACACGGTTTCACACCCTCAGAAACATGCTAAAAAAGGAATGCTCATAAAAAGAAAATCAGAATGGATTGTTGCCAAAGTAGTTCTACTTTGTAACTTTAAATCCTGTGTCCACGGGAAAAAAATAAACAACAAATAAGGTTGAATAACTACAATCTTATTACAATCTACAATCTTATTTCAGGCATACCTGTACACTTGCTGTGATTTTTTTTTTATAATCTTTGAAGATTCCAGCCCTCCAGAGACTATTTCCACCTGGAATACATCTTGCATTATCTTGGAAAGTATAGACAGTACAGGCCTGGACGATGGCTTCAATTCAAGGTAACAGATCAGTGACAAACAGAAAACAGGCTGAAACAAACTACAAACACATTAACAATGATGCCTTTTAAAGATTAATTCTTAATTTACATGAGGAATGCATGTAATTGGTTTGAGAACTAGTTAATAAACAGATAATTCAGATAAAGGGGACCTGGTGTAATTAGTGGAGTACCACAGAGATCTGTACTAGGACCACTGCTATTCCTAATTTACATCAATAATCTAGTTTCTGGAATAGTTAGTAAACTAGTCACATCTGTAACTGTTGCACATGGAGACAATGTGGAAATGCATTTGAAATTTAGGACAGGAGGGAAACGTTACCCAGCCATGTCTTTGTAGTCAATACTATGTCATCTTTTAAGAAGTGGCTGAATGAGATCATTGGATAAATTATACTCATAAAAAGGGTTAGATGGGCTGAATGGCCTCTTCACGTTTGTAAACTTTCTTATGTTCTTATATGCTCTTATGAGACAAGATAGGAGCTCTCGTGTCTTAACAGTTATTGCCACCTCTGAGAATACTGCAGGAGCATGTGGAATGAGAGAGTCCGGAGAAGCCTTCTGCTTTCCTTACTGCAATTGCAAGACACTGGCAAAAAATTGCAGTCTTCTTGCAGTGTCCATTAGTCAGGCAACTTTTCTCCCCTGGACACTTAAATCTCAGCATCAAAAAAAAAGTCTGCCCTAGTACAATAAATTTACAAGCAAAACAGAAATCACAGAACTTAAATTGCATTATTGCCATAGTGTTCTTTGGCTTTTCCTAATCCTTTTAAGTCTCTCTGTTTTATGTAAATATATAGCGTGGCTCTGAAACTTATTTAAACAATTGTATGGTCTTTTTCTGTTCGATATTTTATTTTGTTTTTATTTTGTTGTACAAGGGAGCTTGTACAAACTTTATCTAAAATCTAAGAGCCACTTCTAAGTTATATTTCTAAAGGGTATTCTTTAATAAACAATCTAGCTTTGATAAAAACAATGATCTCCAGGGAATTTGGTTATAAAATGTGTCATTAGAATTCCCACACTTAATGTTTTAAATGAAAAGAGTCAAATTGTTTCACTGCTGTCCCATTGCAGTATTTACTCTTTTCGTGTGGTTAAAGTACCCCTGTCACATACTGTACCAACATTAAGCCCTAGATTTGCCCCACTTAGCTGTTGGTATAAGACCAGGGAGTGAGTCTGCACTACTCACACCTGTCAGTCTGTACTCATCATGTTTGGTTGATGTTAATCTGAGCTTGATTGACAAGTGGCCCCAGAAAAATGGCAGGAAGTCCATCTAAAACAACACAACAAAAAGAGCATCGTGATAAAAAGTGCTCTCCTTTCTTTTCCCCCAGCCAATATCCTTGGAGAAGGTGTGTGCATCAGAAGTCTCGGTTTGTCCTATTAATCTAAGTAGGACTCTTCAAATTGTTAGATTAAACTGTCATAGTTGTTGAGGCTGTCTGACAATTGAGATAAAATAAATTTAACCAGCCCTGTAAAAAACAATGTATCAGCATCCTGAACCATGTCACTATAGCACTCATTTTAAAAATATTTTTTTGTAGTCATTAATATTAATGAGTGAAGTTTGTAAAGGAAAATATTCAGGATTGTGAGTTTAAGAATTAACAGTTATTCAAGTCAAAAGATATTTCATTAAAGAAAATAAAAGTAATCCTAAACTCTATCAATCAAATTTTATTTTATATAGTATATTTTGTGGAAAGCATTTTTCACAGAGTGCAGTAAAAATCAAATACAAAAGAAAATATTTTAAAAACATAAAAGTAGACAGTAATAGTTACAGTAACAGTCACCTGTAGATAGGGTCTTTTACTGTTGTATTCTTAGGACTGTATGTGTTTTGTTTTTTCTTTTTGCCTAACAGAAAATTTTATTAATTAAATAACATGAATTTTTGCATTTGTAAGTCATGTATAATTACTTTGATTACATGTCTAATTACATACACTATCTATAGTCAAATTAAAGAAGAAAGGAATGAAAGTGTTTTATACTGTATTTGCTATTTTGTATAACATCTAGAGTCAGCTCTCAACCCATAAAGTACAACCATTCAGTTATTTAGAGATAAAGTTTGGTGCAAAGGTACTGTGAAGCCTTGTTAGATCAGTATTAAAGAAACTGAAGAGAAAGATTGCACAAAGACAAAAAAATGTCTATTGTTTATCTGGTCCGGACAGATTCCAAGATGATGTTTAAACATTCTATTATATCCACTCTGCTGCGTCTGGCCTTCAAGGTAAGAAAGACTTCACCTGAAATGACAAGTGACTGGCTTCAGGCATCTCAAAGCTGACAAAGGAATCTTAACCTGCCAAAAATCTGTCGCTTACACAGGTCTTTAAGACAAGCTCAATCTCATCCCCATGTCTGTGTTGAATCACACTGACATCTCAAGTCTATGCCAGAAAACTGCATCACAATAAAATCTGATTCCAATATTGAAACTACTGTATGAGAGAGTACAGTAATGATGAGCAATAACGATTAGAATGCAAACTTGACATGTACCAGATGACATTGCGTCATTATTTCTGTAGTCTTTTTAATCAATATAGTTTTCTTCTGTTTCTAATTTTTCATCATAATAACCTTCTCATAATTGAAGTGCATAATCTTCTTTGCTTCAGGAAAGACACTTTTGAAGGGAGCAATCTTCCAGGCAAAAAGGTTGACATTTTTCAAGTGCCAAGCATGTTCAATCAGATTTTTATCCGATTTTTGACAGTCCCACTGACATTCATTTATTCTTTCCACCGAGATACTAAACAAATCAAATGTAGCTGTCTCAGATTCTCTCCAGGGAAGGCAATATGAATACTTCACGTGGAGGGTACTGCACTGTACTCACCTTTTAAGCTCTCAAAACCCCATTATGTCTAATGATAATCAATGACCCTACAAACGTACCACACCATACAGTATGTGGAATGCTTGGCTCATCCCCAGCGTTAGGATTCATACTAGGGATTTGGTTCCCATCCAGTAGTGAGTAGGCATCACTACTTTACACTAGTGGATATATTCCACTTCTCAGCTGCAAATGCATTTCTACATTATTTTCATTTCCAGCAGTCGTATCACCCTGCAGCTCACAACTAACAGCCCACTGAAGCTCAGCAGGTGTGAGCCTGGTCAGTACCTGGATGGGAGACTCCTGGGAAAGTTAAGGTTGCTGCTGAAAGAGGTGTGAGAGGGGCCAGTAGGGGGTGCTCACCCTGCAGTCTGTGTGGGTCCAGTATAGTGATGAGGACACTGTAAAAAGGAACCTTCCTTTGGATCAGAAGTAAAACCAAATTTTGACTCTCTGTGGTCTTTAAAAATCCCATGGTATTTCTTCAACAGAGTAGGGGTGTTACCCTGGTGTCCTGGCCAGATTTCCCTTTACCAGTCATGGCCTCCTAATAATCCCCATCTATGAATTGGGTTCATCACTCTCCCCATTATATTCTCATCACTATAATGTTCTCCTCCCCATTATATTTAGGTAGGAATAAGAATTTAACCTATATTATAACCTATAGGTATTTAACTGACATAATTTTATGTATGTTTAAGAATAAAAATGGTAGCATTAGAATAATTTGAGTTCTTAGAGCTTTCTCTTCTTTGAACAAATATGTGAGGTTAAACATCGAAAGTATTTTTTTGTTTATTTGGAATTGACGGCAATATTTTCACCTTCATAGACCTTGAAATTATTTTAAAACAATTACAGTATATTGTACAGTATATACAGTACACCACTGAAAAAACTACAGGATTATGTTTGCACATTTTAAAGGTTGCGCTGACCTAGGATTGTGGTCTGCTATTATTTATATGTGATGTAAAAAAATGCCATATGGCCAACGATAGCATTAATCAATCTAGTTCAGCTATCTTATCATAATTATTATAAAATTATGCATCACTTAGTTCAAAGAAGTCACAGTTTCCATGACATTTCTGGACCCCATTTGCCACTGACACTAGTCCACATCGGAATTTCATTTCACTGACAATTTTTTTTTAAAGGTTCACGTTTTGCTGATTGATTGAACGGAAGCTATTATTGGTCAGGCTTTTTCCGAATGGAAATTAGTAACCTTTAGGAGGCCTGAGAATGGAAACAGCAGCAGATGGGCACTAATGGTGATGGGGTTGAGATTGGCTGGAATAAATCACAGGCAGTCTGGGCTAAGGTTTAAAGCATTTAGCAGGACATATATCAGCACATTGTAACAGGACGAGGCTTGCAATAATGGACAATAAGAGAGTGAAATCAGTTGGATTTCCTAAAATGGAATCTCTTATCATGCTTTGTCTTATTTATATTTACAATTTGTCGACCAGCATAATCTGTGGAGACGCAATATGTTGTTTTTCTTGGCTGTTGTGGGAACTCAGTCTTATACTATCCACCCAGCACATTACGGTGCATTCCTGAAACATCGGAATACAGCGGGCATGTTCTTTCCACAGTCATGGGCTTTCACCTAGCCACTACATGTATCATTTAAATGAATCTTCCATGTTCTTTTAAATTGTTTCAGAGCTGTTTGTTGTTTAGCACCATATGAAAGCTCATACAATTTATCTGTGGCTAAAGAAGAAAAGCCTCTTCCCAAAGCCCCAATAAATTCTGTTTAAGCGTAAGTAAAGCTTGATTTGTCCATTCACAAAAAGGAATACTTGCAACTTACAGCAGTAAAAATTGAATACAAACAAGGCACAGGAACTCTGCAGTCTGCTTGGTACCAATATCCTTTAAAAGCTGCTTAATAACATACAATTATGCAATTACATAATTCCTTCATTATGAATACAATGATTTGATTTGAAGTTGAGTTTGAATGTTTTAGTTACTATATGTGTTTCAAAACACAGAAAGTTCTATCACTGAAATATTATGATAAAAAATGACAGATGCCAAAACCCCACCATATCTATCAACATGTATCCAAATCTCCATGTATCCAAAAAGATTTTTCTATTCTTCTGATTCTCTATAATATTGTAAAACGGTTTCAAGGAATGCTCCTATATGTATATGAATTGTCAAATGTATATTCAAATCCCCTCATAACAAGCTCAGAACATAACTTAAAAGGTCATAAACTAGAACTTGACTTAGGAGTCTGTAACAATGTTACAATGCGTTAAAAGTACTCATACAAAATGTGACAGAGATACTGTATACGTAGATCATTTTCACCTATCGAAAAAAAACTGTAATAAATAAATAAAAATGTTGTTTATTATTCCCCTCGTTTGTAAATTTTCTTGTGTTCTTAAATTTTATCTGGATTATTTGTAATTCATGTGTAGATCCAAGAATTAGATATTGTCTTCTTCTTCTTCTTCTTCTTCTTCTTCTTCTTATTATTATTATTATTATTTGTCCAGTTTATATAGTAATTCATTTCAGTTGGAGGTATCAGATTAACTAAACAGACACAAATAAGGTTTAATCCTTTGGTTTTCTTAAATATCTCAATCATTTTTACTACCATCAGGAATGAATACAGATAGCAAGATAGGCCCTAAGTAAAACTAGTGAAAAGATGCAGTCTTAATAGCTAGTTGAAACTAAAGCATTGGATTAGAGACACAAGTAACCTGAATTAGTTGTTAATACAATAGCAAAGTAGTTGTACAGTATCGGCATAATCCTGATTCTTTCATTATGTGGAAACCAAAATTGCATAGAATAGAATTGTTGAAATAAATAATTATATTCTAAATATCATCTTGTACAAGTGCATTGCAAAATTTTAATATAAGATTTTAACATATGACATGCTTCAGAAAAATGTAGAAAAATCTATTATTCACTACCAAAAAAGAAGACAAGATATGTAAATAACTACATCGAAATGACAAAACACAGTACAGTACGTTCTTTTTTTCTGGATGTAATGCAGTAGCTGCAATGCCTCTTTTATGCTGTAACAGTGGCCGTGGTTGATTTTATTAGCTAGTTTCTGTTGGGTTTCTGGGTAGGACAGGTTATACACAATAGGACCAAGGAAAACTTTGTGGAAGTGTAGAATTCTGCTCAGAACTAACTCACACGACACACAAGCTGGCAAAGCAACTTCTGTAACTGGGAGCAGAGAAAACTTCTCAGAGATAGATGGAAATAAGAGGCCAGAAATTCGTGCCAACCACTGCTGCATCACCAAAAGAGAAAAAAAAATGAAAGACGCAGCCAAATATAAGAGGCATCTGACTTTCAGAGCTGAAAATAACCAAGTATTCGGGAAGTGTTAAAACGGTAAAAAATGGAAACAAATTCCGATGGAAATTAACACGCAAACTGCGAAAAGCCAATTATTGTTTGTTCCAAGATTCAACCATGGCATTAGTTACAAGCGCTGCTGCATTGCTGTTCTGTCGAAGTATTAGGTTTTTCTGTTAAACTACTTGTTTGCAGTATGTTGTTTGTGCTCCTTCCTGAAGATCGACCAAAGCTCTGTGTGAGCTTGGGTGGAACATGAAAACCCCACAGAGACAGCGCAGTCCGGAATCGAACCCTGGACCCAAGAGCTGTGAGGTAGCAGTTTTAGCACTGCCACTGTGCCACTCTTAAACATACTTTCATGCATCATGAATCATTTGAAGGATTATACTGTTACTACACTGCTTGGATTTGCATATAAATGTTTGACTTGCTCACTTGCAAGTGATCAAACCACCCAATCCTTATGTTTGATAACAATTAAGCCCTCTGAGAACACACAGCTACCTGTATTTTGTCACCAGATTTACTCAGTTAGCTTCCATCTTATGTACTAAAAATACAGCACTGTTAATATTAGTACAGTATATGATATATATATATATTAATTTGAAGTTGAGACATTCTTTTGGAATTGTTTTCTTCGTCTCGTACTGTAAGAGGAAGAAAGTTCATGATCTCATGGAGAGGAGGGGATGACAAATGTCTAATTCTGTAAAAAGCCTCCATTCTGCTAACTGTGTGATTCCTGCGAATATGCTTTATACAGTATTTGTAACTGTCTGCTTTCTTGCTGCCAAAAGCAACATATTAATAGCAGACTAAAAGGATACGCACAACAACTGAATATTTGCTAGATCTGATACCAGCAGGCGAGTCCTCTTGTGCACTGTGCTCCAAATTTAAAAACAACTGGACAAGAGAAAAAATGTTCATACTTCAGGAAGACCAATATTTGATGAAGGATAAAGGATTTTGCAGAGGGAAGAGAAAATAAGGCTGTCTTTACCCTTCATTTTTTACCTCCAAGCACATAGTGAAGCAAGGCCCCACTATCTGTTACAGGAGCCGGGTCAGCCTCCCGTTGAGTGTTCGGTAAAGACCCTATGCGTGACGGTTTAATCCGGAAGAGGCTGGAGACGGATATCGGGGAAAGACACATGAGGGTTTTTAAGTGAGAACAGCGAGCGGTGACAGTCTGTGATCCAGTGCACGGGGAATAAATCAAGGCAACCAAGTCCAAGGAACATCCAGGGGGGCAGACGAGGAACAGTCCGAGAGATCCAGGATCCGAGAGGCCCATCCGGGGCGTAGACAATTAAAATCCCCGGGAAGGGGAAACAAGAACATTAACACGAAGAGGATAAAACCTTGACGGGACCAGGCGCTCCGAGCCCCGGCCTCAGTGGTCAGGACGTCATGGAGAAGGCCTTTGCCCTCAGGCTAGCTCCTGGCCTGGTGGTAGGCGGGCCTTCAGATGTCCGTCTTCCAAAGCTGAGCCAGGAACTGCGAAGACGCTAGGCTTTTCAACCAAAATACAAACGAGACGCAGCGGGAAATAATCTAACCTAACTGATAACGGAAAAAGGTAGGAGCGCCCTCTAGAGGAGGGATGTGGAACGTAACGCTAGCAAAAAAAAATACTATCTGCACACAAAGCATACATACCGTACAACATCATCTTGGGAACAGATTATTTATGCGCTATTTATGCATTTTCCTCTCCTGTTTTAACATATCCAGGACAGCCTGTACCTTTTCCCTATTGCGAACTGAGTGATTAGTATTATCATTTAAATAGTAATTTGACAGTTAATTAAAGTGACCTTGGTTGTTGGGGGCATATCAGAAAGCCGGAGTCATATTTGGGCCTCCTATGCATGTGTTATCAGTGGGCCAGTTACAGGATTAAGCCACCTTACTGACAACAGTAAATTAAGCAGCTGTCACCTTTTACCTGCAGAACCCCGCACAGATCAATTTACGATCAGTTAGCGCTCAGATTTTCCATTATTATTGTTTTCGCGATTTATGGTAAGTTTTAATGCTTTCTGAAACCTTCATTAAAATGGTGATGTAAAAACTGGAGTGCATGAAATCATTGGAACTGCGCATTAATGTTTAATGAAAAGTCTGTGGCAACATCTTTAGAGCCCAATGGAGTGTGTTTAACAATTAGATGTGTGGATTTTGAAATGAAAATTGTTAGCTGTATTTATTTTGGATCATATTTTGGAGATTGAGAGTGTAATGCATTATTTAACACATTAGTTAATGTTTCAGGGCTTTTTAAACTGCATCCAAATTATCTTTCAGATAAATGTTAAACCAGCCAATACACAATAAATTTAGATTGCAAAAAAGTACCGAAAAAAACAAAGAAAACGTAATGTTTTTATCTAGTTTCCCTTTGCCTTTTCTGAATAACACATGTACAATCTAAAAGCAGCCAAAGACTTTGATACTTGGACACTACAGTATGTACTGTACCAATAACTGAATAAATATGTAAAAGCTGTCATTCTGTCACTGCCTTTACCAAGATCAAACAGCTTTTTGATTATGTACAGTATTCTTTCTCTGTTCTTCTGAGTACATTTCAACAAACTTATTTTTTTATTCAACAAACTTTTGCATTTCAACATTGAAATTGCATTTGCCCTACAATATTCTTGTATTCTTCTATAGTCATCCTTATTTTACATATTAAAGATATCAGTAAAATGATTACAATGAGTCATTAATGCAGATACTTGACCATCTGTGTCTTGGAGAAGATCTATTACAACTTATAAAGCATAGAAAACTCCACATGTACACAGAAATAAGATGTCGTGGTTCAGGTCAGTCACTGGAAACCAGACCACACAGGAAATGCAACTGAGAACAGTAGGCCCATTTTAATTGAAAAAAATATATGAATAGCTGATTTATTTCCATATCTCATAATAAATTTAAATATATGTATACATTTTAAATATAAACATATATTTTATTTAATCCAATAATGATATATAGTTTATTTATATTTCAAAGGCTTATGAGAGCATGGAATAAGCTGTCCAGCCTTGGCCTCTTTCAAGAAACTGTAGGATGAGATCCTTGGATCAATTTGTTACTGAAAACAGAAATGTGTTGAATGGGCTGAACGGCCTCCTCTTGTTTGTAATACTGTAGTTTTTAAAACTCACTATAGTGAAATGACTGTTCTCCTAGCATAAGTGCTTCAATGGCCACTTTCTGGATATACTGTAGCAGCTATTCCAAACCTACTGTACAACATAAAGTGATTTCTTAAACCGTTACATTGGCCAGTACTGGTAGGGTGTTGCGGAGATGATTCAGGAAGCTGAAGACTTCTTGCACTAAATAAAAAGATCGCAGTCATTCTACAGGGAGAAAGAGAAAGAAAATGCTCGATTAGTTCCTTTATTTGCCCAGGTACAGTAAGTCAAACGAGGACAACTTTGGATTTACACAGGCTTGAAATCTAATTTAATAGGGCAGAGCATTTAAAGGATTAATCTATTCCATGTACTTTGTTCAAGGGTAAAACATCAGCATCTTACATAGGGTTTGTACCCATAAGTCTTCATAGCCCTAGTCACTGTACCACACTGCTGTAAATGCTATGCTAAAGTATTAATATACTGTAGCTATTTAAAGCTATACATTTAGGCATTTAATGTGCTGGACAAAAGTGTCACTGAAAATAGGTTAATGTATAATTCAGAAGCTGATGTGATAGAACGCCAGTGAATTTTATGTAATACTCTCTGACAAAGGGAATTGAAAAGGAATTCCTCCAAACAATGAGAAACAATAAATTGGGTCTTTTGGCACACTTGTCTTTCTGCAGTGTTCTGATTGCCCTCTATCCAAAGGGAGAGAAAAAAATGCAACCGAACATCTAAAATGATTACATGTATAATCTGATGCTAGTCATCGCGTTAGCATCGGTAAACACTTCAGATTAATGCCTCTAATCAGAAGCCGTCTCAGTCATAAAAATAGCAGTCAGGGTTCTATTAGAATGACTGACATCTGATTCTGTGAGCTATTCACCACAGAAATCAAGTTATTTGCCTTGCGCATGATGATGTCAGCGACTGTGAGTGACACCCTCCAATTTGTTACTTCCTGTCTCAAATTGTCCTTAATCTCTCCTGCTAAACTGTACACATGTGTGGTTTTAAAAGGGCTATCACAACAAGTACCCAGTAATGCTGCTGGACATGCAGAGTGACAGAAGGTAAATTGCTTGTCAGGAGTTCTGTATTTCAATCCTTGCATATTCCAAACAGGGTTCTGTGCAAAGCTCCCTTCAACAGATGCTTTCATTGCTAACTATTTTTGATTTAAATGTCAATAAAGCTCCAGGCCCTTTCACTTTTTTTGGATGGAACTGTCCATCTTTCTGGGGATGGCCTGGCATGTTGAACACTGTTTATCTACTCCTAGGAGCATGTCTTGTGATAATGATTGTCTCTGGAGACCATTTAGAGTGATAGAAATTGCTGATTTGGACAATAGACTGCTGAATCTCATTTCTGCATCAGTGTGACAGGTGACTGCTGTTGTAAACACAAATTTCTCTTGGGAACTGAAGCAGTTTTTTATCTGTCTGACAGCTGCTAAGAAAGTTTTGTTCTATTTTTGAAGAAAAAAGGAAAATAACAGCAAACAACTGTGTGTAACAATCATTACAGTGAATTTGTAAACATTTGCCTTTTATAAACTCTTTAGCTCAGTTATCATGAGGGATATTTTAACAGAACACAGCTCAAAAACATAAAACTTTCTTATATTATACAATCACAAATATAAGATTATAAAACTGTTTTTCAAGCACATTCAAATTAGCATGCCAAAATGTAAAAATGTGATACTTTGTTTTTGCAGTCTCTCTTAAAAATACTGAATTCACAGATCAGAAACACAGTCAACATTTCATTGGGCAATACTACAGAATACAGCAGATTTGGAGCTTGTATTAATCACTCTTTTATTGACCATTCCTGACCTTTAACAGAGGCTGTTACATGGGAATTAAAAGACAAATATATTGATATTTTATACTCTAAACCTGTACACATTCAATTTTTAAACAGCATAATTTCAATATCATACAATAGTTCGCACTTGTATTTTGCTGAAGATATTTCTCCATAATTTATTGCATATTAAACAAACCAACATGTGCAATGTGTGTGCTGTGCATACTGTATACCTTGCACAGTTTTTGTTGTCGTAAGACTGTGTTTCTATCATATAAAAAATTGTTTGAATATTGTGCTCTAACCCCTATATTTTATTTTCAATGTAGGGACACAGTATAATACTGTATACTGTAGGGACACAGTATAATTCAATATTAATTAATAAGAATAATTGCTTACACTTATATAGCGCTTTTCTGGAGCTTTCTCAAAGCGCTTTACAGGTAATGGGAACTCCCCTCCACCACCACCAGTGTGCAGCATCCACCTGGATGATGCGACGGCAGCCATAGTGCGCCAGAACGCTCACCACACATCACTATTAGTGATGTGTGGGGAGTGGGGAGGAGAGCAGAGAGTAATGAAGCCAATTCATAGATGGGGATGAAGCCATGATTGGTAAGAGCCAATGGGAAATTTGGCCAGGACGCCGGGGTTACACCCCTACTCTTTTCGAGAAACGCCCTGGGATTTTTAATGACCACAGAGAGTCAGGACCTCGGTTTTACGTCTCATCCGAAGGACGTCACCTGTTTACAGTATAGTGTACCTGTCACTATACTGGGACATTATGAGCCATGTGGACCACAGGGTGAGCGCCCCCTGCTGGCCCCACTAACACCTCTCCCATCCAGGTACTGACCAGGCTCACACCTGCTTAGCTTCAGTGGGTTGCCAGTTGTGAGTTGCAGGGTGATATGGCTGCTGGCCATAATTCAATACACTGAATTTTGTTTTTAGTATTTTAAATATTCTTTAGATATCTGTTACACTACAAATTGTTAAGCGCATAATTTATGCAGGTGAGCAAACTTTTCTGAAATTGTATTGTAACAGTGAACATCCATATTTTCTGTGACACAATACGGTATAAGGATGTGACCACAGTACCTTCAATTGGTGTCTCACAGTTCAGTACCACTTAGGTTGGATCATTCTGTCTGGTGGGATTTTCTTGCCTTGCAGAACTGCCAACATATTAATATGTGACTTGTTTGACCTATGACTATGACCAAAATGGTGGTGGTTCTATGGATTCCATGTTGCAGGTCAAAGAAACAGCCAACAGTTTAACACACCGGAACAGCTTTCAAAGCCCCCTGTCCACAATCATAGTGATTATCGGACAACAATGTGATCACCAGCCACAGTCTACATCAACACAACTGGCTGAAGAGACATGAACAATAAAGGTCATTCTAATCAAACACAGAAAATGATCATTGAACACCTGGTTGGGGAGGGTTGTTACCTCACCATCATGGCCATTGGCTTTTACCAGTCCTGGCCTCCTGATAATCCCCATCTATGAATTGGCTTCATCACTCTGTTCTCCTCCCCACCGATAGCTGATGTGTGGTGAGTGTACTGGCGCACTATGGCTGCTGTCGCATCATCCAGGTGGTGGTGGAGAAGAGACCCCATTACCTGTAAAGCCCTTTGAGCGGAGTGTCCAGAAAAGCTCTATATAAGTATTTTTATTATCTCAGACGTCTTCTACAGGTTCTCAGAAGAAAACAAACATGTACATTTAGTTTTTACTTTTTACGTTACGGCATTTTAAAACTACTGTATGCCTGCTGTCTTACCAAAAAGGAATCATTTCAACTAACAATTGCAGACATGTTATGGATGCTTGTTTTTCATTCTGAATACATTTTTTCCCGTTGAATTGGGATCAGCTTGCTTGAATCACTGGAATCGGGTTTCTTTGTTCAAAACCACTCTTTGCACAGAGCTCACCACAACACACTAACAATCTCATTATCCAGTTTGCTTGTGAATCCTGTCTACAGTTTTTTCCAGTACAGCAAATTGCATCGATCAGAATTCTAATGTTCCTCAATTATTGTTGTTAAGCACAGCGTACATGAAGCAGAGATAGTGTGATCTATGTACTTGTATTATCTGCGGAGGTTGGAAGGTGCAAAACATCTTGTGTGGTGAGGATTTTGTAATCGGCGTTCTATTCAGCATGGCCTAATTTCATATGCAGGTTCATCTGTCAGGGGACCCAGTGGTCCTTGCAAGCAGACCAGAGCAGAGCTTTCCCATGGGTCCACAGCAGAGCACAGGGACATCTTTCCATCGGCTACCTGCTTCAACTCATCTAAGCAACAATGATAGCCATATGTGAAGCTGCAGGAAAACAGATGCTGTTTTTCCATTTGTGAAATCAAGTTGTTGGAAAAAAGTCAGGTTTATGGGCAGCAACTAAAAAAAATTAAAGTGACAGTATTATCCAGTTTCAATGCCAGTATTATTTTAAGTATTTGGCATGTGGATATACCCATAAAAGCATACACAGCACCATGATTTGCGGCCAATGTTAAAAACTAGTGGTGAGATATGTACTTTTACAGTATATGCTATGGTGTGACACAGAAATATATACAGTATACCGCATATACAGTACAGTGCTTAGGTAAGCAAACCCATAGAGTGAAATCCGCCATCTCCAGACAATTGCTCACACCTGAATGAGCATCAACTATCAGAAACAGGTCTCTAGTGGTGCGTAATTTGCGGTTCATTAAAAGAAAATGTTTACATACTATATGAGAGTAAAATGGTTGTCAGAAATGATAGCTAATGATATTTGCTTTAGCTGAGTTGATTTAAATGGTTAGGGAATTTTGTGATGTTTACGTAAGCAATGTATAGTACTATAAGAGCAAGAATTACCTTAAATTACAACAGTAAAAAACAGTAAAAACTGAAATAATGCCCAGAGCATGATACAGTATATATAGCAATATCTACTATGTGTTGTACTGCATATTAGTATGTATACTACTTCATATACAGTATACCATATACTATACTGCATATATTTGTTTATATAGAAATAAACATTTGTTTAATTACATGGAAAGTGTCCCAGAGTTCACAAGAGGCTAACCCTGATTGCAAACAACCACTAAGTTCAATATTACACATGCATGTTTAAACATATACTGTAAATTACCCTTTTAATTAAAATAATAAACTTGCACATGGATGTGGTGCTGTAATAAATGGATACACATATAAAATGCGAACTCCTTTTCTTGCTCTTTTTTGAAACACAATCAAATTATTACAGAATATTGCACAATTATACTGTACATGCAGGCTATTACAAAGAACACAATTTTCTATAATGACAAAGCCCATACAGCTGTTAAACATACAATAACTGTTCCTTAATGGAGATGTATTTGCGTTGATATCTATAACATCTACCAGATGAAATAATTTAAAACAAAAGAGAGAGAATAAGCTTCTGCAAGAGACTTAGCTTCTTGATGTTCTCTGTACTATTCAGTGTGGCAGGAGATTAAACTTCAGCCTATGATCTTAGACACAGTACTATTTTAATAACTTTCTCAAAATGGTATTATCATTCTCAGATGACACAGTGATAGAAATTGTATGCTGTTTCAATGATTGCTGGGTGGTACAGCTTCGTGTTGTTATGATTCCCACCCAACCTTTTCAGCTGTCTGAGTAAAAACGTTTGCTGTTGTACTTTCTTCATTGTGGTATTTATGATACAGTAACTCTCCACTTGAGATTGAAGAGAAGACCATGAAAGCTGTAAGAATCAACAGTCTTGGGACTGACCAGTAAAGACAATGTCGACATCTTTGCTTCAGGAGGCTGAGGATGCTTGTCATATTTGTCTGGTTAAGGTTTTCAGCATGGATCATCTTGTCCTGCCACGTAATTATAAGAATGTATCATGGGCGGTGGGAAACTATTCTGTTTCTTCTTTCGGTTGTTGTCTTTCAATCACATCTCAGTGCCATACGTTAGGATGCTGAGAATGTATGCTTGGCATACATTTTCGTTGACTTGATGGAGTTCCAAGCCCTGTTGGATAGTTGGACAAAAGTGGTGGCTGCTCACTGTATACACAGATTGAGTCTCTCATTCAGTGATAACTTGTCAATCATTGTTGACCATAGCTGAAAATGAAGTGAACCATTTTGAGAAGGGTGTTATCCAGGATGATTATAGGCTAAATAAACACTCCTCGCCCCATTACAACTGTTTTGTTCACAGTGATAGTGAGAACTGGGCAAACACGTGGCCATCTGTTTCATAATGTCTTGAAGCTCACTACCCGTGTTGGTGATAAATACTAAAAGAGTCCGATTGGAATGCACCAAACTTTGATCTAGGACTAAAAGTGAACTGAGCTGTGGAACTTGCAATTTAATTTTCTCTGAAGGTGTATCTCTTCTGTACAAGTGCCGAAGGTGCACTGAAACATGAAAACTGATAGGCATGTGGAATGGCCAAAGAGAAACTGGTAAAAGTTGTAAAAGTATCGCAAACACTGGATTTTACATTCATTTCTGTTACCAGGATGTTTATTCATTCTAAGGACAGCTAGTTGTACAGAATGTATTCTCAGTGCTAACCCTTTTTCATTCACAGCAAATGTGTCAGAAACCGTGGATATTCCATCTGCAAACATCAAATGTTATCTGTAAGTGTCACACCCCAGTGTTAGGTGTGGGTAGATCTATTTGGAGGCATCTCGGATCAAAACTTAGAAATGGTCCAGCCGATAGTAGAACTTGAGTGCAATAATTTTAATGGCTCCTACTCCCCTGCCCCCCCTCAAAGAGAAACAACAAATGATCCGAAAAAAACAGGTGGCAAAATATTCACAGTAAACAGCAACACTCTGTGACCTCTCACATTCAGATACAAACTGATCGGCCTTGTGGCCAGTGAGCAGGCCCCTTTCAACACTGAGCCCCAGCCATGAGAGAACATTGTTTATGTGCAGGCACCGACTGTATAAAGAGGGCCTAGGCTAAAGGCTGTTTCCTTGGAGGGCCTAAACCAGGAGATGCAAATTGGTGGGAGCTGGTTGTGTGTCAGTATACCTATAATATGTGTTGGATTAACTTTTCCATAGTAATGTTTCTAGTGTACAATTAATTTACATGTGTGCTCTCATGAAATAAATCGCGAGGTAGAAAGCAGGAAAAGAGTTAGTGAGATAAATTAGATGTTTGAATATATAAATGGCGGCCTTGCTGTAAAGTAAATGTAATTGTGTGTAGGAATGCTGCAGTCAGCAGGGGATAGAGCATTCTATCACTGTACAACACACAAAAATTTGTTTTGCTTTTAAAATAAATTATTATAGTTAATCTTTTAACACCTCAAAGCATGATAGGAGAAATGTTTGGCCCTTAGACAATTATAGGACATAAAGACAAGCTTACACAGTTGTTCTTTCAGGTGTAATAATAACGTTTGGGCAAATCATTTCCATTACTCAGTGATGCTGACGACAACAGGGTGAAGCACAATCAAGAAAAAGGCAGCAGAGAACTTCATGTGCTTTACGAGGCACGAATAGCACATCACTGATTGAAACAAATGTAAATATTTCAAGGCTGACACCTGTCATTCAAAATAAAACAAGACAGAGGCAAGCATGCTGACAGTACAGGGTGGACAGCTGATGACGTTGAAGTCATCTTTTACAGCTCCATTTTGCTAGGACAATGTAATTGTGTTTGAGTTTGAGACACATAAATTCCATTTCATTCAGTTAACTACAAAGAACTGTAATTAATCTTAAATGTGTCAGTGAATCAGGACAATAAAGTGATGCGATTACTATGACAAGAGGAGGTTGCTGATTTTTGAACACTGTTCTGCATTTCTTCATATTCATTTTGCTGGTGATGTGCAATACTATCCTTTAACTTTGGAAAGCTTAGGACAAAACATTTGACAAAAAGGAGATGGAGCTGTTCCTTTAACATACAGTATATGATACATATTTTTTACTCTTCTCTTTCTTAGACTTTGAAATTAATTTTATAATCCTCAACAGTTCCCACCTTCTAAGCAGCAGGTGATATTTTGAAGAAGAAATGCTTCACAAGTTGTAATAAACAGATACCATATTGAGAACAAATTAGAAATGGAGGACACAGACACATTTCACTGAGCTGAGAAATATTTTTGGAACTTCATTTGCGTTCTGGATTTTAGACAGTGTCTTGTCCAAGCAAAAACCTCAGTGGTATCACTGGGAAGGGTATCTCAGAACGGAAGCATGAGTCACTAGCTCCTTTTTTCGTGACAAATTTCATTAGCAAAGCTTATGTATACAGCAGATAGTTGCCATCCTAATGAAGGACATAAATTTCAGACCATGTGTGCCTGTGGTCATATTAGAACTAATTACTGGTCGTTTTCCTTTATCTGTTTCCAGGAAAATCTCCCCTGGTTAGGAGGGAGAAAAAAAAAAGAAAAAAAAATATGATGCTTTATTTCTAATCAGCATAAATTACATGCATCAATCAGAGGAAGTTGAAATTAAAAACCCCATTTGACAAAGCAATATGAACAGTGTGATCTCATTCATGAATCAAAATGACTTAATACTGTATCTGACCCCCTACAGCCAATCATTACTGGTGGTAATAATCAGAATTCTCTGTTCCCTTTTCAATGTGTCTTTTTAAAAGAATGTACTTTTCATGAACAATAGGTGTACAGTACTGTATATTGAATTCCCTAATAAAAAAGTGTGGATTTACAGCAATTCCAAGTTATTTGACTTCGTCATTCTCTCTATTTTATTCGTATACAGTATATGCTTTTTCTGCAACTTGTGTTCATATTTATTAGGGGTTTTTTTTTGGTTCAGATTGTGTCTTTGAAGAAATCAGTGCGTTAACACTGTACCTATCAAACATCAAAGGTTAAAAATTGCTGAAGGACCCCCCACAAAAATGTTTGAAGAAATCATGTTATAAAAACAAAGGTGTTACAGAAAAGTAGGAATTGTTCAAGATATTTCATTATTTTAATGATTCTGTGACACTGCCACTAGGTGCAAATTATCATATGTTCTTCAAAATTGTATTTAAAAAAACACTCAAGAATTTTTCAGAAAATGCTCATTTTATCATGAATAAGACATCCTCTAAATTCACTTATTTTAAGTTTCATATTCATTCAAGAAATTAAGTCAAACAGCACTGGCAATAGACTTTATCATAAATTTAATTTTAATGTACACCCTACATTTATGTATTACTTATCTACATGTACAATTCTAACTAACATAAGCGTCATTGTTCTTTTTTCGTTGAGCATTATTTTACATAGATTTTTATCCAACACATCCACAATAAATGTTAAGATCACGTTTCAATTGCTGTTTTAATTTTGCAAAAGAAATGAAATAACACTTATGACAAAAATGACACTTATCAAAATAAATGTTGTACATGTAGGCGAAACACTTGATTGCATTATCATCATTCAATTGTGCTAAAACCAATACAATTAAGCAAAACGTTAATGATGACCCCGCTGTTCAATATACAAAACGTTATATTAATAGTATGGAAGACAGTAAGTTATTCATCAGCATTCTTCTTATACTTTTAGTTTAGTTCACTATTTGGCAATTAGTAAAGAAACGTTGCATATGGTAGTGATATTATTCTTAGAACTGGGTATGAATTTAGGGGTAGAGAGTATTAAATTAAACATACTGTAAGTATTGATGCAGCTTTTTGTGCAAGATGATTGCTTCTTTCATTTATGTAATGAAACACACTTCAGAGCACATCTGACTAGTAATCCTCATCACTGTTAGTGATTTTGTTGATAGGGTTTAAAATCTGCAAGGCTTCCTCCCTTTTAAAGGCTGTAATGAAAAATGTTTATGTCAATGAACAAACTCAAAATAAGCCGTTAATTATTCCAGGAAACACTGAATTTTAGACATTCTTTCTGTTTCTGTTACCAGCATGCATTTGTGCAAGAGTAATTAGTCAAATCCATCCATTTGTTTTTGAACGGCTTTATCCAATACAGGGTAATAAGGAAGCTGCAGGCTATCCCAGCAAGCAATGGGCACAAGGCAAGATAACACCCTTGAGAGGTAAGCATCATTTTTCAATAGATTTTGAGAAAGACAGGAAGTTAGGAATTCCTTAGATAGATTTTTATTTAATCAGTAAATAAAGTATCTTTGTATTGTACAACAGGATTAACAGTGCCTGTAGTAAGTAGAAATAACTATTTGTTTTCCAATGTGGTCTCATATGGAGTGGTAATCTCAATTAGATTATATTCATAAAGCAATTTGGGCATTGATCAAGGCTGATTCATTTCTATAATGCCATTGTATCTGTGGGCAAATCTGTAGGATGTGTGGGACCTACTCAGTAGGAGGCTATGAAGAGTGCTATGAAGTTAAGCCTCTGATGAATCTTTTCTTTGGGCAGTTTACGGAATTGAAAAACACATTTTTGACACAATATGTCTGCATAATATAATGCTACATACTGTACAAAGAACTCTCATTTGCTATTTTGGTGAAGCAAAAAGTAAGTAAAACACCCTTTTTGCCTCACACAATACATATTTTAAAATTATTTCAGCAATAATTTATCTGTATAAGTTTAAGGCATGTATTTAAACATTTAGGATACATTTAAAGGTTGGGGTATGCTGTTGTTTTTTAAAAATGAATTATTTATCTGTATAATTTGCAGACAATTGGCATACAGTACTTATGAAAGACTGTTTTCATTCCTCTATTGGCAGGCTGTTCTGACTGATACGTATTCCTATGTCTTCAGCTGTCCAGAACTCTGTTGTTGTTATTCAGTTCATCGTTAGAAAGCACTGTTCTGAGAAACCCTTTCTTTTCAACACACAGTGGTTCAGCCGGAACTTATTGCTTCAGTTTACGTCTCTATTGACTCAGAGTTTAACATGACCTCTATGTTCCTGATCATGCCACAGCTGGAATCAGATTAATTTGACCTCATCAAATGCATCATTAGATATGTTGTTCTTTCAGAAGAATCCAGATCAACCACTAGTACAATATGTCTGGTTTGCAAGGCAGAAGGAGCTATGTCAAAATGAACATTAGCAAACGGGATTGTGTTCCTTTTAACCCTCTGATGCAAGTCAAGTTAAAAAATATCCTTATTTAGTACTGATGATTTTGTTCTTTTTTTCTGTGATATACAATGTACATATCCAAAACAACATTCAGTGCCTTCTAAATGAATTGGGATAGAGAAGTAAAAAAAATATTATTTTTATTTTAAAATCAAGCAATTTGTATTTCTGAGTGTGAGATTAACATGAATGTAGAATATATGTTTTAATTTTTGGTAATTCCATGCTTACTGTATGTTAATATTAGAACAAAACATTGTGCTCCATGCAGCGATTTCAAGTGATCAAAAGTATTGGTTCAGTACACATTCACTTGAAGACAATATCAGAGAATAAATGATATGCGTCATATCATCACAGTAAAGCACTGTGAAGATGATCCAGAGAACATACTGTAGCAGCAATCAAAGATCCACACTAAACAAAAGAAAGGACACAAAGAAAACTCCAGGACAAAGCTGAGAAGAAATAAAAAATGACCTAGCCTAAGCCTGTTACCCAAATTTAAGAAGGCTAGGTGTTCATATAATTTGTATCAATACACTAGCCTCTGTTAGAATTAGTAAACTAGTCACGTTTGCAGATAACAGGAAGATTATAAAACACTACAGAAGCATCAAATGAAATTTAAGAAGATTCAGATTCAAGACTGGGCAATCATCTAGCAAACGACAGAAAAAAGTGGAGGGTATTTCATACAGGTAGCAAAGGGCTAAACTGGGAACCACTGTACTTGATATGCTAGATGTGAAAAAAATGTGGTTTATTAACACATCGGCCACATTGTCTAGTTAATGTGGGAAAGCAGTAAAACAAAACAGAATCTATGGAAACCCATCCATTCAGTTTTTATCCACTTCATCCACTTCAGGGTTGCGAGGGAGCCGGATCCTATCCTGGCAAGCAACGGGCACAAGGCAGGATAGAACCTGGATGGGCGCCATTCTTTCACAAAATGTCTAGATCTGTACAATTGAAATGGAAGAATAGGGTGAAACGCTAAGATGTACTTGTAAGACAACACTTTGGATAATGTGTACAGTGTTGGTCACGTGCTCCTTAGTTCATCCAAAGAAGAGCAGGCAGTTACTTCTGCACTAGAAACGAACATCATACAGGCTTAAAGATCTGAACCTTATTAGTTTGGAATATTTAAGAATAAATATTCAGAATCTGCAAAGGCGTTGATAAAGTCAACCCCGTGGACCTCTTCAGAATGAACTCTAAAACATGACCAGAGGCCAAACAGTAAGTAGAACCTACCTGGGAGTGCATTTCAAATTCAGAACAGAAACCATTGATTTTGAACATAATGTTTCAGGACTGTGGAACACGCTGCCCCGCCAAGTTGCAGATGGCGTTACCCTGGCTTCTTTGAAGACATGGCTGTATGCTTGAGATGCTTGGATCAATTAGCTTCTGACTTTCAAACAGATTAAATGGGCTGAATGGCTTCTTCATGTCTGTTACCTTTCAGAGGATCATGCGCAATTCTGTTACCCCAGCGGCGGATGACCAGAACCCTAAATTAGGAATAATGTGTTGGTGGTTTTCTAGTCCGAGGAGCTTTGAACAGAAAGAAATGTGCCTCATTTTATGGTAATCAGCTGGAACAAAGACAAGAAGACACTGGTTGCTTTTAACTAATCACATTTGGCCTTACGCTTTTATTTCAACGTAATATTAATCTTTACCTGAAATGTTGCATGATTTCTAGTCCCTTCACCCACAGATATTTTTGCATGTCTCTCCTGTTTTTTTCTTTCTCCATTCCCTGGTCCCTTTGCAACTCTCGGCATGTATCAGTGTGAAGCAACCCTTCTCTTTCTTCCACTCATCCTGATTTACGGTCTCATGTTTTCTCGTTAAATCTAACTTTAATCTAGCGCCTCTTGAAAACCTTTGCACATAGAGTTGTAAATTGTAATTTAATTGTCTAGTTGTCTGTTTTCTAATGCTAATTTAGTTTAATATGCATGAAGAGTTGATATTTTCACCGGAGTTTTTTGTTCACAGTTTCCATCTCTGTTAATAAAAATGAAACACATTCCCTCTTATTTCCTTTACCTTTAGTGTTGGAGCATTTTTCCACAAGTCCTGTGCTGTACAGGAGCTTCGCCAGTGTTAGCTCATCTCCTAAAAAAAATCCCCTTTAATTCAGATGTTTTTGTTACAAAAGTGTTCGTCTCTTGTTCTTTTAATGTGTAGATTACACTGCAAGTATTTATTTGATCTTTATGCACAGTATTGCACATGCTGTTATTAATTGCAATTCTTCAACTACATCCCTGTTTCTTTTTAATTACTTTCCTGAATGATCATGTCTTGTAGATCTAGTCTTACACACTGCAATCTGCTGCTTTTTAATACCCCAGCTACTTGCTGCTATCTCATGATATCCCATGCCTCCAGCACGCCTCATAACAACTCTGCTCGTCTTTCCCATCTCCTCTTCCAGCTGACTCAGTTCTTTCATCCGACTTTCCAAATGCTTCGCAGCTTCTTCTTTATTCTACCTACTTTCTTTTCCCCTCAACATTAATACACTTATCTCTCGTCCTCTCTCATAAGTCTGCTTGACTTGCTTGTTGGCTGCATCTCACAGCTGTTCATTAGCGCAGAACTCACTCCCTTCTGTTTTATCTTTTTTTTGTAACACAAAACCAGTAACTGTTCTATTTCCACCAACAGTTGTAAAAAATATTTGCCTTTGTCTTGACTTTTAAAGCTTTCAACACTTCCCAGCTATAGCTGTTGTTTCTTGATTTACGCATTTAACCAGTCCTCACACATGTCTGACGCACAGATGTCTTTTAGATGTCTTGTGTACTGTATAGAGATATCTCCATATCTTTTGCAAGGGTACTGTAGTTATTTATTTCCTCAACTCTCCTTTTTGTGAATTCACTTTTTGTTGCACGGTTGAATGGATCTACACAAAGGGCTGAAAAATTATCCAAGTGCACAGCATAATGCAATGATCCAAAATGTTGTCTTCTTTTTCCTACCAAACTTTGTTGTTCAGGATCCCATCACAGTTCCCCCCTGGTCTTCATAATTGTATCTTTAGATTTCACATATTTCTACAGTAAATAATTAATTACAGTATGTACCTCCCAATTGGCTCAGCTGGTAAGGGAGCTTGCGTTAGCTGGCTGAGTTCTATGAGCACAAATTCAGACCTGGGCCATATTACTAGTTGATAGTGACAAGGACTTCTCAATAGGCATTACTGGCCCTCAATAGGCATAACCCTACCAAGAGCAGGGTTAGTCAGACAGCTCTCCATGAACACATGATGCATGAACAAAAGGACAAGTAAGCTCTTTCTTACTTTTAGAGGGTCCCACACCTCTAAAAAGTACATCTTTGTGTACTCAACATAGACTATGATCATCAAAAATCTGTCCTCAGGTCTTTTCAGATGGAGATGCTGAATTGTATTGAAGATCCTGAACATGTATCTGACAGGTATCCACCTGTGTGCTGTCGCTGTGTCTATTTGAATGAACTTTTGGCACTGAAGTGTCAGTCTATTGTGAAATTTTTGTGAAAGTTTGGGGATTTAATTATTGTCAAGATTCTAAATAAAGAATGTGAAAGTCATGCTAAGCAAGTTAGTAACTGTCCTAATTCAAAAATACCTATTTTTTAAAATGGAAAAGGTTGAAGTTACCATAATACTGTATGGTATATCTACAGTGATGACATGAGCAGAAAAAATAATCCACGTAAAGCTTGATGGCTCTTTGGCACTTTCAGATTCTATGTTCTTGCCTCTATGCATGTGAAAGGTTGGCCTGAGCTGGTTTTGGGCATCTTTTCTAGCCCTCTGCCCAACAGAGGTGAACAGAGTAGATATTAAAAAGATCTGCTGGGTCACAGTTACTGTGTAACACATACTTCACAACCCAGCTCTGTGAAGCTGTCCCCCTACAAGCAGTACAAACAGTGAAACCCATGACATTTGATTTTGCTACCTTTATGATGTTAAAAGTCTCTTCTGTGCTGCTTTCATTTCCCGAGATACATCAGAGTCATGTGACTCTGTCTCCAAGGAACTTTATAGTTAAATTGAAATAGAACACAAGGATCTGTTCCTGAGGAGACACTGCCCACAGTTTAGCTATGCATTAGAAATACACACTGAATAGTTAATGTAATTAATAGTTTACTTAATTAACATGAGGAGGTTAGTTACTGTTACCTTTTTCTATATTTGCTGCACACAAATTATTGTAACAAAGCATTGACACAGAAAGGGAATTGCTTTGTTTTAACTGATGACAACGTCTGCAAATTCTTTCATCAGTCAGTCCAGGAGGGGGATCTTTTCCATGTGAATAACACATGATTAGCTGCGTAATTTTTCTTGTGCATGTGCATGGTAAAATTTAAACTGGCTCCAGTTTCTTAATCTAACCTCAAGAGGAGGGCTGCCATTAGGAAACAACAAAATGTTCTAAAAAAATATGTAACTGCTATGTCATACAGTAAAATTTAGAATCTGTGTTAATATTTTTTTAGAACAAAAACAGAGGTAATCTAAGGAGTTTTTCATTCTAACCTTTTTGAATCAATATGCAATTCAGAAGGCGTTTCATATAGTACCACAGACCTGCAGAGGCAATTTCTGCCTGGAATGATGTTCCCTCAAACATTTTGTAATATCTCTGGAGTAGGGACAGTAGGGACAGTAGCCTAGTTTAGGGCTTAATTTAATTTAATTCTGAAGCAAACCATCAGATTTCTTACAGGTCTTACTGTGTCCACTCATCAGACAGTATTATCAAGGAAAAAAACAACACAATTAAAACAGGTAACAAAATTTATGTTTTCGTCTTCAAAGATCGATTTGTCAAGGTTTGGCCCTGCAAAATCGCTGAAAAAGCTTGAAGTCCTTGCCCTATGTCTCTACTAACTTGAATAAAATTTTGAGATAAATTAGACAAATCTAAAAATTCTACATCAGTTTTTGTGAAGACAGGACCTGGAACAATATTTCTTGCATACCCTAAACCATGATCACATATTATTGAAAAATATTAAAAAGCTAGAGGATTTTTTTTTTTTCACTGACTAAAGTTCCTAGCTTAGCTCAAGATGTGAGTTGTAGACCACTGATAAGAAATTATTACTACTGTAACGGGAGCCGGTCCAGGCTCTGGTGAAGCGTAGTTTAGGAGACGTATGGAGACGGTATAATCCGGAAGTAAGTGGAGAAGGACAACAGGGAAAACACAATGAGATTCAGGATGGGATGACAGACAGGGGGGCGTGACGACGGTGATCCGGTGCTCGGGGGGCGCGGTGCAGGCGAACGAGTCCAAACAGGTAAATTGGGGTGCAGTCCAGGGTCTGGGTGCCGGGAGAACCATCCAAGACAGACAAAGTTAAAATCCGGAACAGGAACAAAGAGTTAAAACCAGGGTAACGAGGCCAGGCGCTCCTAGCTCCTATGCCGTCGGGTCTCTCCTGAACCCGCTGGTAGACGGGCTTCCGGGCGCCAATCTACCAATCCTGAGTGAGGAATAGCGGGAGCGCCTAGCTTAAGGAGTAGCAGGCAAAACAGGGGGCAGGTGCATGTAATCGACTAAAATATGTAAGGGTCAGAGCGCCCTTAAGAGGAGGGATGACGATTGTGACAACTACGGTACTGTATGTAAACAAAGGAGAGCCCTTGGTGTTACAAAAGAATTCCTTTCTCCTCTGTAATGGTTGAAAACAAAAGGAATGACAGCATTTTGAACCAATTAGACCGACTTTTACAGCCGTAAGAACTGAGATACTCAATTTCTTCTGAGCCAGCGATCGATTAGTAGACATGTATTGGATTTTTTATAACTTTTCTTCAAGTCTAGGGATTTTATATATCTTGGTGAGCTTTTGCTTTTGCCATTTCACTGCATTACTTCACTGTAGTATTTCATTGTGTTATTTTGTTGTTCTTATCGGTTTATGATGACGTTCTTTAAAAAGCTTTACTACAGTGAAAAAAACAGACTTTTTGTGTGTTCAGCTTACATGATTTGATTGGAGATACTTTGCAGCTAGTTTTAGAAAGATAAACAAGTTAAGTAAACAATGATTAGTAAACATTAGTGAAAGCAAAACGAAATATATGTGATATGCATTACACATTGTATAACCTTTTTGAACCCCTCCAATCTGGCTTCAGTCAACTTCACAGCACAGAAACTGCCCTGGTCAAAGTTATTAATGATCTTCTAATAGTTTCTGATTTTGTTTCTCTTTCTATCCTCATTCTTTTTGATCTCAGTGCTGCTTTCGACACTGTTAACCATGACATCTTACTTTCTCGTCTTGAGACTGTATTTGAAGTTTCTGACACTGCTCTGGTTCAAGTCTTACCTCACTGATCGCTGCCACTTTGTCTCTCTTATTTAGGTCTGAAATTGGTCTCATTAAGTCTGGTGTTCCTCCGGGCTCGATACTGGGTCCCCTACTTTTCAGCATGTACATGTTTCCTCTCGGTCAGCTTTTAAGATCACATAGCCTCAGCTATCATTTCTATGCTGATGATATTCAAATATACCTGTCGGAGCTATTATCACCCTACTCCCCATCTCACAAACTTTGCTCCTCTAATTCTGCTCTCCTATCTGTCCCCCAAGCCCGTCTACACTCTATGGGTGACAGGGCCTTCTCCTGTTGTGCCCCTAAGCACTGGAACTCTCTCCCCAAGGATATCAAAGAGTCACCTTCTCTAAATTCTTTCAAATCCAGACTCAAAACCTTCTTCTTTAGAAGAGCCTTTACATAACTGGTTCCATTCTTTACCCCTCTGCTCCTACTGTATTTACTGTAGTTCCACCATCTACTGTCTCCTCTGTGTGTTCTCATTGTGTTTATCTTGTGTAGGTTCTATTGTTTATTTTTAATTGTTGTTGTTGCTGTTGTCATTCTATAAAGCGCTTTGAGAAGCCACCTTTAAATGTGCTATATAAAATAATGTTGAATTTTATTGTTATTATAAAAAGTGCCCCTTCAAAATGGAGATACAGTATAGTGGGATTTCTCCCTTAATTCCATTAGCCACCTACACTGGCATCCACAGAGCAAAAGAGAGAACTCAAAGGCTGTCCCATTGCATTATCAGTCTTAGTTTCTATTAAATTGTAAAGCAATGTAATTATACTGTACGTTGCGAACATACAATCATGTTTTGCTAAAATAGGATTATATTGGCAAATTAATTCAGTATACGTGTTTTTGGGGACTGTGTCAGTGTGCATTGGCTGCAAAGAAACAAGTAAAGGATGATTCCATTCCTATCATTTCTGAAAATAAAAGTAAAAAGCAAACACAGGACTACACTTTTTTGTTTCGGGGATCTTTTCCTTCTATCCTCAACTATTTGATTTATATTTTACACAGATTTCAACAAACAATACACAGCAGGGCAGTTGTTCCGATTGCCAGTTGTGCCAACCTATTGCATGATTCTTAACCATCCATGTTAAGAATTGCATGCCATTTATTTCTTTTCAAAAACACGCATGTCATAGCAGAACATCTTTCTTCCTTCCACTGCTTATTAAATGACTACTGCCAACTGTTAGAAAGGCTTCAGAAAGGAATTAGCCCCTGAGCTTGTTTTTCAGGGTTTTGAAGACTCTCGTGTTATTATTCTCTATCTTGTTTTGTGGAAGCTCTTCAGATGTCTCGTTCTCACATGCCCTCAGCTGTCTCTGTGTTTTCTCAGCTAGGTCTCTCTGGTCACTGGCCCTCTCCTACTTTACTTTCCTCCTACTTAAGACTCCAGTTGTAGAAATTTACACTGACTGGTACTGGCCTTTAACTTCACTCATCCCCCACAGGTTATGCAAAGTTCACTTTCAAGTTCCCACAGATGCCTTTAGTCCCCTTGTAGCTGAGACTCAAGTGTAAAACTTATGCAAGCACATCTGGAGGACTCTCTGAAACCACAAGCTAGGCTTTTAAATTCACTGAAGATCATATGGATCATAACAATACAAAACTGTTTCAAGTTTCAACCAACAAACTTTTCCTTTATACCTAAATAACTCTTTTTCTTGTAAAGATAAAAATAATATGTACTTTATAGTGCCTAAAGTGATATTGCTAATGATGGTGGTGGTGATTATTATTATTATTATTATTATTATTATTATTATTATTATTTCAGATAATTGTATAGTTAAAATAGTTCCTCACATAAAATTGGTGTGCACCCACTGATTAATAAAAGTCATTAGTTTGCATAAGATAATAGAAATTGTGAAGCAGTTTCACATGATTGCCTATTAACATTTTATTTATTATGGAAATTATATTTAATGACTGGAAAAAAATACAATCATCAATCTCACATTAAATCAGATGAAATACATGAAATCATTTGCAAGATTAAAAAGTGTTTTAATCTAGTGAAGTTCATACTCTCATTTACCGGGAAAATATACATCCAATTAATATGCAATTGCACATTTATGTACAGTAATGTATACAGTTTATGGAGCATTGTGTTAATTAAATGGGTTTAGGTGACACAGTAAATGCTCTATAAGCAAGCAAAATCTCTAGTGTTGGAAGTGTTCAGATTTTGACAAAGTTGATTCAACTTCCTAATTTCCATATTTTCATATCTTCCTGGCTTTCCATACAAAAATGCATCTCTCTGTTGTAGTTTTGTAATGTCACCATTCAAGACCTCTGTCTCTAACACTAAGCCCAAGTGACACCATGACCTTTATCAGTCCTGACTGGCACAGGCAGACTCACCGTATGATATCATAAGCATATCAGCGTCCATTGGAAATAAATGCTTCAGTGTACTGTCCTTCTGTATTTTTTATTGCACTGAAGGATCCATGTGGGACATAGCAGGACATTCTGCTGCCTGTACCTTTTAACAATTAAATCTCAGACTGAAGATGGTTAACAGAAAGAGAAACAGGACTGTAAAGGGCTGATACACAGGCAGGACCCATTGTCTGTAAATTGTTCTTTTACCTGTAGGTACAGACACCCTATATACTGTATATATGGAGATATACATTAGATACTCTTTAAATAGGGACAAAAGAATATACAGTCACTACAGTATCTCTTGGGTACTCCATTCAAAAAATCAGTTATGTCTTATTTTGCTTCTTCGTGTCTTAATACTGCAAAAAGAAAAGTTATTAAGACAGGATTGGTAGATAATAAAGCCATTACATTTTTCATTATACTGTATGAGAACAGTGGAACAGTTATTAATCACACAAGTAATCATTATCAAGAATTAATAATCTTATGAGATAATTACAGTTATTAAGGCTCTGTTAATCTTTTACAGGCTACAAACAAATAGTATTAGTAGCCTCAACTAAAGATGTACCCTTTTCCTTTTAAATTTAGTTAATTGCATATGGCAAAAATTGGTACTACAACTGCTCAGAGACAAACTCATCAAATGCCATAGGAATGCTCCTTGAAGAACAATAAATTGTATTCCATTCAAAACCGGTCAGAGAATCAGTCCCCTTCCCTTTAAAAATAATTATCCTACTTGCTGACGTCGGGACCAGATGGCAGTGTGCTTGCTGCCAGTCAGCGGAAGATAATTAGCGGGAGCAGTCAAACCCTGGGTATACTGTCAGAGAGGGAGTGAAATGTCACAATCTACACTTTCGCTCTTGTCACCATTGAGTTGAACGGGGGGATTTCAAGACATAATCTTACAGACGAAGAAGCCAGCAGACCCCTGTATCTCCCTTCAACCACAGAAAGGTTTCTAGTATTGAAAGAGTATTGTCTTATCTTCTAAACTGTGTACCCAAACATTTTGAAAACCAATAATAGATATATATATACTGTAGCATAATGTATATGGATAAGAGATAATTATCACCACAATTGTTTTTCTAGCATTAATAATTGATTTCAGGATACAAAGTGAATGGTTTGTTTTAAGGGCTGAAAGACAGCACTGAACTACTTAATATAAGGATTACAAGGTTACAAATGAGAGGCCATTTGGCCCATCTTGCCAATTTGGTAGTAGCTAATTGATCTAAGGATCTCACCCAGTCTTTTCTTGAAAGAAGTATCAGCTTTAATAACGTGGCTGTGCAGCTTGTTCTACACTCCCACAACCCCAGTGTAAAGCCCCTGTTCTTGGTTTTAAAGGTGTGGGTGTATGGGGGATTTTCATCAACTGCAAACTGTTAATAGTTTATGGATTTCGAAATGGGTATTGGTATGCAAATTCATGTATAACGAATGTTGATTTTGGCTGATTTTCTTGTTTAATGCCTGTTCTTCGTCGCTTAATGCTTCTTATACTGTTGAAGTGTTCCAGCAGAAACAGAGAACACTTTTAAAAGAAAACTCATAAGAAGATATACTGGAAAATAGATTTGAATGGCAGGCTGCTATTTAAGCAGAGCACCCTGCAGTAAACATCCAATAGAATATGAGAAAGAAGAGAAAACATCAGTAGTATGAATTGCTTTTTAACAGTAAATGTGCTTCTTTTGGTTTGAATGGTGAAGAAATGGTACATCTAAACAAAGCAATCCAATGCTAGAAAGCACAGGGCTATCGATTTGTGCACCGCTGAATGCAAGTTTGCTTATGATACAGGGGACTTATAAAAAAGGTACAACATCAGTTTAACGATGAAGCCCACTGGTGTGACTAAACAAAACAACCTGGAGTGTTAAATTCCCATCCAGGAATGACACAGCGTCTTTGGGTTTTCACTCCAGTTGCAGCACTCAAGTTAAGCTGACTGATCTCACACATGAATCAACTTCACAAATTGATCACGTTGAACGTTTTGGCAGCTTGATGATTTAAGAGACACAGCTGATTCAAGATACTGTACCTACAAAACACGAAAAGTCCCGAAGAGACGGCCTAAACTTCTCCATTCAATCATAGTAGATAATAAGACCCTTTATATGAGAACTAAGGTTGAGTGAAAGTCTTTTCACATTGTAGATTATCAGAGCACCTGTGTGAAGGCAACTTAAGCAGCTTATTACAAATGGATGGTTTACAGTGGGTGGGGATAAGAAAGAGAGCAATAGCAAAATACCCAGAAAAGAAGCTGATGACAGAATGGAAATAATACTGTATAACTGTAAATATACCGTTTTGAAGACTGAATGGTAACAGCCACCTAAAAGTGACTACTGAAAGGAAAAGATAGTGACGGATTTATTATTCTTTTACTTAGATTTCAGTAAAACAATTCAAAAGGGAATTAACTACTTCAGTCTGGGTCCGATGCAAATATTAACAAGCATCACATTTTCTTTCTGTTCCTAGACAGATGGCATTATAACTTTTACTGCATTAAGAATGTCCAGGTAATAAGTCAATTAAGTGAATACCTTGTATGAATATTTGCAGTTAGATTGCTCAGTGTTGATCACAGTAGAATTCGGTCAAATAAGACAGGAACAGACATTTGTTCACTTTTATCGTTCTGTTGTTTTTTTTTTCCTAGATGCTGGCTGAGTCCAACACTTAGCAGATTTATCTGCCTTCCAATATATCTGTTACTTTGGGGAAATAGAAATGTGAAAGGCTTCCTTCCAAGTTTTAGCTTACAGCTTTACTTCATCCTACAAGTGCTGTGTACTTATAGTGAGCTAAAAGGCATTTTAAGCTTTGCAAACAGCTCCTTGTGTTGGTTCCCCAGAGTTTTGGAAAACACTCTTTGAAAATTCTGTCTTGAAAGATGAGTTGGTAAAGTCATTATACTGTGACATCCAGGTATAAAAAAGAATAAACAGAGTGCTTCCTTAATTGTAATCTTTGTATTAGCTTTATTAAAGTTAGTCCTTGTTTTCAACTTGGCGTAACATTACTGTTTTTTAGACATTTGTACAACAGATATACTGTAGAGTGCAAACAAAAGCCATAAGACGTACAAATGATATTTTTTCCTCAAATCCGGTGTTCTATTAGTTAGTTTGAACTTTATTTAGGAAGGGGTAGAAACCACAGCATTTTTAATTATATATGCAAATCACGGTTGTAATAAAATGGTTGTAAAATGGGTTAATTATATAATGATGATGTATGTATTGTAGTCATTTCTAATGTTATGTTAGTATCTATTACAAAATATGTAAGAGAAAATACATGATATATTTAATTTTCTGTTGCTGTGTAACAATTATTTGCATTCTTTCATTAGGGAAATAGCTGTCAGGCTACCTTTTAAAACCACAAAGTTCAGAATGTATTTTGAAAACACGCTACTGGCTTTTGTCACTGCTGCAAATGTTCACAGAAGTAAAAATATTGTTAAGTTCCTAAAATCATCTTGGTCGAAACGTTCGAATCAAGTAAATCATATGCTGCTGTAGAAATGTGCTTTAACATCACTCAAAAGAAAGGACGATCTCTCCTGTGTTAGAACATGAAAGAATTTTGATTAAAATCGTAGAGGAAGAAAGGAACAACTGTCCAGTAGATCCAGCACCGCACAAGGGAAAAGTAGCTGCCAACAAGCCTTTGCAATTGGGTTATGCCTTCACACAAATCCCTGCAACACAGTGTGCGTTTCTTTCTCTGGCATTATATTTCCTGGTTAAGTATGAGCATGTTTGCTTTTTGCTGATATATTATTCAAGGACAATGTTTAAGGTACTGTAGGTCCAAAGTTCATTCCTTTTGCTGTACATAATATGACTGTGTCCTGAAAAACCAGTGGTGTAATTCCTGGCAGTCCGTTTGTTATTTTATAGAATTTATAAAACAGCGATAATCCTCAATTCATATTTGTTGTAACTAGATTAAGATTTAGTTTGAGACGTAGTCTCAGATTTCACAATATCACAATGGTGCAATTATTGTACCATCTCAATTAATGTATTACAATTTGCAAATAAAATGTCACTACAAATACTACAAATATTAAAAAATACAATGCCTGAAAAATATGTGGGATTCTAATGTTTTTAACTGCACTGTAGAAGAACATAACATCATATTAGGGTTCTATAAAGACTGTCCTTGCATTTTATTTTCTGAGTTGACAAATATAATGTTTTGTTGTTGTAATACGATAATGAGATGAAGCACCAATTGTTGAACTGGAGCTTTTCGTGGTCTCTAAGAATGCAAGTTGCCACCAAGATTGGAACCCCTTAATTGGAAAGTAAGGACATTGCATTTATTAACTATGCCATTAATCAACACAAGGACCAAAATCCCATCCTTGTATTTTGTATGAAGAAAAATATTCAGGTTGGCTTTGAATCAGCCAAAACTCCTGTAAAAAGCCCGGAGCATGACAAAATGCAGCTCCCCAAACCTCACACCAGCCCAAAATGTGCAAGGATCATTGCTACTTCTCTTGAGCAGGCTGTAATTGGAACAATGAGAGCTCCGGACTTGACCTCTATTGAGCATTCTTGGGGCATGTTATAGGAAACAACAGAGACCCTTCCAATGTAACCAGGATACTTATAGAACATCCAAGAAGGTCTCACCCAGGAATGGGCCCAACTCCCACAAACTAACACACACCACCTGATTACTGGAACATGTACTGTACAGCCAGTTCATGTCGTTGCTATGTCATTTAACACACATTTTTAATGTATTTCTGTTTTATATGTTTTTTTATAGGAACAACACAGCTATGCTTTTGTGCAACACTCAGAATTATTTAGGTTTTTTATTACCACATTTCCTATGTCCCCACTGTATAACCACTTTCACTATGGTTACTTACAGAGCAATGGAGTTAGCGAATCTCCTAATATATGATATATGGTATACAATTTCAAATGGCACTCATACAGTATAGCAGATTTTTAAAATAAATTTAATAGAATTGAAGGAATAAAGTCTTGTTCTTTCATATTTCTGGCTATAGGGAAGGTGGTAATTTTTGTTGGAAGTACACTAAAAACATTGCCAGGATACTAGCCAGCATACATTTTTGTGAGATAGAAAAGAAACCCATAAGTTTATGAAACCAGGAAGATGCAACCTTTGAGATTTTCCATCTTATTTCTTGCTGAGTTTTCTTACATTGACAGATGGTGTTTCCATTCTGAAAAAAGGACAACTTTTGCACTGGAGGAAAAAAAAGCTTTGAAAACCAGAGTGTTATTTTCACATCGATGACATGAGTTCAGCCCCACATTGGCGAAACATGTGTGAAATCATGTTAGTCAGATTATAGTCTTTCTTTTCAAACATAGAAACTGCAGCTACCAGAAACATGCCAGAGGTACTGTATGTAAATGGTTCAACATGCTCTGTTCAGAGTATTTCTAGAAAAAGTAAATTTTTAATATGGAATAGCTGCTAACGTTTAGGTGAGGTGATCCAAGTGTCAAAGTCAAGGGGCTGTGACGTTCATTTATTAACATTTTCTCACTGTCTGTTCCTTTGAGAATGATACTTAACCTCAGTCTGCCCTGCCCTTCAGACAGGACATAAAACTGAGGTCCTATTGTAAGGTGGCAACAGACATTTGTGATGCATAGTTTACCTCCAGTCTCTGCAAATGGCTTGGATAAAACTGTCTGCTAAATGAGTAATTATTATTATTACTGTGCCAGTATGTTTAGTACAGCTGCAATACATTAATTAATTCATGACTTCATTATAACTGTAATGACTTCCAGACTTCATTTCTAGCTATTTTGTTCTCAAGCACGTGTAAAGTGAAGGAGAAAACAGATTCTGATAAGCTATAGAAATCACACAACAACAAATAAACAGCTTACCTTTGCAATTAGTATTTTGTGTAAGCTTCAGGGGGGGAAAAAAAGCATAACCACATATAGCACACTTCTGTGTGTTATGTGTATCTGTGCACCTGTATGAATTTAAGGGTGCCTCAACCTCCACTTGTGTGTCCCGGCAGCTGTTTGTACCCTATATTAGCAACATCATGTTCCCAATTTTCTCCAATAATATGATGAATCTGGCAATTTGCTGGCCTGCAACAACATGAACAGAAAGGACAACTGGAGAAAGATCACAGTTCAGGCTCAGTCAGATGGAAAAGATTGAAAACAGAGAGCTGGCTGCTATGTTTCCCCAATGCAGCATGCTGTCACAGTTTGACTGACAAACTGACTTTTTGAGGGGCTTGTGCCCATTCCAGTCAGAGTTTATTGAAGGTGATTTTGATCTTCTCCATGAGGCCACAGCAGTGGCCGTGCCATCTGTCACCTTGATTGCATGGCGGATTCTCTGGAGAGAGCACTATGGCTCCTGATCGTTTACAGATTGTGCTGCTTTCGCCTCCATAAGGACCACATGCACAGAGCCAGATGGTGAACATACACGCTTATTATGAGTCTTTATCTCTGTGCAGGAAAGAGTGGAACCATTAGATCTCCCTCAGGAACTCAGCTCCTCTCTACCGTCATGCTGTTCTTCTACAAATACAGACTTCTTCAGCTGTCACTGCCCTATCTCAGAAGATTATTAAAGAATAAACAATAATCTAGTTAACAATCCAGGATGTTGATTTATATATTTGCATTCGCCTCACTGCTGTCATTAATATAGACAATATTTATTCGCTACCGTGTAATTTGCCCTATACATGGAAACATTTTTCTATGCATCTGCAAATTTTTTTATTAAGAAATAAAAAACAAAAACAATTGTTGTATTTTTCCAAATAATAACCTGGCTTTTAGCCCAGATTAATACTTATTCAAATACATGACAGTCAAGATACCACTTTTATTGTGATTAAATAATCCATCCAACATACATACATTTATTATTTTATCTCTTCAGAAAAATTTTAGGGCAGTTTACTCCAGCACAGGCCTCAGTGTCCTTGTTACTGTGGAAAGAACCTATGAGGTATTTTGTAAATATAAGTATTTGCAATTGTAATATGTATTTGTAATATATAAAAATGATCACTGCAGGCAGTCATTGATATGTGTTCATACTTAAATTAGATTAAGGCCCGCAAAAGCTTGCTATAGACGATGTAGAGGTTGTGGAGCAAGGTGGAAGGTGCAAGTGGCAGAGGGATTTAAACCGGAGTTCACAGCAACACTGGCAAGTGCATTAGCACTATAATTACTATAGTTAAGGGATCAGACAATCTTGTGAAACTCATGCTCATGAAACAGAACATTTCTTTTCATTATTTGAAATGGGGGTAGGAGTCTATCCAGCAATATCGTGTAAGCCAATACATTGGCAGCTACTTTTTGGAAATGTCGAGAAAAGATTTTCGTACACATACAAAATACTTAACATGGCCATGTACCGCGACAATTTCCACTCCTTTGTATCTTTTATTATGTTTTTATGTTTACAAACAGAACTACTTGTTGAATTATAGTACCGTTTTATCTACATTGTACTATAAATATGGTCTGCGGATCTAGATGAGTCTTCCTTCAAAAAATGTCTGAGTAAAATATCAGGATCGTTTCTTTCTCTTTAAGCAAGCAAAAGACTAAAAAATCTCTCTTTATAATATTTCCAGTCTATTTAGGTTCTTATCCAAGATTGTTCTCATTTTATCCATGGCTATGCTCTGTTCCATGCAAAGTTTGTGAATGTTTTTGAAATTGGAATCACAGTGGTGACATACTGTACTGTAATAGCATATTTTTGCAGCATCTACAGTACCTGAATATTAAAATGCATCATTTTTAACACGTCTGCCCACTTCTGCCAAATCGTGAGATCTAGGCAGTAAATCCAACCTGGAAATGTAAAACGACTTTATTGGAAAGGTATTCTACTTCAAATCCCAACTAAAAACATTATGCTTCTTCTTGGCTCATGATGCTCATATTATAGAGTCCCATTGTATTTTGTATGTTAAATAATAAATCAAAACTCTACATTTACCCTGGCCAGTTTAACTACAAAGTAGATCATACTGTATGTCCAACTGCCATTAACCAATATTATTAATCCTCTTTATGAGGCAGAAGTAAAATGTACAATAACAGTAAATATGAAAATGGGCCCTTGACAATTTAAGACGCCATTGACAAAAAAGCTAAATTCAAAAGCAAATAAGAAAGGGAAAGGCTCTGAAAGGGAAATTTTAATAATAATTGTTGCAACCCTGCCAATTAACTAAAATCTATTTTTAGACGCTTGTCAAAGGAAAGTTTTCTTGGTTGTAAATTAAGAAATATTTGCTAAGACAAATTGCTGCTCATGAACAAAAATCTTCTTCAGTTACATAAATACATAAGATATAAATAAAACAAGGCCATTCCACCTATCTGGGCCATTGTTAGTTAATAGCAGCCATTTCTTGAAAGAAAGCAGGGTATCAGATTTGAAAACATAGCAAGATATCCTGTTTTATACTCCCACAATGCCTTGTGGAAAGAAGTGTTTTTTTCTCAATTTTGAATGCAGATACACACTGCAGATGCTTCTAAAATGTTTGGAATACTTTCGGTTTTCATTGTGGTATTTAATGAACATCACTATAATCGGAAAATAGAGGCATATTCTCATTTCATGCTAAGAAAGGACTTGCATTTTTTTATATAACAAAAAAACCAAGGCCATTCGGAGGAAAGTCTTTTGTCCCTTTATAACAGAAAGATCAGCTACACTTTATTGTACACTATCCTACACCCCACCTTAGCAAGGTAGTGAGGTTGTGTGTAGGGTGCTAAAGGTTGCAACACTAGAAAAACAAGTAAACAAGATATAAAATATCCCAGTACCACATGCCAAGTGCTTTCATCCCAATTATTAATAAAAGCCCTTGAGTCAAGCTAGAGTTGTCAAGACACTTGTTGTAAATAATGGTCATTTGTGTTCGATAATTATCTGGAGTAAACACAATTAGTTCCACATTCTGCTACTTTCTTTGGAAAGCATCTGTAAACAGCCTGCACCATCCTAACACACAGCTTCCAGCTATTTTCACATGAAACAAGCCCTCAAGCATCCAGTATCTCAGCGGAGTTTCTTATTCCACGCAGCACAGTATGTTCCCAGGATACAGCGCAAGCTTTGGACCCTGATTTGCACCAAACAGCCAGATTAAAATAACATTCTGTTCTGCACACCCTTCACAATAACTTGTGTTTTACAGACTACAAAAGTATTTGCTTCTAATGAGGAAATAATGACAAGGCACTGATTACAGTATTCAGCTATCAGAAGATTGTGAAGCAGCACAGCAACGCCAGGCTACTGCTCCTGGGATCTGTTTAAACTGCTACACACTGTGAATGTGGAATCCCCCTTTTTAGAGATTTCTGCAAAAATGTAAGCACAATTTCTCCTTTTCCTCATCAGGAAATATTAAGCATCAGATTAAATTACAGAAAATATAATTAAAATGTCCGCAATTGATTTAGATTACTATTGTGTTGCGGCAGGATTGACAAATGTACAGATGATTTCGCTTTCGTTCAAATAAAAATGGAAAAACGGAATATCTAATGCATTGTCAAAGTAATAGAAGTAACTTGTGTGACTTTGGAATCTGTACCATCCCTCCAGATGCTGAGATTTTAAAACAATATTGAACCTTGTGATTACTCTGATCCTTTTATTTGCCTTTTCAAGGTTTCCAGCATTTTTCAGAGTCTGCTGTGCCTTCATTTATTGAGTTTTCCTTTTCGTCCGTAAGTAAAAAGGGTCAAGACTGTGCTGTTGGATCCAAGTTTGTTCAGCTAAGGGGAACTAAGCAGTGGGGAGCTCTGCGCATACCGTTGTCCTTCGCTGTTCCTGATTTCTTGTCCTCAGGCAACGTACTGCATTTTTAGGACAACAGCCGGCTATCTGCAAGCATGAGACCACTCGTCAGGCTTCATTACTGCACGCAAAATGACACAAGTGAGCCTGTGGTAACAACTGTGCTTATGGCACATGGAAAATCCATTACATCTCACTGTAACACACAAAAAAAACACACTAACCCATAGAATGACCAGCTCTATAAACAGCCACGAGTCTGACAGGTCAATTTATTTGTGCAACACAGGACCTCAACTGTATTTTTCTCGAAAGAATACACGTTACCTTGCATGGCTTGAGTTTGTAAGGCACCGAATCCTGGAAATAAAATTAAATTAGAGGGAAAAGTAATCTGTCAAATGTGGTACCTGTCGGCTGTCAAAAAAATAATTTGCCCATCTTGGCTTTTCTCTTCTCAACAAGTTAACTTGAGCATTTAGACAGAGCTATTTTTCTCAGCATATACTTATCATTGCCAGGGTTTCATAGTCCTCTTTTGAATCAAATATCTCAAAAGGCAGACATTGTGCCTTCGAAATTATTTTGACGTGTTTTCAGTATGTAAAAAAAAAAATGACTGGAAGATCTTGCTAATGTTTCTTTGTGTAGTTTTCAGTTTTGTTCATATTTATAAAATGACTCAACTTTCTTATTAAGCTATGCTGCCTTGTCCAAGATTTGACCACAACAAGTGTATTATTCATCTCTTAAAAGCGCAATATAAAACAGTGTCCGGATCAGAGCTTATATCTATTTGCTGTTCAATTTGGTCCTCAAACTTCAGATTATACTGTAGAGCAGCCTCTTCCTCAAGGCTGCCTTACCATTGTTACTGTGCTTAGAACATGAGCTCACTAACACTAACAATACTGTATGTGTTGTACTTCCAGTTCATTCTCTTTTTCCCCACAAACAACGCACTTCCAAACTGATATCCTAGCAACAGGGAAACCCCAGGCACAGTACCATTGTATCCTGTCAAGTACAAAGCAGCACTTGATGTAAAACCTGCCTGTGGCTTTGGTGAGTTCTTACCAAATTTGGATGTTTGGCTTTTGTTCGTGTACAGTATTTAAGCTATGAAACTTCATAAATGGAAAATGACCAACGTTGTTTTTCCTTGACTAAATTCACTTTTTATTACCCTTTTCCAGAATCTGTTAAGTCCTTAAAATGAAGGGTGTTCTTCCATAGTTTATCCAATGGAGACAACTGTTACAGTAAATCGTCAGTGCCTTTTTCACCACCTAATGATACTTAATAAACACATCCAAATGATCATACAAAACCAATTATGATATTACTGATATTTATGTCCATAAAGTAATTTAAAAAAAAATAGAGATGCAGGCACACATTATTTTCTAGCATCTATTAGAAATACAGTATATTCAAAACTGAAAGAAAATCCCTCTCTCTAGTACTGACCAAGGAGATTGTGAAGAAATTTCCTTCAACTACTCAGAATCCTCCATGATACTAGATAAGACAGATACGATCACTTTATTAGCCATATACATACAGTATACTGGGAAAGGCAGTCCAGTGGGCTTCAGGCTGGACAAACCAATACAAGCCTGTTTGGAATAGGTAGGGTCACCTGTGGTAATTAAAAAGAAATTTCATTTTGAGGGTCTGAAGCAGGCAGTCGATATTCTGGGGTCTTTCATTAAAAATCTCCAGATTTTTAATGAAAGGAGCTACTAGCAGCAACCAAACAAGCTAAATGGGATGGAAGAACTCCTCTCCTTTGTAACCCTTCTTATGTTATTATGTTCTTAATTGAACATAATAACATAATAGGAGGCATTTTTCATATGGGGTCATGGATGTCCACCTTACTCTTTGCAGTTAAGCTTCAGAAGGATCCTTTCTGTAATCCTTTCAGAAATCACTGGATGGCATTCCCATCTTAGAGCAAGGTGAACCATAGCTTCCTGTTGTTTGTAACCCTCCTTCAATTATTTTATTCTGATCTCTTTAATAGCATTTCACCAGGGACAACAACATCCAAGGACATGAATGCTTTGTGAATGTTTGGAATACTTTGTGAGAGAAGTTTGGCTTAACGGTTAATGGACAGCCTCCTGGCCACAAGACGAGGAAAAGGAGGCTCGAATCCCATTCAGACTGAGAGAACCCAGGGGCAGCTGCAAGGTGGAGATGAGGCAGAGGAGAGCTGCTTGAGGTGAATGTGAAGGGAGGCGTTTGAGTTCACTATATTTAGCTATATGATACTGAATAGGTACTGTACAGCTGTGTGATTGACTTGTCATTGTTACCCGAATTTCAGTTAATAACTTCCACTAAGTGTGATAGTGATACAGGAAAGCCTGATTAGTACAGGTAAGGAATAACAGTTCGCTTCAAATACTAAAAACGTTAGGCTAGGAAACATAATGTATTAAATGACACTGTGGTGGACTAATCCATTATAACTAACTCTATCACTGGACATGATCAATATGGAAGTAACTCTGTCACTTGGATGTGTATCATTAATATGATAGTTGAGGTGGGCAGCTGCGTCAGCATGTGTAGGCTGCAAAGGAACAAGTAATAGGTTTATTCCCTGCAGAGAAGAGAAGAAAGCAAACACTTTTTGGCCATGGAGCCTTCTTCAGGTGTGAGTTGTAATCAGGTGTAATCATTTATATGATTACAATCAAAACAAGAACATTAGCAATTCTAAGAGCAAAATTTCACAGTGGTTTTTCACAAATGTGATGCAATGTTGTCTTTCTTTTTCACGATTATAAATCACTTTAAATACTTTGGCAAGTAAATACTGTAGCTTGTGTGTTAAGTCCTAGTTTAAGCAGAAATCTGGGTGCAACCAATCAGCTCCCATCTTCCCTTTACACAGGCATATAATTAGAAATTAAGGAAGGTCATTTAGCTCTAAAGGGATTGTTAGTCACCTGATCTCAGTCCAATTGCAAATCTGTGGGATATCATGGAAAATGCCGGAAGCAAACTCTATTCCAAGAAAAGGCACAGACTGAAGGTGTCACCCAAAAGAAATAGGCTGAATGAACTCCAAAAAATGCACTGACCACAGAAAGGCCATCAGCAGGCCAGTTGTTTTGTTTAACAGTAGGTGTTGGCCTCAAGGGTCTTTCTCATGAGCCAGCTTTTTGCTTTTGTGTAATAATAGTAAACACTGTTATACAGTATATACTGTATATGTATATTGAAACTCTTTAATGTCATTTTATGTACTTATTTTAGAAAACTGAAAACATCAGCTAATATTTTGAGAAGAGCAATGACACTGAGATATTATATATATTCTGAAGCTATGGGGCCTTACTGCAGGCTTTTTTAACCCTATAGCTAAAATGAGCTTCTCTTGTTCACCCAGAATTGATCTCGCTCATATATTGGTTAGCACTGCAGCAGAGCTGCTGACAAGAAAGGTCATGAGGGTGGTGCCCCACTCCTGCTTCTTAAAATTAAAATTAATAAATATAATCAGCCTAAAGCATGTTTCTGGAAGGTGGGAGGAAATTACAGTACCAAGACAAAACTGCCATGAACACAGGGAGAACCAAGCAAACTTCATACAGAAGGTGTCACACAAATGGAGAGATGGGGTGGCATACTGTAGATGTTACCACTGCTGGCTCACAGAGCTGGGGCCCTGGGATAAAATCCAGGGGTCCTGCCTGCATGTTCATCTGGTCTTCCTCACATAGTCTATGTTACGATCCCTGCCTCTCGGCAACGAAAGAAGCAGAAGAAGGCGTAGCCTTAGTTCATTAGTCCACCTGTCAGTGTACGCTTTCACCACCACACCTTCGTCTCATCTTGTATTTAAGCATTAGTCTTTCCCTACCTCCTCGCTCAGTATTGGTTTTCCTTTCGAGCTACTTAGTTGCGCTACGCCTTCTACCTCTTCGTACTGTTCTGGTTCCGACTTTGGTTTCTCCCCTTTTACTACGTCTTTTGGATTACGCCTCGGCTTCGGTTGCTTTCTCCTAGTTTGGATCACTGGCTTCCCCTGGACTCTCGGCTCTCTCCTTCGGCTACGGTATTTGGATCACGACTTGTCTCTATCGGCTCCCGCAAGTGGGCTCACTACTTGGGTTCTGTTTCACTGGCCGAATCCGTAACAGTTTAAAAACATGCTGGGAGGTTATTTGGCTTCTGACTGTGAGCATGTGTGTATCAGTGTCTGTGTGCGTACTCCGGCATCCAGTCTGGAGTCTATCCTGCCAGGTGTCCGTTGCTTGCTGGGATAGGCTCCGGCTTCCCCCCAGAACCCTGAACTGGATAAAACGGAGAGAAAATAGTTAGATGCATAAATGTAAAATGGTCAACGATGAAGAAATTGGTTAAATTAGCAGATACACTTTGTAGAGCACAGTGTTTCTCAAGACACACGAAAAAGGCTGGTCCCTCACCTTTGGCCTGTTCTGTTGGCATAGTCACTTAATTGTGCTCTAACACCTAATGCAGCTCAACACATAATTGAATTTGTTCCATAAAAATGATTACATGAGATCTGAATTCATCCAACTATAGTTTTTTTTAATTAAGAAGCAGCAGTTATCTTTTATTCTATACCCACTCAACTTTGAATGGCCAATAGTAACACCGTGTCTCTCTGCTCACAATTGACAACACCAGTGCCCACACAGATTCCTCCAAGCCACCCACTAATCAAACACTTCATCTTCGCAGTCGCCAGGCCCTGCAGCCACGGGCAAGAGGCTCCTCCCTGACCACAGGAGAGGCGCGGCCCTCGGACAGCCTGGAGTTATTCTGCTTCGGGACGTGCGGAGCCAGCTGTGAGCTCCCACTCAGGAAATCCTAGTCTCAGCCGGCAAGTCACATGACCTTGGATTGGCCTCACAACACCTGGATCACAAAGAAGCTCTCGTGTCTACATGTATGTGTGTGTGTGTGCCTGGGCCTGGTTCACGTTGGTCCAAAATGATGTCTCACGGAAATATTTGTTTGTTTGTTTGTTTGTTTGTTTGTTTTTGACAAGCGCAATCTAACACAATTATAAATTCACCTGTGAAAAGGCAGTTTTCCGGTGCAGTCCAGTTTGTTGAATTATTCTTTAAAGCAAATAAGAAAATATGTAAAAGTACCTTGAATGATGTTTCTAACAGTGCCACAGACGAGTTAGTTTGCTTAGGCTGATTAGAGCTGGAACTGCCACAATAGCTTATTCATAGACGCATGTGTTTTTTGTTAGCTTGGAGGAAAAAAAATGCTGAAAAGGTGAAATTTCAGCAAGAATGCCTGCCTGGGGACACATCAGCCAATGAGTTTGTTTGGGACCTGGAATGGAAGTAAGTCATCTTTTGTAATCCACAAACGTGGCAATTACAGTGGTATTATTTAGAGAACATGCCTGAATTGTTGAGAACCTTCAAAATATAACTTTCGTTTCCTGTAGATCAATAGAGTGATCCCTCTGCCCTTGTGATTGGCCAGTGCCTAAGCATTGTGAGACGTTAGCATTGAGAACGTCCTGAAAAGGCTTCTCTGGTACAGTGTGACTGACAAGCCCCGCTCAAGGATTGTGTACTATTTTTATTCCGCTGTGATGGTCTTTTTTTTCTTATAAAAGAAGAAGATGGTTTTGGGGCAATTGCTGCAAAAAATAGCGACAGAGAAGTAATTTTTAAAATAAAACCATAGTTTTACTCCTGACATCTTTACTAGAATGTAAAGAGTGTCTTGCAAACGTATTCAGACCCCTCCTAAAAGGACCCATTTTGTGAGATTACAAATGATGCATACACATTATTTTAAATCTAACACTGTATCTGAAACTTGAAAGCTCATACGAAGACTTCTAAGGGTAAGATAGTACCTAGTAAGTAGTATAGTTAAGTGTCAGCGAAAACTTAAATATGTTGACTATATACAGTAAGTATTCAGACCTGTGAACTCAATATTTAATAGAAGCACTTTGATAGCAATTACCACACCAAGTCTTCTTGGGCAGGTACAGTATCTGTTAGCTTTGCACAACAACCCAATTTTTGACAGTTCAGTTCCACACAGTGGAGGGGGTGTGTCCCCCACTCCATAATAATCTTAATCTTCTTTACAACCTCCAGTATATTTGTTGAGGGCATTAAGGTCTGATTTGCTTCCCTGATTTTGCTACTTATCTTTACTAATTTCTAGCCTAGTAAAATTTACTACATGACTGATTTTGCCAAACCAACAAATAAAACAATATGTTAGCACAATTTCAATAAATGATTTATAGAAAGATATTATAATAGTTCAAACTACCTTAAATAAGAGTATCCTATGAAAAAAGGTGGCCTTTTTTTCAAAAAAGTGTGTAAGGGGTCTTAATATTTATGCAAGGCATTATTTTTTTTTAAAGTGTTCTTTGTTTTTCAGTTTTTTGTCCACTCTTATGTAAGCAAATCTGGTGAAAACATTTGATGATGTACTCTTATATTTAGGAATGTAGCTGCCTGGAGAGCAGTTTGCTGAGGTCTTCAATCGAGTGATAAACATTGCAAGCTCTTAAAAAATTAAATTAAAATCTGTAAGCAACCAGCTGTATGGAATTGAGCAGTGGTATGCGTTTTCCAAGACACTGCACTTTAAGAAGCTTACAGTAGAAGCCACACCTTATTGTGAAGCATATCAGTGATACTTTATTATTTTTTACAGCTTCAGGTTACAGTTCAGTCCCTTTTGTGTCTAATGTGCTACTTGACCTGTTTGACTTCAGTGATAAAGAAAATGATTTTTAAAAGTGAATTATACATTTAAAATTAACATGGTGCAAATAGAAATTTGAAAATGTATTAACTAATAGTTCTCCCTCTTGAATTTTATTCTGTAATCCACAAGTAGCATAGAAATGACTAAAATTGACCAAGATATAGGCCCATTATTCACATTTTACTTTAGTTGATGTTATCAATGTATTTTATTATGTCCTTTTTAGCCTGACATCAAGTGGTAAAGGAACTTTAAAACCCAAATCTTAAAGTCTTCATCTCTGTATCCAGAGCACTTTTTTCAATTCTATAAAACTAGTGGATGAAAGAACAATACTGAAAATATCCAGCTGACTTGATATGAATGTTGAAAGGCACCTTTTCCTGCATTTTTGCTGTATACAGCTTATATGGCTCACTTCTGAGCTTTTTGCACCCTTCTCAGACAATCTGTTCCCAAGCTGTTCCCAGATTTTGGTGAATTTCCCAGGCTAATTCCCTGGCACAGGAACAGTAGAGATACTGATTAGTTTAGTATGAACCCCCACAATCTATTCAAGCCATTAAAAAAACTCTCCATGTACGGACTCTGGTAACCCCTCTTTGACTTCCTGCTTTGACAGCAGACAATATAAACATCTCTATCTTGGTACTAACCCAGGGTTCCTTTATCTAGTAAAACCCTTTTACTTTGGTTGGCACAGCAGTGCTAGGAAACCACACGTCTGCCTTATCAGGTGCGATATTGCAGGACTGTAAGCAGTAATTCAATGCTGTTTTTTTTTCCTAGTGCACTGCACCATGTAGAGACATGCCCTTTATTAAGATGTTTTCAGTCCTTTCTGCACTGGCTGCACTGGCACTAGGTAATCTAATACAAGTAGTGTTGAGCCTTTGCTTTATGAGAAACAGAGAAAAAAATATGTTTGTGGGGAAAGAAACTCAGCAGATTTATACAACAATATTCGGTAGGCAGCTTGGCAAAAATAAATCCAGCTAAGTGTAAATATCAGCATCTTGTAATTGATTTCTACTGCTTATTCACTGCAATAGAATATTCTGCAGTGACTTGACATTTCCTGAAAGGTTGCATGCAACTTCCAGACTTCAGAGGGACTTTTTTCTGTCACTTCTTTCTTATAGCATTATCACCAATGTGTGTGGCTTCAGTTTTGGATGACATGAGTTTGGATGACATTGTAAGCTTTGAGAGATTACCAAGAAATCGATTTTAATGACCAAACAGCACAGAAGTGGTGACTTTGTTGGGTTTTTATATGTCTTACTCAGTTCACATATTAGAAAGAAATATCCAGAACAAAAACAGGGAAAAAAACAGAAACATTTTATTGGCTTTCTTCAAAAGTCATTTTCTCAAGTTGTGGCACACATAGGCTGTGGATCATCTTTTTCTAGGTCGTCTCTAAAATGTCTACTACCATGGATACACATTTTAAAGTTATTAAACAAATATAAAAAAATCTGCAATATTTCTGATGAAGACAGGACCTCAACTGGTTTTCTTAGCCTCCCAAAAAATGTAAAACAAGTAATAAAAATAATGAAAATAATAAATTTACTATTTTTTACTGTTGTAGTTCACTTCTGTCCATCCTAGAGAGGCTTAAATATTTTTAAACCTTTTTACCACTATGTTTTATTAAAACAATTATGTGCTTATACAGTACTCATACTGTAAGAAACAGGTTTAGTAAAATAAAAAAAAACTACACATGCATGCAATAGAGACGAGGGTTCAAGTTCAAGTTCGCTGAATGACAGCTATTTCAACCTGTTAGATTAGCTTTTTCTACAGCCGGTCAATTTGAATTTATGGGGGAGCTTCAGCAGCCAAGTTTGTTGCAATCTGTAATGTTTTTATAAATTTGTGAATTTCCAGAGTAAAATGAAAGCACTTTTTTTCAAAGTAAGGGAAACATTTCTTTATTTACTTTAGTTAATTTTTGGTTTTGTGCTTGCATTTTGCTGGAAAACCAAGGAATTATCAAAATACTTTGGTGCTTTTCTAAACGGAAGTGCGAGATGAATATTCCTTTAAAAAAACAGTTCATTTGCTTTATGTTGATGTATCTAATTACAAAAACACAGGTCTGAAAAGCTTAGGTTGTTTTGTGTTTTATGATACAGTACATAGTGGTTTTATGATACAGTACATAGTACATGGTGTTGCATTTTGATCTTGCTGGTAAAAATATATATTATTCACCCATTTATGTCTAAATAGCTATTGTCAAAATTGTAATTGTGAAAACAAACTTAATGGTTATGTTTACAGGAGGTCTTGCATTTGCAATATTTTGATAAATAATTAAAAAGTAAGAATTATTGAAAGCAAATACACACCTTTAGGTGGATATTTGGAAATGCCAGGGGTCTATATTAAGTTCTACTTATATCTTTTGATTTGCGCTACACAGCTGGTTTGGAAAAGTTTATTTGATTGCCTTTTCAATGCATTTGATGACTTTAAATACTGAATCAGGTCCCATCTATTACTGCTCAGTTCTTTTAGGCAGTTGTCATATGACATTCCTTTAAGCCCTTCTCTGAGCTTGTTCCAGAGCAGCAATGTACAGTATTTTGTGAAACATGGTTCCCAAAATTGATCACAAAATTCTAAATAAGTACTTGTGTGCTGTATATTTTTAGCATAACATCCCTTTATTTAAATTATTATCTTTTAAATATCCATTCTAACATTCCATTTACCTTTTTGCTGCCCTTTACTGACTAGAAGATGTAAATGATGTGTCAGTTTTTTTCTCATAAGTATCTTCAAGCTCAAGGTTTACCTTCTAATACTTAATTACCTAACCCTTCCCACAATGTCAAAGATTCTTCTTTGCTCTTATTTCTGTTCATTTAATCTTATTTGTCATAAAACGTTTCCATGTCTTTTAATATTGCTTATGGTTTGGAAATCAGTTTTGCATTTAGAGTCTTGATTTCAGGCAGCAAGGTAGAGACCAGAGGTTATCATCACTGCCTAGCACCTGGGCCCTGAGCTCAATTCTGGGCCTGGGGTGCTATCTGCATGGATTTAATCTCTTCTCCCTGTGTTCATATGTGTTTCCTCTGGGTGCTCTGGTTGACTCGCACAGTTCAAAAACATACTGATAGTAGGGGTGGGAATCTCTAGGCACCTCACGAGTCGATTATGTTTCAGGGTGCCACAATGGGATAATAAATCAATTCTCGAATGCATCTCAATTTTTTGTCTTTACGTGATGACTTTGTTTTCCTACTTTGTGACTGGAGTACGTGAGACACTGTCACGGGAGCCGGTCCTGACTCCCGTGAAATGCGTAATAAAGACCCTATGCGGATGGTATAATCCGGAAGTGGCTGGAGAAGGACAATAGGGAAAACATGGCGAGGATCAGGACGAGATGACAGACAGGGTGACAGTGACCCGGTGCTCGGGGGGCTTAGAAATATAGTCCAGAGGGAAGTCCAAAAAGGGAAATCAGGGTGCAGTCCAAGGTATAGGTTCGGAGAGATGCATCTAGACGAAGACAGGGAAAAGGGATCCAGGAACATGGAAAATAAAAGCATAATGGGACCAGCCACTCCGAGCCCCGGACTCAGAAGTCAGGACGCCCGGGGAAAAGGCCTTGCCCTCGGGCTTCTCCTGAGCCCAGTGGATAAGCAGGCCTTCAGATGTCCGTCTTCCAATACTGAGCCACGAAAAGTGGAGACGCAAAGCTTAAATAATAAAAAAGGTAACAAGACACAGGTGTAGGAACAAAGTAATGGGAATACAAAAGGGAAGGAGCGCCCTCTAGAGGAGGGAAGACGATCGTTACAGACACGAGAAGCATTCATCGGTGATGTAGTGCGCGGCAATAGTGATATAGGATTCTGTTGCAAATCTTTTGCGATAAAACTTGCTATAGACCTGGTGATTCGCTTCGCACTTTTTGAAATATGTGGAAGCTTTGACACGTGCACGAGGGTTCTCTGTCCGACGGTTACAAGAACAGGCCGTTTTTCCTCCAACTCTGGATGGAAACGTGAAATGTGATTTTGCATGTTCGATATATTCACGAAATATTTTATCTTGGTATGACACAGCTTGCACACTGCATGGTTCTTATCCAGTTCATTTTCATCTTTTACTTCATAAAATCCAAAATGTGCCCATATGGTGGCTTTCCAAGCGGAGGGTGCAGGCCGGAGTTTGTCCATCTTCACAAACCGGTAGCTTAGCTTAGTTCAAATGTAAGCATGTAAGCACTTGTCAACCTATACGTCTTTACATTTCACCACGCAATTAGTTTCATCTCAAGCCCAAAAACCCAAACCATTATTATTTGCTCTACTTGTCCTTTACGTTGTATTGTTTTTATCTGAAATGTTTAGTACTGTGAATATTAAAAAAAAATTAAAGATCAATTATGGAGTTTTGTGCATCGATGCGATGCAGAAACGTACAAGAGAGAATCATGATGCATCTAAGAATCTATTTTTTTCCCACCCCTAACTGATAGGTTAGTTGGCTTCTAGGAATATTAGGAATATTAGCCCTTGTGCAAGTGTCTGTGTGTGCCCTGCGATGGACTGGTGTCCTGGTCAGGGTGTATCCTGCCTTGCTCCCATTACATGCTGGGATAGGTTCCAGCAATCAGAAAATGGATGGATGGAGTCCAGATTTCACTCCCCTACATGTGCACAGGAGACACACATTGGTCACAGGCTTTCCTGTAGACACAAAATCAGTGTTGTAAATGTCCTAACTGATATTTTGATATGATCTAGTTTAACACATCTGTTCTTTGTTTTCTGACAAATATTATTCCTTCACAAACCTGAAAAGGATTTGGTAGAAAACAGGCCGTGGGCCCTTAGACAGGACGCCCCACAGACAGGAAGCTTTTTCTGCACTGCTTCCTTCGCATCGTTTGAGGTTTTAAGGAAGTTCTGAAAGACCAGCTGAGCCACTAAGTGAATGTGTTCAATGCACAAAGTTCAGAAGCAAAGAGATTTATATCCCGGAGCATTTAAGAAAACAACCAAAAGAGCAATGCAAATGTAAGGCAAAATATGGAAAACAATTTTTCATAGAGAATGGACCATTAGCATTGTTAAGTGTTTCCAAAATATTCACATTATACTGTATATGCCATCTGGTGGCTGTGTGACTGAATTGTTAACATACTGTACTGCACACACACTTTTTTCACTTTTTTCATTCACCGTCAAGGTATAACACCTTTAATGTACAGTATGACCACTGTATGCACTGCATGATACACACTCGGGCATTGTGCTTTTTTTGCTTCTTACTTCTCACCATGGATTTAACCTGTGCTTGTTCTTTTGCAGCTCACAGCTGACACAGCTTCACCCTTGTATGTGTGTGTAACCCTTCTGCCCTCAAGAGTTCAGCAACTCCCACAGGTTTGCCAGACACAGAGTGGACTCAAGTGCACTCAGACACTCAGATGTTTTCATCCTCCTTCCCTCATTTGCTTTTTGGCTGGTGAGCCGAGTGGGAAACTCTAAAAAAAGAGGAGGGGGGGAACCAGGAGAATTACACTGTAGGCTCTGTTTTCGAATGAGAAAACTGCCTGGCATTGCTTCTTAAAACCTAATGCAGAGATGCAAACAAACGCCAAAGGTTTTGAGATATTTACGAGCTCAAGAGCATATACATCAATCTTTTATAAGGAGAAATCCACTATGAATCCAAACCTCATTAAAGTATATGAATCCTAAATCTACTCTGGCACAGAAACTACCACCCTTTTTTTTTGCCTTTTTATCATAAATTACAGTTCTGGTGCACTGTGCAAATATTACCAAGCTGTAAGACAGCTGTGTCCCATTAAAATGTGTAATGGTTGCTGATTTCTTACAGCACATGGTCATCAGGCCAAATCTACAGCCAGTAATTAGGAAGATGAAATGTTTAATTGTGCTTTAATTTTGATAAAATTTATCTGTCACACATCCTGTAATCAGGCATTAAGCTCACAAATCAATGTCAACAGACTTTAACAGGGACCGAAGCATAGGATTTGCAGTCCTGACAGATATGTCTGAATGTCACATCATTTACTTCAAGCCATTTTAAAAGAACAGGAACCAGGAGCATCCTTTTGTGTTTTAGCTGTCCACCTATATGTTTCTACAGGGCTGTATAAACACACAAAACATCCCTATAGACAAACAGGTTATTTTTTATTTCAGAAAGCACTTACTGGCATTTAATTTCCTTATATAATATATGTTCAACTTAACGCGGGCTTTCAGAGCCTCTGGAGACATACAGTAAATAGAATTCATACCTGCAATGATGGTAATGGTGTTGAAGGAATTCTAAATCTTAAATTAAACTGTTAGGCAATGAATCTATGCCTTTTGGTAATGAATCCCAAACTAACAAACTGTAGTTGCTTATTTAAATGAAATATCTGTACCTCAGGGGTGGAGGGGTGGAGCACAGAGTGAATAACAGATTATGTCAGCTTTTATATGGGACAGGAAATGATTCTTTGCTTCCGAATATGGAATCTCGACAGATGGAGGTGAGAGACAAAGAAGAAAAAAAAGGTCAAGAGGAGACTGACAAAGCTTTCTATACAGCATGGTGGAGCTGAAGATCTCTGTGCCAAATCTATCACAGTGCGGCCCACAAAGCTTGGTGAGGTAATTAATTGACAAGTTACCACGTTACACAAATATACTGGGAGTCAACATGGAGAAAGAAAAAAAAGCATGAGAATATAAATATTTTAATTCAGCTAAATGACTGATATGAGCCTTATTTCTGTAGTGTGGGTTCCAGACATTTGAAAAAAGAATGTTTCCTTTTTGTTGTTAGGATTTACAGGAAACCAAGACAACTTTAGTGCCAAAGCCAAATACAAAATAAATTACTATTATATCAATTATATTTGCATTGTTAGATAGCATTTGTTATGTGATAATTGCTGGAACAGGTCTTGTAACATTATTTAATATTGCATAATGAATTAGTTGTTGTTATTCTTAAAAAATGATAGCACAACAGTCTTATTTATCCACAGCAAAATAAATTGGGTAAATGAATACCCATAATGACAAAACAATAATTATCTTTGAATATATTTAAAATAATTTTATTATTAGAATGGATAATGTGACCACTTCAATTTTTTGGGCTCAGAATCCATCTGAAACTGTGATATATTACCAGTCAAATACAGTTTTACAGATTTTCATACATACAATCTATTATTAGACTACTGTTTGTAGTCAGTCACTACATACACTCATTCCTTACTAAAATATTAATGAAATCATATGCATTTAATTAAACAGTGCAATGTTAGTTTCATGCACCACATACAGTAATTAGTACTTGCAATTATATGTATCCGCCCAATTACAGCTGCATTATAGTTAGGCTATGACAATACAGGAGCACTCATCTGGGTTTAGAAACAAGCTAGGGCTACATACTGTACTTATGTGTAAAGCTTTAATTCTCTTTGATGTAAAAATGCATGTGGTTAAAAGCACAATAACAGTAATGAATAGCAAAGGATTGTTATTACCTTACAGTTTCTGTTCCACATCAGTTTACACCAGGATGTACTGTAGTAAAATAAGGAACAAGTAATAGGTTTATTCCATGCTGAAAAAAAGAAGAAAGAGAACACAACGTTTCGGCCGTGGAGCCTTCTTCAGGAAGGCTGAAGGCTGGAATAAACCTATTACTTGTTCCTTTGCAGCCTATGCATGCTGACGTAGCTACCCACCTGAACTACTGTAGTAAAATAGTTTAGCTAAAACTGAATTTGTTCTTTACTTTATTTCAGATTAGTGGAAGTGCTATTGAAAGGAATAAAATAGTTATATGTGGCCTTGTCACAGTCTAATTCCATGCGAAATACTGCAGCTTTCACAAGTGGTTCATGACCGTGTCCACGACAGCATTTCTTTTCTTATTTCAGTTGACGCTGCCTTAAATATTTGGTTTGATATCAGAGAAGGGACACTCTCATTATTAATCAGAAACAAGAGGCAATGATTTCAGTACCAAAATTGTGTTCCAAATTCAATTAAAGTGACTATTTGGATTTTAATTTTAAATTATTTTTATCCATTCATGATTGTTTTACAATTTAGCCAATTCTCAGATTAAGTGCATTAAAAGACAAATTAAGGGGAGGAGGCCATTCAGCACATCGAATCTGTTTGGATAATAGTTCATTAATCCAGAAATCACATCTACTGTAGCTGATTCTTGCAGCTTCACCAATGAGGGTAGGTAGTCTGATACAAGCTCTTACAACCTTCTCTGTAATATGGTTCCTCATGGTCTCCTCCTGTGTGCACAGATTCATGTGAAATCAGGTCCTTCATAGTTTTTTCTGTTGTTTTAGCCTGTGTAGAACCTGACGTCAAGCCCAGGGATGTAATGGCTTGCTCTTTCTTGGATGGATCTCAGAAGAATATTGAAGTCATCTATAAATTGACAAATAAATATGTTTGGGAAAAATCTTTACATTTAATTTTTAATTGGTCTTTTAGTTTAATTATTTGGCCATTATGAGTCATGTGAATGGGCTGGTGTTGTCCTACGTCAAACACAGGGGTCTCGTTTTCAACCAATGAGTTGACAGAGGTTGGTACTTTCTGACCAGTCCTATCCTTAGGGCTTGTGGTACATCAGACCAGCCCTGTTTCCAAGTGGTCCCTTTCTTCACCCTAGATTTCAGTTTTTCTGCTAGTAATGAAGTCCAGAATGGTTTGAACTATGGTTGTTCCAGTTTTCATTTTTCTCTGACGATTTCCAGTCTATTAACAGTATTCAGTTCCATGGTAGTATCAACGGTGTTATGTTTTTTTTTACTTCAGGCCCACTGAAAAGACAAAGGTTTACTATGATTTCACAGTTCCATCAATGCATCCATTATCAGAAATCAACTAACTCCTGGTGAGGGTTGTGACAATTTGCAGCTTATTCCAGAAGCATAGGGCACAAAATATGCCTACACTGCTGATGAGTCTTATATTTTTTATATATATTTAATCATATTTTTTAAGTGTATGCTAGAGAAGTGAGATTTGAGAAAGTGAGTTTGAAGGTGTCATGTTTTCTGTTTGTTTCAAATCTACACATTGTGATTTAAGTAAAAACACAGAATCATAGCGTCCTGCAGTCCATGGATGTGTATTGGTAAGAGTATTCAGCAGAAATGCATGCACGATGACGTATTGCCTATTAATTGCAAGGGCTATCCTCTGGAGGAGTCTCATCATCGCTTGAGCTTAATGAGCGATTATTAAAAGTTTAATCCCACTGGTTATTCACAAACATGTGCGGTATAAACACATAATTACTCAAGGTAATACAGAAAATCAGATTTGAGCTCAGGCTACGACAGAAGGGGTTTATAGTCACCCATCTCCAACTGTTTCCTCTTTGTAATTACTACGGCGCAATCAGCTGTAAGGATTTTTAAACTTTTAAGTAGTTTTGCAATGGTACAACATTCTGCTTAACATGTGGCATCCATAATAATTAACGTAATACTAACACATGCACCATTTTATGGCCCTTATGCTGTGGAACATTATGCCAAATATAGGCCCCTTGTTTGCACTGCATACTGCACGCTGCCTCATTACGCCCACCCTTCTCTTACACTTCTTAAACTAACAACTGTTAAAGCAAATCAGCACTTGAGTGTATTTATCTACAGAATGTTTCTTTTAGTCACTGAGCATGAGAACCTGAAGAAGCCGATGTGCGCCGAGCTCTTAGTCAGTCACCATGCCTGAGAATCCACATTTGTTACCTAGCCTGCTAATCTTACTAGACACAACAACACCAACAATCAGCCATCAGATAGAATGTACTGTAGCTCTTTTCCATGGCTGGTTTTAAACTGTGGAAAATCCACAGAATTTGTTGATTTTTTTTTAGGACGGCATTTATTGACTTAACCCCATTTCCTCCCCTCAGAACCAAAAGGACTGAAACTAAATCATGCTGTCAGAAAGACTTAAGAGTGGAAACGTTGCCTGGAATGCTACCAACCCACTGGCCTGTATGTCTGCACTCTTCTGGCAATTTCATTTTAAAAATATTTCAGCAATAGTCTTATTTCTGTAATTGTAAACTGTGCAGCTGCATGAAATCCTAAGGAATTTGATTATGAATACTTGGTTTCTGAGCAGGAAAGACTGCTCAAGAACCTCGGGTTACATCACACAAGCCTGCATGACTTCGGATATCTACAGTATTTCAGTGAATTTCAGCCACAGTCATAAAACCTCTTGGAATTCTGAACTAGCCAGACAGTGTCTAAATACAGTCACACAAACGTCTAATATACAGTAGAAATACATTCCTATTTTTTTAGGTAAATGCAAATTTATGAAGGTGTAGACTATCAGGATACGTCTTTCCATCTTGTTTGTGATTGCCTGTGCAAGAAAGACAAGCGTTTTGTACCACTGGGGCAAGCAGGGCCAGCAACAATAAGGCAACAATAAGGCACGTCAATTACTTACTTCATCCGCTGTGACACTATGCTGATGGCCAACACAACCAGGGAGGATACTTAAATAAAAGAAGCACAGCGGCCTTCTGTCCTTGATTTTTGTTCTTTGATTAAAAAAGAACATTTGTGATTTGCATTTTAAAACACTGTGATCAAAAACAATTACCCTCCTCTGTATGTTTCTCACAACAAATGAATTAGATTACAGGCCTTTATGAGAATTGGCTTCTTATATCCTTGTTGCACTGACAGTATTTGAAGTTTCCTGCAGTAACTTCATTACCCGTATTTTGTCCAGAATTAGTGGAGCGTGCTGAAAATTGCTAATGACAGATGTTTCTCCACTCTGTCACACTTCTTGTATCATTTGATTTGGAAAGCAACATACGGTGTTCTGCTCTATCAGTATGTCACAGACAGTCTGCAAACAGCTGGTCATAACTCAGTTCAGTGAAAACCATTACTTTCCAATGAAGTGCTGGACACACTCCAAATTGTGTTTTGGCATGGCTTGGGTCCCATAATGCAGTTTGCCTGATGTTTAAGGTAGGGAGGAGTACAGAATCTAGAATCAGACTGAGGTAAAACAAAACACACAGCTTGAAATTAAGATAATTTGAGGTTTTGAAACTTGTGAAGGGCAGAGAGTAATACGCTTTAAAAAATTGTTTCATGTGGTACACATAAATCTCCTTATTGGGATTCTTGAAGGGATGTTTGCTATCTTCCTTTACATCTGTTATATTTACAGATTGATTCAGAAACCTACAGACATGAAGGTACATGAATAATGTGTACCTTTACGTAGAAAAAAAATATTTATTGACTTGATTATATCATCAGTTTCTATATTAACAGAAGCAGCAGGCCTCCCATCTATGTGACAGCCACTTAAATGCTGTGCAACTTTTTTCATCAATATCCACTTTAATTGGAGTTGTCTCTTTCCTGTTGCTTGTGCTGAGTATAGCCAATTAAGTAATTGGTTAGTCAATTAAGATTGCTGTGAAACCCCCATGTCACCAGTTTAGGGGATAGCTATACCCAAATCAGTGAGGATGTGAGGTAGCTGGGTTTTGGAGAGGATAATTCAGCAAAATAAACTGCAAGGGAGGCTTGTATTTGTGGTTAAAATGGCATGAAAGGAATCCTGAAAAGCAATGCACTGTCTCTCTCCTCTGTCCAGCACTCATCAATGTTTGTCCACTTTTTATGGACACAATAAGGATAAAAGCAGTGACTGGAAGTATAAGGCTAGAGAACTGGAAAAATCAGCTCAAGTCAGTGATTTCTGTAGGATACTGTTAACGGAGGAGTTATCCTTGTCCGTCCAAGATGCTGGATAGTGTGTTAAAAAAACAGAAAAAATATGTGCAGGTATTTGCTCGAGGGTTTAAATAGATCTGTAGGCTTTTCTCTATAAATCGGTAGAGAACTCGGTCGTTTGCAGAGACCAGTCCTTAGGCAAGTTTTAAGAGATGGCACCAAAGTGAACACTGAAGGTTCAGTTCTTGCCTGTCAGCTCAGGGATTTACTAAATGTAATCCAATTATACGCTATAATATTAGAGAACAGAGGAATAGTTTATATAGTAGGCCCTGGGTTGAATACTAAATGTATAGTGCTCATCCATTGACGTAAGGGGGAACTGCAGTCCCAATTTCTCAGACCGGTTATTACAGTACATCTCTGTAACAAAATAATTCATTAATGTCACAGAAGAAAAATTAAAATTAAGTGAACTATGTGAAAGTAATGGTGTTATGACCTCAGCTCTGGACCAGAGATTTCCCATACAGTTATACTTGTATGCCTCTTCAGTTATGAATATTATTCATCTTTGGTACAGTTATATAATCTTCATCTGGTCTTGAAACCAGAGAGGGTTAGGTTGATATAGGCAGAGGTAGAGGAGTGTATTGCCATATATACGTGTACATATATATATACATTGGAATTCTTATTTGCACTGATCTCTCAGAACATGCATAGTGCAACGGATGACACAGTATAACAGAGAGTAAATTACAAAATGGTACATAATAATAATAATTGCTTACACTTATATAGCGCTTTTCTGGACACTCTACTCAAAGCGCTTTACAGGTAATGGGGACTCCCCTCCACCACCACCAATGTGCAGCATCCACCTGGATGATGCGATGGCATAGTGCGCCAGAACGCTCACCACACATCAGCTATTAGTGGGGAGGAGAGCAGAGTAATGAAGCCAATACCCCTACTCTTTACAAGAAACGCCCTGGGATTTTTAATGACCACAGAGAGTCAGGACCTTTTTTTGTCTCATCCAAAGGACGGCGCCTGTTTACAGTCACTATGTCACTATGCCCTGTCACTATGCTGGGGCATTAGGACCCACATGGACCACAGGGTGAGTGCCCCCTTTCTGGCCCCACTAACACCTCTTCCAGCAGCAGCCTTAGTTTTTCCCCGGAGGTCTCCCATCCAGGTACTGACCAGGCTCGCACCTGCTTAGCTTCAGTGGGTTGCCAGTTGTGAGTTACAGAGTTATATGGCTGCTGGCACTATAATAAATAGTAACAACAAGAACAATAAATACGTTGTAGAGAACAATAAATACTGTATGTTGTAGTCAAACAAACATGGTAGTCCAAGTCAAAAGTGCATAGTGCAGAGGTGCATTGAGTTCTGAGGCACTGCAGTAAGCTGTTAAGGATGCGCACTGCAGTAGAGTAGAAGTGTCACGAATCGCACTCAGGCATATAAGTGCTACCACATTCCCACCAGATTTCTCTCCCTAAACGTCCACGCACCAATCTACTCAGCACTATTTAAACGCTCACTAGTCTTCCCTTCTTCTCTCACGATTGAGGTCTCCTCCCTGAGCTGCGTATTCGTACGTTTCCTAACCCGCAAAACCAGTAATTAGACTCCCGGCATTTCGACTACGCTTCCCTTCGACAACGTCTTTGCCTCCCGATTTGGTACCGACGAACCCTCAACGCCTTCTGGGATTTTGACCCCAGCACTTGTACTCGACCACATCTTCGCCTCCCGTCTCTACTCCTAACCTTCCAAATCTGAAGTGCCTCGCATAGGATCCCAATCCACCGAAGTCCGGTCCTCCTTGACAAGAAGCTGTTCTTAAACCTAGTGGTCTGTGCTTTAATAGCGCTTGCCAGAGTGCAGGGGGGAGAGCAGTTTGTGGCGGGGATGGTTGGGATCCTTAATGATGGATTGGGCTTCATTGTGACAGAGGATGGTGAGAATCTCATTGATTGATGGTAAATCACAATCCTCGTTTCTCCTTTGTTGGACACAACAACCTCATCTGGTAGAGATACATCAGCAGAGGAAATATCGCTGGTGTTGCCATGATAGCCTACAAGCCCTGCCACATGTGCCTTGAGTCACCCCCAAGTTTGTCCTTGTGTTGCTATATTGCCAGTTTGATAGTTTTCTCCAGGTCGTACCTTGATTTTTTACACAGTTCTCCGTCACCTGATTGATAGGGGGCAGACCGCACTTTTTAAGTTTATAGCGACTGTCTTTGTTCTTCCAGGGACACATCCCGATCTTCCTGGCAGGAATACACATCCTAATTCATGAAGGATGTGACCCCCTCTGTATACACATTTAGATCAGTGGACTTATCTTTAAATATACACCAGTCATTTCAAAACAGTCTGCAAGTTCCTGCGAGCACGGAGGTGTGGTCAGACTTTCTGAAGTGTGGACATGAAATGGAGTGGTATTCTCCCTTAATGGTGGTGTAACAATAATCCAGTGTGCTATCGCCTTTAGTGGGAACGGATACATGAAACTTGTAAGTACTTTGGTAGTACTTTTTTAAGACTACAGTCCACCACCATGATAGGGACAGCTTCTGCATGTGTTTCATATTTACTGATGACAACCATCCACACTGAAAACACCACAATTTCAAGGATCTGTCAATCAGACCCTTCCCATAACAATGAGGTATAGACAGAAATCAATTCCATTTGAACATACTTACAGTTATTCATGGCATTTAAAACCTGCCCTGACAATACTATGGACCTTACTGTTACTTTCACCTGGTCTTGGTGGGGTTTTATTGTGAACATCTTTGTTTTTGCATTGTGCTTGTTTTTTTACACCTTTGCTTTTGGATTATCCTCTGGTTTATTTTAATGTTTGCTAGGGGTTTCGAACTTTGCATTCCTACTTAGGTCCTTGTTTTTTTTAAGGATTCAACCCTCACTGGTTTTCCTTCAACTTCTGACTGCATTTCTCTGCTTGTTCACTCGGCTCTTCAGCCCTTCACTTATCTTCCACTGGATCCCGTCTTCATTTGCAGAGCGCTGCGCTTCTGGCAAGGATAGCACATTAAGTAAGGGAGAAGAAAAAGGAGCCAAGAAAAGAACTGAAGGGAAAATATACTGATGGAAAAAAGAAACGCAACACCTCCTCCACACTCTGGCCCTCCCATCTGCGTGGAACAGGCTGAAGAGGGACTCATCCGTGAAGAGGACCTGATGCCACTGCTGACAAGTCCATCGCAGCCTCTGTCTGGCCCAAGCCAGTTGGGTGTGACATCTAGGAGGTGTGAGCAGAGGGCCTCTGACAGGTCGCCTTGCTCTAAGGCCAGCAGCATGGAGCCTCACTGTCCTGTCACTGATGTGGGCATTGTGTCTGCTGGCAGTTTCAGCAGATCTCTCAGATGGACCACTCTGCTCTGGTGTGGTCACTCGAGGGCGACTGGATCTTGGACAGTCATCTGTCTGGCCGGTCTGCTGGCACCTTCTCTGCAGTCGGGACACAGTGGAGCAGCTTACTCCATTGTGTCTGGCAACACTGGTACATGACATGCCTGCCTGCAGCATGCAAGTGGCCTTCTCCCTTGCTTCTGGTGACATTCGAGGCATTATGGAATGCACAGAAAACTGACTAGGTGTAGCCTGTTTCTTGCAGTCACCAAAGCTTTGAATTAAGGCCTTTGTAAAAGTAAGGCATTGGAATAAGCACACAACCCTGGAGGACCCCAGTGTTCAGAGTTAGTGTGCCAGAGGTGTGGTTTCCAAGCCTGACAGGCAGACCCCAGGCTCCAGAATCCAGTTGCAGAGGGTGGTGTCAAGACCCAGTGCACTGAGTTTCTTGACTAGTTTCTCTGGAATGATGATAAAAGCTGAGCTGAAGTCGATGAAGGGTAGTCTTGCGTATGTGGTCTTTTTATCCAGATGGGATAGTGTGTATGGCAATGGAGATTGCGTTATCTGTTGGGCCGGTAGGCGAATTGGTATGGGTCCAGTGTGACTGGAATGGTGTCTTTAATGTGCCCCATGACCAGCCTCTCGAAGCACTTCATGATAACAGGAGTTAGAGCCACCGGGCAGTAGTCATTAAGGCATGTCACTGTGGTTTTCTTGGGTGTTGGCGGTTGTCTTGGATGGGGACTACAGCTTTGGCCACGGACACGTTGAAAATGTCTGTGAATACACCTGCCAGTTGATTGGCGCAGGCTCTGAGGACGCGACTGGGTATGCCGTCGGGTCCTGCAGCCTTGCGTGTGTTCACTTTTAGCGGAGATCTCCTCACCTCATCTGCAGACAGAAAGAGCACCTGGTCAACTGCGGAGGGTACAGCTCTGTTGACTGGTATGAGAATATGAGAAGACAATAGAAGTATTTTAGAAAATTAAATACTTCAAGAACAAAATGGAGTGCAATACATTCCAATTTCAAAAGACTATTTTTAAAGACCAGGAGACAGAATAAGATATTACAATGGAATAAATAATACAAAAATGTTTTCAGCACTAACAACAGAAAAAAAGAATAGTAATGAAAAGATATAGAATGTCTCAAATATTCTATTAAGGAAAACATTTCTTTGCCAAGAGGAAATGGCTAATATATTAAATAAATATTACACTCAGTTGTTTTCCAATGAGGAAATAAACTGGAAAATTATTGTTGTAGCACGTACTGTATCTGTAAAAAGGGCACCAGAACAGAGCAAACGAATTTGAATCAAGAAAGTAATTTAATGGAAGTTTGTCTTTTGTGTGTGTTTGTGAAGTCTGATTGGTAAGTGGTTTAAACCTTTTTTTTTACCACATTTTGATAATGCTTGTCTTCGGAATGAAAATATCTTTCTACTTTGGTTAAAGTCTGCATTCCATAAAGTGTTCCACAGTTTGTGATAGTGCATTGGTTGTTTTTTTTCAATCCATCCATTTACACTGCTTTCTAACCACTGTCACAGGAGCATATCCCAGCAAGCAGGGGCACAAGTCGGGATACAGTGCATTCTTGATGGGACACCAGGCTGTTGCCTGGCTGACAGACACAAACACAGGCACACACACACCAGGGCCAATATCCCACAGAAGGCAATAATTAGCCAACCAGTATGTCTTGAGAATGTGAAACCCACATGAGCATGGGGAGAACATAGAAATTCCTCAAGATAGCACCCGCGGTCCAGAATTGAACCCAGCACCACAGAGCTGCTCAGCATCAATGCTAACCACTGTTGACATTGGCTTTTTAGATGTTTCATTTTTGCAAAAGAACCTTCACTGGAACTGAGCAGGAATGCCTACGTCTCTGAGTACCAGCAGCCCACTGGAGAAACAGACCTGATTTTACAACAGCTTCTGCTTAGGAGGCCTGTTCCCTTCCTCCCCCCCCCCCCCCCCACCAAAAAAAAACAAACAAACAAACAAACAAACAAACAAACAAACAAGCAAGAACATTTTTATTGTGTTGTCATAATTACACTTCATATATTTTCTCTTTTATGGATTTCACTCCTGATTTGTCTTCTGAAGGTTCTCATTTTTCTGTGTTTACTGTTACATTTGCCTTTTATTTTGAAGATACATACCGATCTTCAAAAAAGTTTTGGGGAAGATAAAGTCTTTATTCCACCAAAATGGAAAAATGCGTCTCACTGTTTTCGATATTGAGACGAGGCCTGTGTAGCCATGTGCGTGCTTGTCTTTGTGGTTTGTAGTGTTTACTGTCTTCCTTTTTCCAGTTCTATGGTATGTTAGAAAACTGACACAATGGATGTGAATTGAATTAACGAACAAGTAGCCTCCAAAATCGTGTTAATTCAGTTGTATAAATCTGACCTTTTTTGCCTCCTCCAGTTGCCATCTTGAGATTGCAGTCTAGTATCCCAATCACTATAATAACCACAAGTCTACTCAGTCAATGACAGTTTAGCCACTTTATTCTGAGAGGGATATTTTGCTCCAGGCTCTTGCATTGTCAGCTGCTGCTTACATCTGAATTATCTTTGAATGGGAAAAATTTATGTTAACTTCTTTGAGTGATAAATGAACTTTTTTACTACTGTTATACAACATGGCAAAAAGTGATATATTTCAGACCAATTGTGTTGCGATACATTGGTCAGTGTACCTTTGTATTGTCTTTGAATACTCCCTCTACCAAGGACACTGCCAGTGATAAGCTCTTCCTAAAAGTAATCATTTAAAATAATGATATGCGTCACACAGATTATACTGTATGTTATCAAATGTGTCTGTCGCAATATCCTAATTTGTGTAATGTATTGGCCGTTTGAGTGACAGTTTAAACTGCTGTTTTGCTTCATGGGTGCTGTTTTATTACCCAGTTACTTACCAATTGAATATTAAATAACAGGTAATCCCAAATCCTCTCAGATTATCAAACGTCATTTAAAATACAGTTCATGATTTTTTTTGTAGTTGTGTTATATCTATTTAAATACACATATGTTTACATATAGGTGTATTTCTTTAGAAATAAAGTGTTTTATGAAGTGATCCCATTGGTTTTAGAAAATGTTAAAAATATTGAAACAGAACTATTGTAGTGGAAGTAATTCACATCCTGATGTCAGGAGTGAGATTCTTCCTCAGTGAACAAAAATCTCAAATTCCCCATGTGAAAAGGAGCTCAGTCTAACCAGTCACGTCTTAGTCCATATTAGAGCCCATGTCTATACAGCCTTCTTGAAAACTAAATCTCAAAATATCTATACATTTTTACAGTTCCTGATAGATATTCAGTTTAAGACTGTAAAGGTGTTAAGACTTTTTTAAAACCACTTAAAACATATCCTGTATACATTTTAAATAAAAACATCAAACATTTCATCAACAAAGCTAAAAAAACCTGTTCCCTAATTCTTGCATAGGGACTTTTAGTACAGTTCCAGGTGGTACCAAGCAAAAATCATTTGATTTTCAAGGCTCTCTTCACAGCTGTGCTTTGCCAACAGTTTTGCAATTAAAGTATTAGAGATGTTCTAATTGTAACTGAAAACCTTTTACTTCCTAGGGAAAAAAGTACAGGAGACGATCTTTCTCTTAACAGCTGTGTGGGCCTAGAGCAAAATTTATCCAAACCAAGAGGGGAGAAAACTGGTTGCAGAACAAATATTTAATACAATCTGTTTATGCTGCTGTTAACTCTAGATCAGATTCATATCCAGTACAGATGTCAGGTGTCTTGTTTATATAACTCATATATTAATCAGTTGCCCTAGGTAATTAAATTGAATATGCAAATGTTTATCCAGTTTTTTGTAAATCTACTATCTAAACCCTTTCACCACAGCACTGTTCATAAAAGTATTATGTTCCTTATATATACTCTGGGTGCATTGTGTAGTATGTCATACCCATCCTCGCCGAAGTATCGCAAACTGTACTAGAGTCACCACAGGGCCCGTCAATCAGTCTGTTCCTGTGACAACATGAACAGGAAGAATACAGGTCCCACCTGTGTACACTTAACCACCTGGGCATTCATTATCTGCAATACTCTCCTGTTCAATCTTAGTGATTCTATCCTAGCCTTGGCATTCTCTGTGAGTTTACCTTCTTCCCTGACAGTGCTTCACTCAACTTAGTTTCTTGGATTTCCCTCTGGATTGGTTTCTCAGATTTTCTCAGGGTTTGGACGTTGCATGTTTGCTATGACTTTGCTTATGGATCCCCTTGGTGCCTTGATTTCTAGTTGTTCTGGCTGTGACCCCTTGCTGGTTTTTTAACTATACTGTAGCTTCGGCCTGAAGTTTCTGTTGCCTGTTCACTCGCCTCAGCAGCTTACTTCCAGCCTTCAGCCTCAGTCTGCTGCTCTATGACAAGTAAATACGGCCTAATTCACAGTATAAAGCCTACAGTGTCTTATGAAATCAGGGCATTTAAAATGATGCATCTAAAGTTCAACTAAAAATGAATGTTTGCAATCAAACCTTGAATACTAAACCTAAACACTTTTATGGGTGAAATGCTTTACTGTAAATGTGAGAAACATATTGCAAATACAAACTAAAATGAATTGATATCTTAAATATTCATCATCTATGCTATGGCAAACCGAAATTAGTGCACAAAATTACTTTGGCTATCTATACAATTAGTTGAATGACCTCTGTACACTTATAATAATAGTGGTTCACATGACTTCAGAACAAATACACATGCCTCTGTAAGATCCTTCAGTCAAGAAATGAATTTCAAGCTAAGATTCAACTGTGCAAACCAATGACCTCAAAAATAAAGTTATAGAGTGGCACAGATGAGGAGAAGGATATTAAAACTATGGGCAGAGGGGAAACTTGTTAGAGCTGCCACTGTGAGGGCAACAGTGACTTTGAAAGTGCTACAGGGTTCATTGGCTGAGATGGGAGAAAATGTCCAAGAGTCAACAATATCCCAGTCACTGCACAAAGCTGGCCTGTATGGAAGAGAGGCAAAGCCATCTCAAATCCTGCAAACATGTAGTAAAAGGTTTTCAGATCTTGTGATTCAAAACTGAAACTTTTTAGTTTTAAATGCAAAGCATTAGACCTAGTCCAACACAGAGCATCACTCAGTCAACACCATCCCTACTGTCAGGCATGGTGGTGGCAGAGTTATGCTATGGCGCTGCTGCTCATCAGCAGGGACTGGGAAGCTTGTCAAGTTTGAAAGGGAAAACGTTTGGCGCAAAGTACAGCCAAATCTTTGAAGAAAACCTGCTTTAGTGTACTAAAGACATACTTTAATACTGGGGGGAGAAAATGATCTTTCTTAGGGGCAATGACCAAAGCTCACGGCTAAAGCTACACTGAAGTATCAAGTATCAAGACGAAAGTAAATCAGAAAAAGCTTCCATGTGAATGAGTAGAGAATATGCGGCACGACTTGAAAATTGCCGTCAATCAACACCAACCAATTTGACAGAGCTTGAGCGAAATTGAGAAAAGAACGGATGAATATTGCACCATCCTGGTGTGCAAAGCTGGTAGAGACTTAGTCAAAAAGACTTCAGACTGAGATCGATGCCAAAGGTGCTTCTGCCAAGTACTGACTCATGAAAACGTAAGTAATGAATCTATTTTAGTTTACAATTTTTCTCTTCATTTGTTTTCTTGCATTTCCCTTTAAGTGTTCAACATTTAAGTGTAGAATACAAGCATTCAAATTTTGATTTAAAATGTTCACTTTAGAAAGTGTGAATGCATTATCTGAAACTCCCAAAAATAAGATCACTTTATTAGCCACATACTATTTCTTGCATTAGGAATTTGTCGAAAATGGGAAACCACTGAAAGGTGATGAATACTTTTACAAGGTACTGTGTATACCCACTGGCTGTAGAGGTGCCCTTCAGTGCCTCAGCTCAACAACTCTTGTGTCATTGTAGCAGCCTACTCCTGTAATGTTCTGTTATGTATAACTAAATGGCTAGTTATACTGTTTATACATTTAATTTAATTACATGTACACCAGTTTTACTCTGCAGGAACAAACATCACATTTGCACAGTTAAAGATGTATTTCACAATGAAAAAGACAGCACTGTTTTTAGTGCTTGGTGTTCTTTGGAATGTACTCAAAAGAGTACACCACGACATCAGGAACACAGTCAGTACATTCTGGCACCCTGATTATTTAACACTCACTCGGTGTTACTGATTTTTTTAGGCTCACTTCACAGCTTGTGTTTGAAAGCAGTCTCTGGTTAATCGTGTATAGCTCTATAGCTGAGTACAGTACTTCTCTTCCAGGCACATTCCAAACTGAATCCAATTTTAAAAGAAAAATGGTGCAGGGTTGACTTTTTCTGTTCTCTTTTTATCTTTCACTGTGCAGTGAAGCACTTCCAGAACAATAAACTGTAAATACTAAACACGGTGCTACAACACCACTGCTCCTTGTTAATCTACTTATTTTGTTTTCTCTGGACAAACAATCCCTTTAAAATATTTTTGTACTCTGTATCATATGAGAGCAAATGAAGCTAAGCACGGAAGTCGAGTGGAAAAATGAAATATTGGTTGTATTTACACGGACCCATAAGCATGTGCACAATTTTTATGGAGCATATCGTGTTATATCTGTGGATGTTATGCTGTGTTTTGAGGGACGTGGGCATGATCATTCACGGCAGAGCTGTCGGAATATAGCATAAGAAGGTTATAAATGACGGGAGGCCATTCAGGCTGTCTAGCTTGATTGGTTTGAGAAAAACACTGTTGCTTCAGCCTTGAAAGGGGGTTGTTTAACTGTATTTTCTTGGACACTTACAGTAGGTCATTCAACTGCATCTGAAAATAATTCATATCCTTTATAATGTCAATTGATATTTCTGATTCTTTAGAATACAAAATCTTGATTTTGTTTATTAATATTTATTTACTGTAGATCTGATACCTATATATTTAAGAAGCTGAATAAAATATCTGGCATTATAGTATATATTTATATTACTGTAGAAATTAAATTAGTTGTTTTGCTTGGTTTTCTGTTTATTTTAGATTTATTTTGATTTCTTGGTCAACAATCCACCATTATACCAAAATATAATTAACAAATAATCTATAAATAAATATATTATTAATCTATTATCTAGTCTAATAATATGGTCATATTTATAAATTAATCATTTCTTTAAAATAGAATATAAAAAGTAGTTTTTTCCCCTTTGTGTCTGTTTAAAAACCACAGTTTTTATAGAATGAGAAATCAATGATGTGATGCAGCACTGTTCCTCCTACTCTATCCCTGCAGTTTTAATATGAACGGACTGTAGATGACCTGCAAACAAGTCTCTTTATAGTCACGTGTGACTCTGTTTCCTCTCTTAGGTGTGTGGACATTGAAAAAGTACACATCGCAAGGAGGGGTGGTAACATTGACAACATTCTTCTATTGAGATTGTCTTTGTGGGTTTCCCATTTAAATACATTAACACCATAGAGATTGAAGGGGGTGGCATGCAGGCACACGGGTTAACAAAGCTGCCATGCAGTGCTGGGGCCCTGGGTTCAATTCAGGACATGGGGTTCTCCAGTACCTGCATGGAGTTTGTATGTTCTCCCTGTGCTCGAGGGGGTTTTCGCCAGTTTCCATTTCCTCCCATAGTCCACAGACTGGGACCATAGTGGTTGGTGTCAGCGGCCAGCAGGCCAGCCCAGTAGTCGGACCCTATGCGGTGTCTTTGCAGGTTCAGCAGTCTCTTATCCGAAAGTGGCTAGGCTGTAGATGTGGTCGTGAGCAAGAAGACTAGAGAACTTAGAATTGGAAGAGATGGTGAAGTAAGGAGCTCCAAAAGGAGAGACCAATACCGGGCAGTGAACAGAGGGTTTAAGTATTATGGGAGGTGTAAGGTGCGGAGATTAGTGAAGTGCCGTGGTTGGTTGATTAGCCAGAGCAATATCGTTTTTGCTAGAAGTGCTCAGTGCTGGAGTGCAATTAGGGTGAGGACGTTTCTGCGTTGGACTCTGGTTAGTTGTGGGCGTGACAGTTGGTTAATCGGCTTCTGGGAAAATTGGCCCTGGTTTGGGTGTGTTTGTTTGCCGGTCTGCGCAGACTGACACAGTGTGTTCCACCTTGTGCCCTTTGCTCACTGGAATAAACTCTGGCTTCCCTGTGACCCTGAATTGGAAGAAACAGTTACAAAATGGATGGATTCTACACGGAATTTGTTTTTAACCCTTTTCTTTGTAAATGAGAGTTGATTATTAAGAAAAGTATCTGAAATGTGTTGAAATCTCTTTTAAAATTAATATTCTCCTTTGATGATGTTCGAGCTTTTGTGAATCTTAATTATAATTGATGTAATCAGAGTGGCCTATTCTTCTAATTTAAGCATAGGGTATTCTCCTTTCGTGTGGAATGTTGATGGTTGGGGAACGTCTATGTAAAGTGATTTTTCAGTAAACCAAGTAGGTTTGTCAGGATGAAGGGTTTTGTACCAAACTGTTGACAGCTTGTTAAGTAATATATTGTAACACAACAGGGTTCAGGTGAGCGCCCTTTCCGCATTAGGTCAGCCCTGCACCGTCGGGGCTCGAACCCAGGACTCCCGCATCACTCAACAGGGACCCAGCCCGGTGAGCCAAAGAGAGATCTCTCCACAGCCCAGTAGCTGTAGTCCTGCTATCACAGGGAAGGGCGGCGACGTCACCGCTCTGGTAAGCCGGCTCTTACACAGTACCTGTCGGCCATATGCGTTACAATATTTTGTCGTATAGGGTGTACATCCTGTTGAGTACTTTCTGTACTGCTTTACATCTGGACAGCATCAAATATTGGGTTTGAGTATTCTTCTCTTTTAGAAACTAATCCTGCAACTTTGCAAAGCTGTATTCTATAAGCATCTTCTGTCTTCTCAATCGTTGATTATTCACATCTACTGCACATTGTTATTTGATGAAGGCAACTTAAAAGAACACACTACTCAGCGTTTTTTTTAAACAGCAGATGTTTAAACTTTACATTCTCAATTTGTGGAGGACTTTATCTTTAAGTAAATTCCTGAGCTTGAATATAACTCAATTTCCCTCACGGGATCAATAAAGTATCTATCTATAACTCACAGCACCACCTGCTGGTGTACTTTACCTTGATGCCTGGGAATTATACTAGTGAAGTCACTTGAGGGCTGCATGCACCCTATGCTACAGACTATAGCACTTAGTCTTGCTCACTGAGCTTGTCCAGTAAAGAACATACAGTCTCTGTGTTTGGTTTAGAGTTCAGCTGATACTCAGTGGAAGCACACTGGTGTTAGAGTGAGCTGGCCTGTCCACCAGAGAGATAACACTCACCCTGACATGGGATAAGACACTGTTGTAGGTAGCACAAAGTGGCCTTCTTATTCTTCTTATCGTGGCCTATAGTTATAAATGTAATTGTAAATGTATAATGAATTATAGAGAAAAAATGTAATTATACCGGAGTATATATCTTTATTTACAATGTGCTGGTAAAATGCCAACCTGTAACTGTTTAAACAGTACTATATTCAAAAAGCAGATATCATCACTTCTTTGAAGAAACGACTCCATGAGATTTTTGGATCAAATAACCAAAATCCAAATTTGTTTGATTGGACATATGGCCTCTTCTTGTTTGCAAAAACGATGCTCTGTAGGGAAATATAGAATTATATATATATACTGCACCACGTATACGTTCACCCACGGTCAGAATGCTTCTTATCCCTGGTGAGACTGGCAGCAGCCCAGAGCACAGTGATACCGCACCCCAGATGGGACGCCAGTCTGTCAAAGTGCACACACACAAGCACACAGGAACAACTTACAGACACCAATTCATTTAGCAAACATGACTATGGAGCTGGGAGGAATTTGGGACACCCAGAAAGAACCTGCAAATGCAGGGAGAACATGTATACTGAACACAGAATGAGCACCTGACTAGAGTCAAATCCAGGACTCAAGAACTGGGAGACAACATCTCTCGCTGCCACACCACTGAGCTGCCTTATACTGTATATACACATTACTGTACTGTATATAAGACTGGCCCCTGGTGAGAATGTGAGCACATTTGTGTCTGTGTGTGTATTGCACTGTGTGCTTGTGTCCTGTCTCTGGGTGTAACCCACCTCATCCTTTTTCTTGTCAGGATAAGCTCCCACTCCTCCACGACCCTCTAAAACAGACAGAAAATGGATGAATATACAGTACTGTATATGTGTTATTCTTATTCTTAACCTCAACAGGACCAGCGTGTAATCAAGCCTCTCACCTTGTGCTTCTGGAATAGGCTCAATCCACACCCACGAATAAACTGCTTTCTGGACAAAAGGATGCATGCTCATTACAAATGTCACGACAGAACATGATTAATACTTCTATAGATACAACACCGCTTCAGATTTGTCCAAACCACATACCTAACACAATGCTCATTCACAGCCACATCCTCTTCTGCAAACCTGGACTGGGCCTGACACTTGGCTCACTTCGAGCAGGCAGTGCCATGACCTAAAAATGTCAATTATGTTAATGGGATATGATTCGTTTAGTTAATATGAATTCATGAAGAACCTTCACTTTTGCGTTAACCAAGACAATAGTTGAAAAAAGTGTAGTTCGAGATTATTTTCAAGTATGCCTCAGGTTTCACGGTAAATTAGACTTCAGGCCTCTGTGAATTGCACTTTGAAACATGGAGATGTTAAACAGCTACAGTAATACATTGCTCTTTCAATTTATGTTGCAGTGTATTATCATACAGTTTCTCTTTTTACTGTGACCTTCCTCCAACGTGGAGCTTATCTAGACTGTTCACGGCAATGAAGGAGATTTAAAATCCTAGAAATAAGATTTTTTCGTGCAAAACATGACAGTTGTCATTTCTCTGCGGAAACATGCTCTATGATTTGCACTTGATTTTAGATTATCCTCTCTATATATAGTCAAATATATTTCAGTAATTGAACTCAGCAGTAAAGTGGATAATGTGGTTATTACATTCCTTAGCTTGAATTCTGCTCCAATCTTTTTTTTTTTCTGAAACTGTTGAGCTGGTAAGTTCAATGCAGAAGCACGTATGCACTTTGGAAAGGTAATTTAAAAACGAGTTGAGCCATGACAAATAGGGACAGCTGGCCTAATTGAATCATTTGAGCTAAGACAGCTCAACTTGGTTATCCTCACTCCAGCCCACATTGATATTAGTGTGTGAATCATTAGCCATGAAATCATGTCTGCGTTTTTTGACTGCATCATTCACGACAAGACGGGCAACGAGGCCTGCCTCAGATTCCTTGATCATAAATAGTCAGAATGCCTTTAAAATAAACCAGCCATCCTGCCTAGCTACAGTAATGCTGCATACCTATTCTTTATTATCCTCATAGAAGGAGCATTGTACCAGGTTACCCTTGGTTTGTGTTATGTTTCTGTAAGTTATTTCAGGTTCTGAATTTCTTTTTTGGATATTTAAAATATATTTTCATTCGTAAAAATTATTTTTTTTTGAAGGACTTTAAAAAAGTAATAATTGAACAGGGCCTAATCTTTCATTTTGTGAAAGGGATGGGATTTTTAATGACCAAGGCGATCGGTCAATGATCAGTTTTACGTCTCATCCTAAGGACATCACCTTTTTTTTTTACAATATCGTGTCCCCGTCACTATACTGGGGCATTAGGACCCACACAGATTGCAGGGTGAGCAACCTCAGCCTTCCCAGGAGGTCTCCCATCCAGGTACTGGCCAGGCTCACACCTGCTGAGCTTCAGTGGGAGTTGACATAAAAGCCCGTTTGAGCCATAAAAGAAACTTATGAGACCTGATACTGCTTTTTGGAAGAATATGATGGCTAATTGGAATGCACCTGCCTATATACATATTTGAAAAATATATATATGAAAAATTGATGTATTTGAAAAATATCAATATTTTCATCAAGTAACAGAAAATATATAGTCTATGCATATTAAGTTGATGCATCCTACCTGGTAAATTTGCTATCATCAGAAGAGGAATACAACTGGAGTTTTTAACTCATTATAAGGCATTGGTTTCACCACTCAAATAGCGCTGTGCATGGAAATTGTGTTTGAGCAGAGAGTGTAGATTAAGTTCCATCTCAAAGTAAGGTGAGACAGCTGTGAACATTCCCAAAAGCACCGGAAAGAGTTGCCAATGTGGTTTAGTACGTCTGAATGAGCTGACAGGGTTGAAGAGGGGTCTTAAAGTTAATCTGAGGAGGCACTCTAAGCAGTGAATACTGCAGACATTGAGTGAGCTAACCAGACTATAAACTGATTTTGAGAAATTTTACATAAAACAAATTTCACATACTATTTAAGGCTGTCCACGGTCCTCTAAATTGAATTTTACAAATATAATTTTTATCTGTATAGTACATTATTTATCTTAGTACACATGTTTAGCGATACCTTTGCTTTGGGAACAAGTAAATGTTTATTCCGTGCTGAAAAGAGAAGAAAAGAAACACCTTTCAGCTGTGGAGCCTTCTTCGGCTGTCACCTATTTGAACTATCTTTGGTTTAGTTGTCTGTTTAGTTTTTTTTTTTTCAAAAGGTTCACTGCCCTATCAGATTTACTGCTCAGAACCTTTGCCTTGCTTCCCTTTGCCTTCCCAATTCACACTTCCCAACTTTTGTGGATTTCAACAAGAAATTCTCTTGTAGTAAAAAGATGGGAAGGTATGATTGAAGCTTAAAATATTGGCAACACTGATAATGCTGTTGCGATTTGCAGCTGAATACCCATCATACTGTATATACAGTGTCAAATCAAATCTAGTAACACTGATTTAACCATTAAAGAAAGTTTTTCAGATATAAAAAAGTCAGATTTAAAAATATAAAACTACTTGCTGACAAAAAGATAGTTTATTTTTAATTAATGTTCAGTGCTGTTAAGTTATTTTCAGCAGATCAAGACTTACGGATTTTGAATGCTGCAGAGGCATCTGCGATTGACCAACTGTCACTCTGTTGAAGAGCACAGATGATTTGAATCTGCCATATTGCTACCCCTGCCCAGAACAAGCAACATTTGTACATCTGTCAGCAAATGCCTTCCTGCTGAACATAGTACTTTATTACACACTAATAGGGTGCATAACAATAATTGTTAGTTACTCAACCAGCTAAGTAAACATTCTTTAATTCTGCCATCTAATTATCGGACTGGTTATCATTGCTCATTACAAAAGCTGACTTTATTATTAAGTAAAAAAACAAATCACACAAAAATGTTCAAACTGATCATGTGATCAACTGATCAATGTGCCTCATTATTCAATTAAAATGATTCTTCAAAAATACATATACAGTAGTACAGGTTATTCTTCACTATAATTTCAAGAAATTAGTTAAATGTGTGTACCTACTGTATGTATGTAAGGTCTGTGTAAGGTTGCCATAGCCAATAAACCTGGATAAAATGTTTGTTGATTAAACTATATAAAGTACAAAAGGATTTAATAAGCAGCAAATGCAAAGTGTACCTGCTGAGGAAAGATACAGTTTTATAATAAAGTGTTGCCACAGCAGAGGCTGAAGTGCTACAGGTTGTGAGCACTTAAGATAAATACATCTTTAGGGCCTGATGGTACAATTCTGATAACTGTGCTTAAGGAAACAAGAGATACTGTTCATAGGCCATTAACACCACTCTTCCAACAGTTTCCTAAAGCAGGGGTAATACGCACTGATGGGAAAATTGTTAATGTGGTACCCATCCATTAAAAGGGTAACTGAACTAAGTAATTATAGATCAATCTTTCTTCTGTTACAGTATGTGTAAGGTTATAGAAATGATAATTCAGACTAAAGTAGAGGATCATTTACTTTGAAAGAAGATCATTAGCATAGCTAAACTAGGTCTTGCTAAACTAGCTAGCTTGTTACAGTTTTTTGAACAAGTAACTACTGCAATGGACATAAACAGCACATACTGTACGTTATGGTACATTCAGTTTTTCAGAAGGCGCTTGATGAAGCTCCTCATAAATCATGAACGTTCAGTAGACATTCAAGATAATGCTTGTGTTTGGGTTTAGAAGATTTGTAATTTGGGTGTAGTTATAAAAACAAAGAATGTTAGAAAAAAGTTTGCAGGTGATACCAAAATAAGAGGAAAACACTGTAGAAGCTACAAAAGAAACTTTTTTAGGAAAGATTTAGAGAGAATTCAAGACTAGACAAACACCTGGCAGATAACATTGAGTATAGGCAAGTGCAGAGTATTACATACTGTAAAGGTAGCCAAGACAAGCTAAAAATATAAAATGGGAAATGCTGAGTTTGCACCTTCTAAATCTTTTTCATTAGAAAAAGATTTAGAAGGTGATTTTGAGATGGCATTTTTTCATCTAGACAATGCAGAGAAACAATAAAAAGGCAAACAAAATGTTAGGATATTTGAAATACTCTGTAAAACGTTGGTCATGGTGTTACAAAAGATATTGCTGCTCTGGATTCAGTAAAGAGAACAGCACCAGATACAATCCCAGGCTTAAAGGAATGTCCTACACTGACGGGCTAAAAGACCTAAACCTATTCAGTCTTGAACAGAGGAGACAATGAGAGGTCCGGATTCAGTATTCAAAATCCTCAAAGGCACTTTGATCGGATTGACTTTTTCAGAATCAACAGTGCAATGCAAACCAGAAGACACAAATTTAAGCTACTGTACAGGGAAGTGCATTTAGAGTTGGCAGAGGAAGGCATTTGTTAACACAAGGGGTTCTGGGGGTCTGGAACAAGCTACCCTGAAATGTTTCTGACGCTGATACCCTGGCATCTTTCAAGAAATTGTTGGATAGGCTCCTCAGATCTATTAGCTATTAAAAACCAAACAAGCTAGATTTGTCTGTAATCTTTCCTAGTTTCTTATATAGACAAGATGTATGATATACTGTAGATTGTTTCCATGATATGAGGAGCACCCATGGAAGTTTGTCACTCTTCCTTTACTCTGTATGAAGAGCTGGTTCAGTAACAATTACTTAAAAATCTGTAGCTGCCAAATTGTACTGGTTATATAGTGCAATTCAGCAGCATTGAACAGCCACAGTATGTACTGTAGATGATCAAATGAAATTTTAGTGTTTCAGCAGACAACTGTGTTCACCTGCATGTTTACATTCTGTATGGTGTAATATGGGTTGTGATAAACAGCAGATGGAGATCTTCATGTCTGGAATCTGGGAATTAGAGGAACAAATTCAAAATATAGATATATTTATTAGAATGTTTTAACATTGTAATATACTATAAAACATCGGTAATATAGCTAGAGATAAACTTCAAAATGAACACTTACACAGCTCTGTGAGACACTACCTTGCAAATATGTAACAAAACATTGTAACAAGACTTTGACATTTAAAGTTTTGTGTTTGGTTTCCTTTCTCAACTGGATCATTTCTGGGCCTCACAAGGTTAAATATGTACAGGGTATGAGTCCATAAACCGAGACTGTTTGAGGTGTGTCTTGTCATACAGGACTCTCTGTGGCTCAACTATCCTCCAGTAGCTTCCATAGTTATTGTGCACCAACCCAGAATGCTGTTTTTAGACCATTATGCCTATCCGTTCCTAAAAGGCAGTGAAAGGCACTGAAAATAAAGTGTTTGAAAATGTGAACAAGACCAGGAGAGACCTCTAGGGGCCAGGCTTTCAAATTTAGCTGTACCTAAAAAAAATTCAAGTTCGACTGAAGCAGATATGTACAGACCCAGCAGTTTAAGTCACTTCAACAGGAGATTTGGCGCGAGCCAATTATTAAGAGCTCTGAAACCACAGGTCCCTTCCAGGTTAAGAGACACGTCTTGAGGATGAGCAAGCTGAAAATTGTCTGGAAAGACAGCATTACAGCCCTGACTAAGCATGATGACTGTGTGCTCCCCCTGGGGTTTTTTCCCATTTTCACTTCTAGGATTTTTAAATCTCATTAATAGTCTTTTTCTGCCTATTCCATAATGAAAAAGGATGTGCATCTTTAAGAAAAAATGACAGTCCTATCCATGCATGATGGAGACAGAAGCGAGGGCTGTAGAATTACATTATTTTGAAGGGATAAAAGTAGTGCTGATGGGGCTTTCAATGTCACAGGTGTCTGAAGACATTGGTGCACCATTTTAATATGCTTTTGGGAGCCACTTATTTTTATATGGATGTTTTTACAATGGTATTAAGTTATTATGGGCAATTTCACTTACAACATCCCATATGTGCAGTAAAGGTTATGTTTATGAGACAACAAGCAGTGGTAACTAACTGTACAGTAAAGGAACAAGTACAGGTTTATTCCAGGCTGAAAAGAGAAGGAAAGAAACACAACGTTTCGGCTGTGGAGCCCTCTTCAGGTGTAAATGTACAGTATATAGTCTAAGAGATGGGGACAAAAAATGGAATGGTGCTGTAGAGTCAAATGTGAAATTGAAATTTTGCCTTTTTGTGTTTTTGTGTTTTGTTCTTGTGCTTATTGAAATCCTTCTACTGAGTAATTAAAGATGCTGGAAATTAAGTATTATAAGCTGAACAGAAAAAGAAAAGTTCCATACTTGTATTACTCTTTTGTCTTACAGGGCATTTTGTGGAAGTGACCTTTCATTCTCTGATATATCGTGTGAGATGTTGAACAAATTCTTACATTATTGTTTTTACTACTAGTAGTAGCAGCAAATTCTCCTAGTAATAGTCAAAGTTTTAATTCACATATACAAAAAACATGAATATGGAAACAATATCCATGTGAACATAGATTTGGCATGTTAGTTTATCCATCCATTTTCTTTTTTGTCTCATGAACGTAACTTTTACAGCCCATATGGGATGCTTGTGTCCACATCAGGGGTTTGTGAAAATATGGCGACTATACAGTATTTTCACAAAATTCACAACACATACAGTCAATCAACTTATTTTATTACTGAAATCGAATAACCAGTCTGTAGAAATCTGGAGAAAGTGTTTGGTTTCTAATAGCTAATAGATCCTGAGGATCCTTTCCAACACTTTCTTGAAAGATGCCAGGGTATAAACATTTCAGGGTAGCTTGTTCCAGATACTCAGAACCCCCCGGAAGGGGGAGCTTTACACCGACAGTCCCACAAGGGATCGAACCCTCGTAAGGCCTTCTTTGTCTTTTTCTTTTTGCCGGTCCCATCACATATTTTCACGGGGGCAGGCACACACACCTTTTTCACACACTAAGTTCTTGTTTTGTTTTTGCCGTGCTCTACGGGGTCTGCTCTATCAGACTGGACCCCGCTAGCCAGGGTGAGCCCAGGGTGGAGGTCCCGAGGGACGGCGGTACACCTTTCTTTTTTGTCTTTTTGTTTATTTTTTCACCCCTTTTTGTGTTATTTGTGGTCCCTGCTCGCCTCACGCCGGCGCTTTCGACCCCTCACCCGGGGCGCTGACGTTTTACCGGTGGTTGCCGCGGCGCCTCCCGCTCCTCCCTGTCACACAGTGCATCATCGAAGTATCTCTGGCGCTCCAAGTCAAGTTCAAGTTCAAGTTCAAGTTTATTGTCATTACACTCATATACATGGTATATGTTATAACGAAATGCTATTTAGCTAGCTCTCGGACATAAGCAGTACAAAGAGAAAAAAACAACAACAACAACAACAATACAATTGTGTAGCAAAAGAAAGACAGAGACAACAGGCAGTGTGCAAAAAACAACAACAGGCAATGTGCAAAAAACAACAACAGGCAATGTGCAAAACAACAAAAAGGTAACAGGTTATGTGCAAAAATCTGTATCAAGAGAATAAAATAAAGGGATAGAAATGATGGGGAGTGAGCCTTTGACATGTGAGGCAGAGGTAGATTTTCAATGTGTGTTTGGGTTTTTGGTAAGAAAGAAAGGAAGAAGGCACTGTGAGGTTCAGATCATAGGTGAGAGGTGAGGTGAGAGTGAGAGTGAGAGAGGCTGGGAATTTAACAGTTTAAAGTCAAGGCGTACACTTGAACATTTCCACCCATTGGAAACACAGGCAATGTGGGTTCTGCTCTTCTAGAAAGTACCTTAACACTAGTACTTGCAGTGAAGTCACTCGCACGTTTCCTGTAGAAAGATCATTCTGTATCATGTAGAAGATACACACACAGGTATTTAACACAGTGCAGAGCACATTGGGTTTTTTCTTCTATTATGATGAGTGCCGGTTTCGTGAAGTATCGACTCGCATAGACCTCCTGCTAGAACATGGATTCCAACTGGCATCAACCACATGGAGATACGGCAGCTGAGACATTCTTTTCCAAGGAATCCTTCCTTTCCGAGGCTATGAGCCTTCCCCACATTTTCACTACATGACAGCAGTGTCTCTGCTTATACTTTTATAGTTCATTATCCCAGTGCGGCACCTCCTGAATTATCACATGACAGCTAACCACAAGTCACTACATCAATTCATTATTTATGAAACATGTTTGCATGCTGTCACATGTTCATTCATATCATTTTTTTGCTCTGCTTCCATGATTACTTCCAATTCTGTGTTTCTGAGCCACACACATTAGTCCACACCCTCTGCCATATTCGCTTTATCCCTGGCCTCCTGCCTTACACCTTCCAAGCATTATTGTAATGTGTATCTGTTAGCTGCTGGCATTTTCAGTTGATGACTGTGTCACTCTTTAACCTCATAAACCATATCAAGATTAATTCATGTTCCATGTTTCTCCCCCCTTGCTGCGCAACACAGCTAGCTCTCCGACAGGTGTGGGCCATCACACAGGCTGGCCAAACAACATACTCACATCAGTGGAAAGAAGTAACCATGTGGACAGAAGGACATAATGGTTGTATTCGAAATATTCGAACACAGTGAGAAGCCAATCTGAAAAAAATCAATTTGTGAAATTAAAATACAATTTGAATGGTACAGTACAAGGTCACATCTAAAACAAACAGATTTTAGTCCCAAGCAGAAAATTAAAATTCAACATTCTTTCAGGCAGCAAAAAATGGAATTTGCATGCAGTGGTAAGTTTCCTCTTGACTGCCACTGTATAAGAGGTTTTTATAAAGGGCACCAGAAAGTTAAGCTTTGATAACCATGAAGAAAAATGTATGTTCATCAATCCATCTCTTGAAAGTTCCCAAATCTTAATCTTGTTTGCATATTTTGCCAAGAGGAAAAAAAAAAAAAAACGTCTTTGCAGCAGACACATTACACTACGCTGGTAATGAAGCATTGGCAGAAAGTGATAATTATTTTAATTAATGATAATGGTTTTAATGATTCAACATTTTGGCTAATTGATTATGATTGATTGCACATTACTAAACAAGGAAAGTGAATCAGGGAGGTAATCAGGGAAATGACAATGCAGGTCAATGCTGAAGCGTAGCTAACATACAGTAAACATGCAAATCAAAGAGGAGGCAAGGGAGCCACCATGTTTGTCAGTTATTTGTACTTAATCACTCTTTTAGGCAAGCGAATTAGTGCCACTTGGGATAATGGAAAAGTCTCAGATTTGGTCGGATGGGACTTCCAAGGTCATACCAGAAAGGTTTTCACTGTTTTTATTAATACATACAGTATACAATTGTGTACCGACTTGCTGCCGATGAATTGACAAACATGACAGTAAGAGCACCAATATCTGAGAATCTCTTCCCCCATGTCACTGTTCATATGAGAGGAGGTGTTAATCCCATTTGCCTGAATAGATTCCACTAATATCTGCTTTATAAGTACAAGTAAGTATATCAGTAATGTGCCAGTCTATCCCGGAGCTTGCCTGCCAATGTCCAGCCACATAACTGACACATGTACAGTATCCTCCTCAATCTAGAATATATATAACCTCTCAGTTGTTTGAACAATTATGTAAATGCCTTCTCTGTGCATTGACCCTTGTGTGAGCATCTTTACAACCCCTTTCCTGGCATTCATTAACTTTTAAATTCAATTTTTTTCAATTTTCCCTGGCAAGTGTCTCAGTGTCTATTGTGAGCCTTTAATGCCCACCTGAAGTGCCATTTATGCATACTAATTATGGCTCTGTGCACTTGGGAGATTGCAGCTTGATACCAAAATACATAAACCGATATGCAAGACTCTGAAAGATAAGTGGAGCCATTAACAGTCCTCTGTTCCCCATTGAAATCCACTTTGAAGATTCATCATGCCGGTATCTATGACATTTCAAGCTCTTTGAAGGCACTTAGTGTTTGTGTGTACTGCAAGGGATAATCAGATAAGTTGTCTTGATGCTCTTAGCCTCTGACACACCTGACTGCCAACATAATTGTATTGCCACCTTTTCAGAAGGTTCAAAAATTGTACACTGTCATAGACCAACACGAGTACCCTTGTCAAGAGAAATTTGCCTCTAAACTAACCAGGCAATGTCATCTCATGAAGCCCCAAAAGGCTCCTGACCTGCAAATATGTCCCTTTTTATTTTACTTGTGAGAAAGTGACAGTTAAGTGTGCTTGCCCTTTGTTCATTTCCTTCCCTTCTTTACCCCTCTAGATGTGATGCTTTGCAGGGTGGACTGGCTGGGTTAGAATTTAATTAATGAAATGTATGATAATGTGATTTCTTTAATAGAATGACATATAGTCTAATGCTGCTGAGCGATTAAGATTAATCTAGTGCTTTACAACATGAAAGCCCATGCCAAGGGCTAAATTAAGCCCTCTATTCTTTGAAATCCAACCCTTGACAATTTTTCAGCTGAGCCCACATTCTTGACAAGCAACTCAAACACGAAACTATCAATAGCCTGTGTCATGCACTGCAAGTCCTCAGACACGGCTTAATAATGCAATCTGCTTTTTTCATGTAAACTCAAACCTTAAAAAAGATTCCAGCGATAACTTACATTCTTTTCAAATGTTTAAAGCAAATGTAAATTGATTTTCTTATTCACAGTAACTGAATGTCATACTGTTTAGTCACTATATTAAGTGATAACATCTGACTCATAGCTCATAATTTCTTATTTATTCATTCAAAACCTACTCTCTTTCATTCACTCTTTCTGTATTTTATTTGTACATCTTTACTGTATGGAGTATATTTGTCCATGAGGCGGAAATTCAACACAACGTTTGCTCTTGCTGCATTTGTGTTGTGTCACAACATTAGCTATCAGCGTGAGATAAGTGTCGTTTCTTTCCCCCACAATGTGCAATGACTGTTAAATAAATTAGGATGTCATGCGTGAAATAATCCTAAAGTTAAATTACACACAACAGATACTCATAGTCATTTACTTTGAGTGGTTGATCAATCATTCAATCAATAAATCAGTTAGTGTGCCACTCCATCATTTAACCAGATTCATTAACACACCATATTAACAAACCAGATATTAAACATTATTATTAACAATAGCAGCTTCATTGTAATACTCGAATATTAATCTGTGAGGAACATAAGAATCAGTCTGATAGAAGACAGTTGTGTCCTTTAAACAGACATTAGCTATTGACTAAACCTGGATTTCTGATGAGAACCAGAGGCAATAAAATTAACTCTTTATTTTCTTGCAGACACATAGGTCCAGATCTTTCAGATAAAGAAATGTACAAAACATGTGTAAGACACTCTAATCTTATGAGTATTGTTATACGGCACCTGAATCCTTTTTTGTTTGGTTTTACAACCTGCAAAGATTCCAGACTAAGCCAGCATTCGTTGGAACTGAAAAGGTCCCATGAAGGATTTATCTGAGTAAAAAGCTCAGCTGCATTGAAAACCAGCAGGTCTGTAGGTCCCCAGGACAAGGACTGCAAAACCCTGCAGTAAGAGATCATGCTTCAGATATTTCATTGTTGTGGCAAATATGCCAAAGCAGAGACCCCCACCTCCTCAATCCAGTTAGCCTTACAGGACACCTGTTTTTAAACACTGGTCGGCTTTGATGAATCAAGCAATTAATCAGTTTAATTGAGAGACCTCCAGTCTTTAAGGACGGGAGAGTAGTTGTATTGAAGACCTTAATGATCTCTAAATTGTTTAATTTAACAAAGTGCTTGTTTAATAGATCACAATGTATTTGTTCCATATTTTCAGAAATTGTAAATGTAATGGTGACCAACAAAAAACCTGCTGGTTGTTTCTCTCCAGGACCAAGGTTGGAGGTCCCCTTGCTAAAATCTGTTAAAGTTTGTAGAGACCCACCATATTATTCAATGGAGGTAGTTTTTTGGCTAAGGACTTTACTTCTAGGCTTATAAACTGCAATACAATACAATGCAAAACTGTAATACAAACTGCAATACATTTGAAAAAAATACACTTGATGTTCAATTTCTGGAAGTCTACAGTACTACTCTTGAAAATCTTAAAAACAGTAAAATGTTGTCCCAGAAGGCTTTGTGAAAGTGTTTGCAAGTGTTTTCATCACAGGAGTGAATAAAGACAACTAATCATTTGTGGAAGACATAACGCATGAAGTCGTAATGTATACAACAGTGCTTCCTGCTCAGACCTAATTTGCCATGACAACAATCGTGTACAATGACAGTTGTTTCCACTGGCAAAAAAGGATGACTTGAAAGCAAAGGTTATATCACTCATACGGTACTATTACCGTTGGTGCTGTCAAAAGAGACAACTGGTTGACCTTTTCCAGTGACCATTCGGTCAAATGTTTTACAAAGGGCAGTGAAAGTGATCATCTTCTGTGTACTGATTTACTGCAATATTACAGTGAATGTCAGGTGTTGGTTCTTCATTTACCTTGTGTAATATCTGGATGAATGCACATTTCACCACTTTCTGATAAGATGTAATTCCTATCACAATCAATTTGCTCTTTTACAACACCTTCAGTTATGACCAGAAAATATCATAAAGCATTAAAATAATTATTTCATATAATATGCAATGTATATGTATATAGTATCTAGTACAGTATGTTGGAGAAGAAGAGAGTGCAGTGTTAGGAGCAAGGTATTGTTGTGGACCATTTTTATGTGTTTGTGTGTGTGTGTGAAAGCATGCAAGTGTGTGTACTAAGCACATGGTTATCATGTTTACATTGCAGTGAGCAAGTGTGGGGTCATGATCAGAATGTGTCAGCTCTCTTCAAAAAGAAAAGGGAGCAGAGATAGCTTGTTCACAGAAAGTACTCTACATCAAGGCAAGGCAGAATGTGGAACAGATTAATGTTTTTTTTCAAGTGGGGATCTGTGTTAGCATGATCCCCAAAAGAAAACTAAACACTGCATTTTGGCTTTGGAGTCTTCTTCAAGTCTGAGGTTGTTGTTTTGTTCGCCCAACAAATATGGGGTAGGTAAGGTGTTTACATCCCAGACAAAAGCCATATTGTTCCATGAATTGCAAACTAATTGTAGGCGGGATCTGACCAAATTATTAGTTAAAAGGCCTTCTGTAAAGTATTCTCTAACATTCTGGTGTGTTGATTGGTTGTGATGTTTTTGGTGAATCTTGGTGGTCCCTTTGCCAAAGTACTTGGTAGCTTGTTCCAGACTCCCACAAGCCTCTGTGAAAATTATTTTCATTTGTACAGTAAATGCACTTGCCTTAGATTCCACTGGTTCATGTTTTCAGTGTTGATTATAGAGACATCCATTGCATTGAGTTTGTTGATGCTTTGAGGATTCATAATGTCTTAATTAGGTTCCAGTGTATTCTTCTCTTCTTTATTTTGGCACAATATTCCTTTGTTCACAGTCTATACTTTAAAGTGTCTCTCCTATCTTTATTTTTTCCTATTTCATGATTTCTCAAGTAACCTAGAGGAGTACAATCCTCTTGCTAGCACCAGCACCTATTCCTTTTTAATAGGTAGCCCCATAGCTCAGTGTTTCTCATCTTATATTTAAAGCTTTTGTATTTCTGCACCTGTCTAGATTAAATGTTATCTTCCGAATGTTTGCCCAGTCTGGAATTTTACCTCTTGTCTTTTTTTTTATTTACTCTGTCACGAAGCTCTTTCAGGACCCTATGAAGACAGCACAATCTGGGGAGGAGTAAGGAAAACAGCATGCAAAGTGCTGGCAGGAAAACAGGGGGCGTGTCCACGGTGCGCTGGTGTTCGGGGGATGTGTGGCCGAGGCAAACAGTCCAAGGGAGTCCGAGGCAAATCCGAGAATGTTCCAATGTCCAAAACCAAGAGATCCATCCTGACAAGGTCGGAGCGGGATCCGGCGAGGGTCGGGGGAATAAAAGGGGACCAGACGCTCCCAGTCCTGGACTCAGAGGGTCAGGACGCCATCGAAGCCGATACCGTCGAGTCGCTCCTGGACTCACAGAGAGGCGGGCTTCCGGGCGTCCATCTTCCAAAGCTGAGCCCACATTGGCAGGAAAGCCTGGCTTTAATAGGACGGTGGGAACCGGAGGCAGGTGCAGGACATAACCACTAAACTAGGAAGGGCTGGAGCGTTTACGAGTGTGACACTGTTGCATCTGTGATGTTTGTTAATCCTCTTTGGTATCATCTGCAAATTAACTCATCTAGTTTATGGATTTTATATGACAAACTAGATAACCTATAAAACTAAATAAGGGCACTGGCCCTAAAACACATCCCTGTAGTACTCCAGTAGTTCCATAACCTTATTTCAGCATTCACACCTTATCTTTACTTTCGGTTTTCTATTCCATTTCCAGTCATCAATCCAAACACATGGATTACATCAAATGTCTAGGTCCCAAGATGTGAATACATGTGTTATGTGGATTTTATTAAAAAGCATACAAAAACCTACAAATACCATATCATGTGTTGTGTACATATCCATTACTATTGTCGCTTGGTCAAAAATCTCTTAAGAAATAAATACCCAATTGTAAAGGGTCCTTAGGCCATCATAGTACATGTAAATCTCAGCTGACATTTTCAATTTAATAAAGGCTTAAAAACACTTGTTGACTTTTCCCCTGCTATTCAGATGAGCTTCTAGTTTAGTTTTAATTAGTGTTTTCATAACCTTACATGAAATAGAAGCAAGGGTTTTTGCTCAGTAATTTCTTGGTTTGGTTTTGACATCCTTTTTATAGCTGGGTACTACAGTAGCAATTTTCCAGTCAATAGCTATTACTCTATTGAGTGACCACTGAACGAGTGTCATTAACGATCTATAAATAACACCCTTCATTTCCTTTAGTACGATTATTAGAATACCATCAATCCCTGCAAATGTGTTTATTTGTCCTTTATTAGAGCTGAAGTTGAACTTGATAGCAAGTAAAACGGTTACCAAGACAGCAGTAATACCTGTCCTTATTCAAGCAGAGGACATTTGTTTGAAGTGAGTTTTCTGTTGAAGCACGGTAGTATTGCGGAGCTGTAGAGCTTTCTGTTGGTAATTAAAAATATAGACAAAATGTACATATGTGTGATGTTATGTCTGACTGTAACATTTATTTTAAAATATAATTATTTTAGTTTGCAAGGTGGCTTCTTTGTGGACTTTTACCTGGGAAATACTAATTACAGTGCTGAAACTGGACATTAACAGAGTAAAATGCTTGGTACAGGTTATTTTGTGGTCTAATGATAGAGACCTATTGCCATATATTTTACTGGTTCTCAAATGTTTCAACAGAATAAATTATTGTTGGTTGCTTTATTTCTTCAGAGTGTGCTGAGATATATAGGAACAAGTAATAGGTTTTATTTCTATGAGATATATAGTTATGAACTTGTAACTTGTAAAATGAGGATGACAACAATGGTAATAACAGCATAACAAAATGGGCGATATGTACAGTAAACACAGCATAGCTTACGTTACTTAAGCACCTTACTTCAAAGTGTAATATTAGTTAATTAGATCTTTGAACACTTCACATCACCAGTATATGTGAAGATCATATGAAGGACCCACATAAAGGTATTCTGGGAAAAACAGACGGTTTAGGGAAGGCATTTTACAGAGCAGTTAGTCATTTTGATACCTAGCAAATTTTATAATTAATACAGTAATTTAACTAAATCCACTCAGTAAGGGCTGTAATTAAAACTGATGTACCTACTTAGCACATTCAGCATCACAGGTGGGCCCGAATTAATGTGCAAATAGAGGTAAATTACCCACACTTCGTGTTTTAGTCAACGTCATTCAGCAGAGAGGAAATATTTTAAATTAATTTTGATATGACAATGTCAGGAATTGGAGGTTAAGTGCAGAAATGGCAAAACTGTGTCCACCATGTTGATGAAACGTACTTGCTGAGGCTTTACTAAGGCTCAGCTCTGTTGCTTCAAAACTAGAGAAGAACCAGCTTCCCTTAAAAGGAATGCTATACTTTAAAAAAATCATTGGGGGAAAAAACATATTGCAGCCACCATTTCTTCAGTTGCAAACTAAACATGTGAACTCCATCAAGCAGTTTAAAAGAAAACAACAGTGGTTTAGTCTACTGTGTGAGATATCCATGAGATAACCTAACATTTACTTACTTGAACATCTATTCTTTCACTGTATCCTTTAATTGATCATTTAGCTTTACTCTTGGTTTTAGTAAAGGAATTGTCTGGGCTGTTTTTCTATATTTTTTTCTGTTATGTGTGTTCCATTGCACAGCATTGGGAGTATCTTGAAAAGCACTCATTGATAAAATCATAGAACAATTGATATATATATATATTGATACATCTGTGGCTCTGGTCTTGGGTCCTGCGAATTCCTGTCTGGTGAACCTCTGAATGAAGTTTACATGTTCTCCCTGTGTTTGTGTGGAGCTTCACTAGATGCTACAGTTTCCTACAGTCCACAACCATACTGGTTTAATTGGCCCTGGCGTGAGTACAGTATGTGCATGTCTCATGTCTACAGTACAGTATGTATGGCCTCCAATGGGCTGTAGTAATAATAATAACTATAATAATAATTGCTTACACTTATATAGCACTTTTCTGGACAATCCACTCAATGCGCTTTACAGGTAATGGGGACTCCCCTCCACCACCACCAATGTGCAGCCCCACCTGGATGTAGTCCTGTCCAGTTGCATGCCAGCATAGGCTCCGTCTCCTCCATGACCCTTAATAGGAAGAAGCAGTTAGAAAATGGATGGATGGATGATCAGTTTTGCACTTGCTCTATTGTCTACTGCTTTATGTTTTGCTTATCTTTATTCCTATTCCTGTGGCATTCAGGTCTGGGAAGCACATTGTATTGGTTATTATTACTAGTATTATTATCGTTTGGCCAGCTCACAGCTGGCAGCCCATTGAAACTCAGCAGGTGTGAGCTTGGTCAGTACCTGGATGGGAGACCTCCTGGGAAAAAACAAGTTTGCTGCTGGAAGTGGTGTTAGTGGGGCCAGTAGGGGGCGCTCACCCTGGGGTCTGTGTGGGTCCTAATGCCGCAGAATAGTGACGGGGAAACTATATTGTAAAAAGGTGCAATCCTTCAGATGAGACAAAAAAACCGAGATCCTGACATCCTGATCTGTGGACATTAAAAATCCCAGGGTGTTCCTCGAAAAGAGTAGAGGTGTAACCCCGGCGTCCTGGCCAAATTTCCCATTGGCCTTTACCAATCATGGCCTCCTAATAATCCCCATCCCTGAACTGGCTTCATCACTCTGCTCTCCTCCCCACTGAGTACTGGTGTGTGGTGAGCATACTGGCGCACTATGGCTGCCATCGCATCATCTAGGTGGGGCTGCACATGGTAGCGGAGGGGTGTCCCCATTACCTGTAAAGTGCTTTGAATGGAGTGTTCAGAAAAGCACTATATAAGTGTAGTATTATTATTACTGTTGTTGTTGTAGTTGTTGTTATATCTTTGAATCTTAAAAGAATCAGTGCTGTACAATAATAAATAATTTGCGTGATGGAAGTAAAAAGAAAAAGGAAATATGTCCAGTCATATTTCAGGGAAAGCATCCTCGCCACTAGTCCATGGGCGCACCAGACGGCAGCTCGGGAGTCCACTGGTTATACCCCAGCAGCTCTGATGGGGCAGGAACTGCGCACCCCAGTGCACATGGTATTCGACAGGCACCCACATGACTGCAGGGGTGATCGAATCGGGGGACTGGGGTAATATCCCATCCGCAACACCAAAGCAAGTCAATGACAGCTGTGCAAAGAAAGGCAACCTAGACAGCTGTCACACAGCACGTTCTAAAACATCTAAAACATTCTAAATTAACAAAAATATATAGACAAGGAGGCCGTTATATGAAGCCTGGAGAAACATGATTTTTTCATTCATTGTTTCTTTCCTCTACTGTGCTGCTTTCTAAATTGATATATTGAAACTACCAGATAAATTTAAACCCAAGTCAAATCAAGGAAATAATCACACATTTATGAATATTTAATATTATAGTCATGGCAAATAAGGCAAGTAATTAGTGCGAACGATAAATTTGCAAATTGTTATTTTATGTTAATTTTGCTTCTACCCGTTTTTAGTTATGAATTATTCATTTCCGAACAACAAGCCAAATAAACTAAAATAAACATGGTAGTTGAGTTTCTATCACTTTTAAACTTCGCATATTTATGATCATTTAAAAAAAGCTGAAAATGTTTTCAATGAGCAAAGTAGTTTTGACTTGTTGTTTACTCCCCTTAGAGATGTATACATTTTCAAAGTGCAAATACTTCTAAAAAGTACAGTGTTACTAAATGTGGGACATTTGGGTATTTCACTGACAAAGAAAACAACAGGAGTTCAACACTTAATAAACTTTTCGCCAGCATGTGTTTAAATTGTTTGTAGGCAGCATAACGTCCTCATACAGTCAAATACTTCAGAATCCTTTTTGACCATTCTTTAAAAAAACATAATACAAATTGAAATATGTGTAGCAATACACAACATTTATTAGTGCACAGTTTCTGCCTACATATGCTTCCTACATGTAACTGCATTCAAGCATAGAATTTCCATTTAAAATGATGGGTTTTCACTACCATTCAAAGATAAATACTGTACATACAGGATGTGATATGATGCAACTTGTTTTGTAATTAAAAGGCTTTGGTCAATACTTTCAGAAACCTTTTATTAATTTTACCCATATTTCCCCTGTATGTAGGACAGACATTTCACACAGTATTTCAAAACCTATGTAGAAATCCAGATTTTCAAATTGCAGCATAAGAAACCACTTGTCTTAGATACATGAGCTACTCTGATTTATGAGATATGCCATACATTTTAAAAAGACAATCATTAAAACATGCAGAAGCGATTTAAATGCCAAAATTCCTTGTTAATAGAAATTACTCACTGCCTTTGTGAAATCACGAGAATATTAGAAGAGAAATTCTTCTTGCTTTTTTATTTTAATTTTACGACATAGAAAGAGATAGGGGGTAAATGAAAATAATCATTGCTAATATAATTTTAAAAACACTGTATACATTGAGCATATGCTTGAGATTTTTAAATCAGAAACTGTTAGTTCTGTTTGTGTTGTGATTTAGGGTAATGCAACTGTATATACTTTTATTAGCATCATATTGAAAACAGAATCCCATTTTGTCTAAACTATGACCAATAGAAGCCAATCCCACTCTTCACATTTGTTGGCTTTTAAGCTTTCCTTTTCACTTTGAACTAATGGAAACCTACCTTCTCGGGTGGATAAATGTTTTTTAATGGTTGACCAGCAGGTCTTACAGCAAACCCCTCTGGCAATTCTGGGCAGTGAATCCCTGACATTATTAATGGCTCTTACAGAGATGGTGTTCACACTTGATTTTTTTTTAATCTCGTGATCTACTTAGAACTCTTAAAGAGGAGGTAATTCATCTCTAAATACAAAGGATTAAAAAAGACAGAATGTGTCACTGGCTGGATGAGGCTATATGAAACCCAGCATAAGGGTTAATCTAATGCTCTAGAGATGCAGTGAGTCAGAAAACAAGACAAAAACAAATCTCTGATCTGGAACTTCCTGAGCACCCACTCAAGGTGGATTAATGAGGAGTACATGGCTGTGAAATTATGTGCCCTTTGAGTCAGGAAAATGGTCGTAGTGGTGCATAACCTTGAAATGAGCTGAAACAAACTTCACCTGATCCACAATTACTGGGCCCTAATGAAGGCAGCAGAGGGAGAGGGATAAGGGACAAGGAGGGGCGTGGGTACGAGGCACTGCAAAGAGGGAAACCGACAAACGGAAACACGGACACAATTAGGCAGGAACACTCAGGAGAGGGATGGGATGAATATGTCTTTCAGGGTTAATAATATTTCTTAACATAAATGAAATGTTTAGAAACCGATGCGCCGGGTATGCATGCTTGAAAGAATAAAAAAAAAATCCTTCTTTCAGAACAGGATTTCCAAAAGCCCTTCTTTGGCTTGTGACGGTCGTCGTCTTTGTGTAATTTTCCGTCAGATGATTTCTTTTTTATAAAAAAAAAAGATGAATTCTGGTCTGAGCTGCCTTTTTGACATGATTATGAAGGATTCATCAAGAGCCATCTGCCATAGTTACGAAAGGGGGTAAGGATGGGTTAGCAAACAGAGCTAGCAGAGAATACAGGCCTTCTGTGCAACAGCCCTGCAACACAGAAAAGGCAGAGAACCAGAACATACCGTGTGAGAGAAGTCTTCACAGCTTCAGTTTCATTTACTTTTCAGTGGAACTGGGAGAGTTAACTAAATGATAAAAAAAACTTGGCTTCGTATTGTTATAATGCTTAATGAGAATGATTTCCTTACTACGCGTACAAAACGATGTCTGCATTGTTGTTCAGGTAAAACTGCAGTACAAACTGAATATACTGTATATCGTGTTCACACCTCGGTTGGAATTGTATGAATACCAGATGGTTTTAACTGCTCATTGCAAGGTCCAGTAGTTGTTGAAAAGAGCAAGCAGAACCTCCAGCCAACAAACTAGTTGTTGTGTAATGCACTTTCAAATCCTACGCAGAAATGGAAATGATGTATCCTTTCCCTTTTGGAATCTTAGTAATATAATTATATAAATGGTAAAAAAATCAACGAAAGGATAAAATAATGACTTGTTGGACTTGCCTGCTATTATTTGAGTTTTGTTTTCCACACGCTTTTGAATATTTTTAAACGATTGTTTCCCTGATTAAAGATCTCTGCTTGATGGGTTTTCACTTCTTTAGGTTTGCTATGGCTATCAAGTTTTCAATGTCAACAGTCCCAACAGCCAAAAATAATGCACAAAGAGAACATTTTTATATAAAGTTCATGACTCGGCAAACTCTTGGCAGATGGCATTAAATGCAGACCCACACAGGGTATAGCATGCATGGCATTTAAAAATAATATATACTGCAAAAACAAAACACTCGTAGTCTAAAATGTGTAGCAGTAGTAGTGTAGTAAGAGTCTGAATTGAAACTGCTCTGTGCTTTGACTGTGAGTGGTTGAGTCATGCACAGTCCAGACAAATCTTGAACCCACTAAACCAAAGTTAAGGTTTCCTATCGCAGTAAAATTAAATGCTGCCTCAGAACCCACAGCAGTTCTAATGTCATCATAACAGGCTAATGTACTGTGAGGCCTGTAGTATCGTGCAGCTGAATTCTACTCCTATAGATTCTACCTCATCCTCTGTGGTTGTCCAACGTCAATATTTTACTTGTTACCTGCCATGATTCCACTACATGTGATTGAACCACAGATTCAAACTGTTTTAGAGAGACCTCATAGTGCCCAACTGACATAGCCCAGACAAATGTTCCTACACGAAAACACTTCTCTAATTTTCTTTTATTTTGTGTATATACAGTATACCCACTGTGACAATTATAATAATATGAAAATATATTAACTGCTAATTTTAAGCAAATTACTGAGCTGTAATTTAGACTAAAGATGTAGCTTTAATTGAGTTTAATTGAGTGTTAGTTAAAGATCCATGGCTCATAAAAAACAATGAAAGGACTGGTGAGTTTCTGTTGGTGGCATAAGGCAGAGACAGTGCACTACAATACTGACATTTTTGCCTTCCAAGAAAATTTGAAATATGAACTACAATACAGGTCAAGGATTAAATGATTGTATCACACTTAAAGAGAACTTAAGCAGCATAACAAAAAAAGAAATAAAATGAACAATCTAAAATATTTATAGGTGACATAGCACTGGTTGGCATGGCTGCTGTGCAGCACTTAGCCCTGGGTTCAACTCTGGGTTACTGTCTGCCTGGAGTTTGTAACTTCTCCATGTTTTCACTGGGTGCCCTGGTTTTCTCCCACTGTTCCAAGATGAATTTATATGGTCATTAACTGGATGTGTTCTATGTCAGCATGTTCATGGACATAAACCCTGTATTTGTGTGAATACCTTTGTGATTGCTTAATATACGTATTAGCAATTTAGTACTGGTAAATATTTGATCTCTCCATTTCCTAACCACTTCATCCAGTTCAGGATCACAGGGGTGCTAGACCCTATCCCAGCAAGCAATAGGCACAAAGCGGGGTACACCCTGGACAGGACACCAGTCCCTCACAGGACACAAAACAGTATGTACAGTATGTGGCAGAGTATCAAACATTGCTGTGTGAGATTCTGCATATCATCATTGAAGGTTCATCGGATGCTTCGCACAAAAAATACAAAGTACACATGTATGTCATCAAGAGGAGGTTTTTGCACGGAAGTGTTATAGATTGTGTACATTTTAAGAAAGCTGTGACAGCCAGGAAACCCACCAACCTGGATGCACTTACAGTAGGTTTGCTTAGAAAAAATAGAGAGAAAAGTAATAGGACAGATGCCCAATGCTTACACAACAATACATGTCAGAAGATCACTTGATAAGTATTAAAACTAATACCATGTGCAGGATATTGTACATTTTTACAGTAGTTTTGTGAAAGCATATTAGATATAATGTACTATGTTTTATAGTTAAAAAACGTTTTGTCCCTGGCTGATATTTTTGTTTTAAATGCTGTAGAAGTGTTCTTTCAATTTGAAATAAATTAAACCAAAAAAAGTCTTTTTTCCATTCTGTTACCTGTCCTCTGTACACAGAAATTTCCACTATTGACTGCATGACAACCTGCTACTAAGATAGACCTGAAAATGTAATTCTAAAAACCTGCTGTTATGTTTGAAAGGCCTTCTCATCTCCTAGTGTTTCAATAAAGTATTTCTCATACTTCTTCCATTACAATATCGCTATCAGTTCACATTACAGGTCAAAGATATGGTGCTTAATTATGTACAGCCTGCACTGCTTTCCTAATAACCTGTCAGTCGGGGGAATTTGAATGTCACACAGTAATGCTGAGCACTAATGGTAGGCGGCAGACCCACTGATGGAAAGTTTTGGGCATTTTCTGAAGAGAATTTCTGACTCACATCCTCATGAGGCGATGGCAAGGTGCGTGCTCGTGCTCTTGGGGGGAGGGATGGTTTTCTTTTATAGGCCTGACCCCTTAAACCAGTACAGTTGACACCGAGAGAATGAACGGCTCTCCCGCTGAAATTGTTTTAACTGTAGCCTGATCAGTTTTATTATCTTACTAATCCAGATATCAGCTATTTCATCAGGGCGGAAGATATGCATATCATGAATTATTTTGACACTGGGACCTTTTAATTTTCGCCGGCAATATTTCATCCCACCAATCAGCGCCTGAAGTCAGCGATCCCGCACGGCTGTGGCGATGTCAGAGGACAGCGCTCTCCTGACAGCTCCAAATCATCTGGGAGCTATAATGAGCTATTGCTGCAATTATTATTATCTCCTGTGTTCACGCATTTCATCAGGGCGCAGGCAGCACAGTCTTCCTGGACAGGCTAAAACCAAGCTGCAGGATGCATTTTAAACATTACCCAGCATTTCATATACACGGCGCACAATCGATCTGTCTAAACGTACTGTGGCTTTATTTTAAAAACGATCTGCTTAAGTGTGAAAACCGTAACAGAAACAAGTGAAATAAAATTCTAAGATAATATTTAGTCTATTTGTTTTTACTAAATATTTTTGTTCTTAAAATAATATTTAGTAAACCATTCTGGCGCATGTATGCGAGCTGTGTGTCTACAGTGCTTTTTTCCATGTTTTTGAGAATGTTATAACGTCATAACGTTTTTGTACCAGAAAAGAACAAAACCTCTAAAAACGTTCCATGCATTTTATCATTAAATGGCTGTTAGTTTTTTTTCTTAATATGTTCAATTCTTGGCGTACGTGATATACTCAAGTTGGCAATAAAAGTAAGCTAACCTGCTTGTCTGTTTCTAAAATTACAATGATTATTTTTATGCACAAAACATCATTTCTGGGAAAGGCGAGATTCTGATAAAAATGCAACACTTTGTGTTGTCAGAGGGCATGGCAGTGTCAGGGTTGGTTTGAACACACAGATTTTCAACCCAAAGAAACAATAAAATCTGTCAACTAAAATGTGAAAGTTAAAAATACAATAGTTCTCAGTAACTTAAACGACATTCCCCTGCTTTTTCTACACAGTACAACCGCATGGTACTCAGCTGTTGTACTCAGCCCCCACTTAGCCTGTTCTGCTAAGTTCACATTTTTGCACTTGAACTTCACCCAAATTTTTGCTCCCGGTTGGTTTTTACACGATCTAAAAGTACACTACGGTGTATATTGTGGCTTCTTCCTACTGCACTCCAGAACACTCTAACACAACAGTTCCGCTATATTTGAACTTGCAAACAAATTGCCTGTAAAGACTCCTTGCACAGCATGAGCAGGAGCTACTAAGAATGTTCCCAGGAATTAGTTGACATGAGACTGGCATGTGCGTTTTTAATAGGCCTGGCAAGTTCTGACGGAACGCTTTTCTTTTTTTTTTTTCCATCACACAGATCTTTGCAAACTACGAAACAACGCTTTCAGCTGTATTATCGGTTCTTACCCACTGAACCTCCACAGCAAGGAACCGGAAAAGAATCGCACAGATCTTGCAAAGCGTGGATTTTAGAAGTAATCTGCAGGGCTGTTGGGGATCATGCCTTTGATTCGTTTTCCATCTGCATCCAAACGCGCAGTGTGTGCCTGCAATTAGCTTCAGTACTCCCACCAGATGAAGTTCTTTTTTTAAAAGACATTTTCAGAGTTTTTAAAATGACAAAAAAGTTCAATTTTGATGGTACCCATACTTTTATGCTCCGTACTGTTGATTTTAAAGTTACACTGTTTCAGACTGAAAGAGGTTTTTTTCATTCTTGTTTTTTTTAAAATAGTCATTCCTTGCGTATAGCCCATTCCTCCCTCATGTATGGGGACAGCACACAGTAGTGTAGTAGGTAAGGCTCGTGAGCATTAATAAGAATAATAATAATAATAATAATAATAATAATAATAATAATAATAATAATAATAATAATAATAATAATTGCTTACACTTATATAGCGCTTTTCTGGACACTCTACTCAAAGCGCTTTACAGGTAATGGGGACTCCCCTCCACCACCACCAATGTGCAGCCCCACCTGTGGGTTCAAGTCCCTGTTTCCAACACTGCTATTGAACCTTGAGTGAGGTACTTTACCCCAGTTGCTCCAGTACACCCAGCTGAACAAATGGTAACAGCATTTGCTGGGCGTTTGCCTGTATGATTGTCATAACATAACTGTTTCTGATATGGCACCCGACATTTATATCAACGAAAGAAACAGAAAACAGAACACACTCCAGTGTCCACATGTCCAGTGAACCTTCGTGGAACTGAAAATAAAATGCTAAGAGGAGGATATGAAATTTATTTTTTATAGCAAAATTCGTTTTTTTAAATGCCGTCACTCAATAAACTGCATGCAGACAAATGAGATGTACTATGCACCACAGAGGCAGTTGCCCACATTTTATTTTCTACTTCATTGACTGTATTGATGACCCTTTTAATCTTATTCATGTCTTGTAGCCTACCCATATGGCTGTCACTCTTAGTGAACATGCATGCATTCAGACTCTTCACAAATTAAGCCAGTATCATATTTTGCCTGCAAAACATAAATTCAACTTTATGATATACAGTATATAAGTCACGTGCAACCCTTCTATACATTTATTTAACATGTTACTGTATATTGCTGCAACAGACCATTTATGGGTCATTGTTTCAATATTAGATTACTTAATTCATAACAAGCACATTCTAACTGCTTAATCTTTTTTCTCTGCATCTTATCTTTGGTCTGTGTGTGTGCCCCACACAAATAAACTTTGTACCAGAGTGAAATTTATTTGCTTTCCAGTAGATTTCCTCACTCCAATAGTTTAAAGTACATTGATATCTGGCTTGCTGGGAATAATCTTATCTTTTCGTTGGAAGTGAATACAACATTGTAGCTCTGCATTATAGTTTCTCTTAGTCTTAAGTCTTTTCTAATCACTGTCTCACTGCCTCACTGCCTAGTAGTTTGGTAATGCTTTATTTTGTTAATTCTGCAGAATCTTTAATTCTACATTCTTCTATTCTCTGCCTTTATCTCCCTCCTTGCAATACACATTTTTATTCCTGACTACACTCGTTTCATGTCTTCTAATTCAATATGCTCTCCACTGAAAACTCGTGAGCTTCTCTTGGAACATCAGGCAGGGTGTTGACCTCAGAACCTGCACCTTGCTACTTTGCATCGCATTTCTATAATCTCTGAGCACTGAACTCAGTGTTATCCTACTTTTTTCATATTTGAGATGAAGAACTATAACATTTAAATTAAATCACAACACCAGCTTCCTCAGGAGAGTTATTACATCTACAAAATGGTGATCTTTACACTTGCATCTTAGGAAATCATTTGACATAAATTACATGTGTCATATCATTTCCAGCAAAGAGTAGGTAATTTACTGCTGCTCCCATTGACTGGGAGTTGGACTTCAAATAAAATTGTCAAATTGTCTCAGCTTGGAGATGTACATTTTTGGTATCTCCATAAAATCTTTTTTTTTTTTTTTGCAAGTTTACATTAATGGTGTAAAGCTTTTATATCATGCGGATAATGTATTCATACATAAGTTGGCAGATATCTCAGGGGAACATACCCAGTTTTTAGACAATGCAGATAGCTATCACAATAGGAATGCAAGAATTGTTACTTGTTAATCATCTCTCACAGTTTTTTTTTGAAAACTTTTAGTAAACAAGTATATTTCTTGCTGTACCAGCATTAGTTTTTTTAAAGAATGATAACTCAGATCTCTTGCAGAGCAGAAATAGATTTGCTGGCCTGGTCCCATCATAAAAAAGAAAAAATATGTTGCTCCAGGAGTCTTCAAATTCCACTGCTGGACCCTCTCCTAAAACAAATGTATTAAAATCTTTGTATCTAGGGCTACAGCTTGGATCCACAAAGCCAGTTGGTTTCTATGAGTGTCTGTGGCTGTTTCAGAGGGAGCTGGAGTGCTGTGGTCGAGGTGGTCAAAGCCTTCTTGCACGGTGCCTCTGGCTCTGCTGTAGCCATCCGACTCTCTCCTCCTGGCCCTTCTTTGGAAATGTGGGGGCACCACGGAGTGGTATGTATGTATGGCTGGCTGGGGAGGGGGGGGTTGTCGTTTCTTCTTCTTTTGGTGCGTTTAAAAAATGAAACAAATAGAAAAAAAATCCCACAGGCATTCTTACAGACCCAGGGCTGAACCTGAATAGCTTAGCGTAAAGCATTATTGTTGGAAGTTTTCGAATGAACTTAACCATGGGCTCTCTATGTGTTTAAGTAAGGTCTTACGATTAACGTTTATGTTGCAATACATTTCATTCTGATCTGCACAGGCCAATGTTTCCTTCCACTTTGAATAATAATAATGCTACTATTATTATTATAACTTCTTCTTCCTCTCACCGGATATTGTTCGGCGGTATCTTGTAAATCCAGATCTCAACAAGAGATCGAAGAGATTTACTCTAGCACCTAACGAAGGATGTGTGCAGTGGCCATTAGTGTGATCTTCTGCACTTTGCCTGCTGATGGATGGCCTGGGAGCAACAAAAGATTATGATCAAATCCCTTTTTGAGTGTCCCTACTGCTCCAACTATGACTGGCTCAACTCTCGTCTTCACATTCCACATCCTGCTGATCTCAATTTCCAGGTCCTTGTATTTGCTCAGTTTCTCAGTTCTTTTGTTTTATCATGATGTGCAAGTCGTCTGGAATGGCTAAATCGATCAGCAGGCCTGTTCTCTTTTTCTTGTCCTGCAGCACAATGTCAGGACGGTTTGCTAGTATTTTCCGGTCTGTGACTACATGCACATTCCACATGATGGTGATATCGGTGGTGTTGACAACCTTTTCGGGTACGTGCTCTTAGTACTTGTCAGGCACTTGTTCCCCCACATAGTCCAGTGGATGTTCCTGGCCACCTTGTTGTGTCTGTTGGTGTACAGCCTGCAACAATATGGCTAACCTGTTCTTCTGCCTTGTTGCACATTCTGCATTTGCTATCAAATAGCTGTTACAAGATAAGATGATAATAATAATAATAATAATTATTATTATTATTATTATTATTATTATTATTATTATTATTATTATTATTATTATTATTATTATTATTAGCCCATCACTCTAGTGGGTAGTACATATGGAGAGCACATTGTTAAGTTAATTCTTAAATTCAATTATCAATCTCTTTATGTTTAGGCTATAATACTTTGCATTATTATTTTACTAATGGGTATTAGCTAATTGGTACAAGGATTTCATATGGGCTTTTCTTGGAAAAAGCCAAGGTGTCAGCTTCAGACCCAATAGACTTTTCAAGACACTTAAGACATATTTCTGTAAAACGTGCCTCCTGTGCTCAGTTGCGCTTTTCCAGTAGTTTCCACTAGTTTCCACTTGTGTCCTCTGATTCCTTTCAGAATGCAGTGCCCAGTTTCCACTGATAATTTATTATATTCCTCTCCAATGATATTATCATTTAATTTAATCTATATACTTATTTATTATCATAGCGCTGAGTATAATCTCTCTTTTCACACATGCACACTTAAAAATTAATGGGGGAACCATAACGGTTTTCAAGCTAATTAGCTCCCTCTAGTGTAAACACACATTACAGCAGCCTGCGTTTTAATCCTGCTCATGCTTTCGCTGGGTTTGGTGCGATCAGACGCTTTATCGTTCAGTTGCAATCTTTTGTTGCGAAAAATCCACTCTCAGAAATCTATATGCACACTGTTTGCACTAAATATTGGTGGACTCTTACATTCTTATGATTTGGAACAGTACTAAGACACAGCAATAGTACCTCACCTTTCTATCTAATGCACGTCTTATTGCTTCACCGTTTTCTGTTTCAGATATTATAAAAGGAATTGTTCTGTATTTATTGTAATGATGTTTGGCCCCATCTCAGAAGAAATAAGAATGTCATCTTTTGCTAACAAGTAGCAACGATTATTCTTTGCGCGATAGTCAAAAATTAAAAATCACACACAGTATTCTTGCCGGCTGCTCTTACTGTACAGTATACACAACCTCTGCTCCTGTGAGCCCAGCTTGTGAAAACAAGCTTTTTGAATAAAACACTCACCCAGATTAAGAATAGTTTTAAACTGAAGAAAACGGACTGAGGCATACGATAACATTCAGTCACCGTCTATTCAATAGGTTTTTACAAAATTGTGTCTGTAATATTTAAACTTTGATCCACAGCTTTTCACTTGTCGTGGCATATAGTTTATGTGTAGTACATTCAGAATTTGTCACGTAGTTTGTTTAACATTTCTGCAAATAGAAAACAATATTGTTTCATGTTAAATACGCTCCCTTCACACTACATTCTTGCCAGCCTCCCGGGGCCTCTTTATTGTCAGTCCCTGTTGAATTCCTGCTCCATAGGCCCCCAGCTGTAGTGTCTAAGTAACTAAGCAACCAAGCTTTCCTACGGCAGGCCTGGTCTTCTAACCCCCCCTCTCTCCCTCTGCTGGTGCAGAAGACGAATGGGAGAACGTCTAGTAAGCTCGCACTTCTAGTAACTCCGTTATGAACATAAGACAAGAAAACGTTTTTTTACTTGAAATTAATAAGGGCTGCTCTGTCCTTTCCAAAAGGTACTTTTCCCAGATTGATGTTAGGCATATCTCTCTGCATCATCGATCGTCAAAGTGATTTGTAACATTAAAAAAAAAACAATTAACTACTAGCAAGCAAACAAGTTTAAAGGGCTGATTGTAGCCTTTCATAGATTCTGTGTGAAAGGGGATCCTTGGCTTTTGAAAAACAATTAGAATGTTTCTGTTTCCAGTGTTAAAGTATGTGTTATTTCCTTTGGTGTTCACACTGCGCTTGCATCGGATACACCTTCTGTAAATGGTTCTCTCAGGAAGTGTCAGACTCCATCTGACATCCATTTATCGCAAACTATCACAGATGCAATTTAAAAAGGGAGAGAATTACCTTGATTATAAGGTTCTTTCTAAGTACTCTGTCACTGTCAATAACAGCTTTCCTAATTCAGGGGCACACTGGCCCAGAGCCTATACTAGGAAGCATTGGGCATAAAGCACAATGTACCTTGGACAGGATGCCAGTCCATTGCAGGTTACACACACTAGGGCCAGTTTACAAAAGTGAATGAAAATAATGGCATGTCTTTGGACTGTAGAAGACAACCTGAGGCCTGGAGGTGACCCACAAAGTTATAAATTGAAGCTTTTGTGATGAAATGAGAAATGAGAAATGTTTTGGAGGTTTGATATGCAAGAAACTGAGGATTGAAGAAGCACCGAGGCCATGAGAATGTAAACAAAAACACAATCCTAAACACAAAGCTTAATCACAGTCAAGCACAGATGGGCCTATTAGTCCATCTGTATTATACATCTGAGCAAAAAAGCAAAAAAAAATCTTTACAGAAGGAATGTACTTGTAAAGATAGACACTTGATAAAATATGAGAATAAACTGCTTTCTCGCCCCTTTGATTGCAAAAAAAAAGCTTGAAAACTGAAATCCTTTTAAACAATCTACAATTCTGAGTGATCAGAATGGTTTCAGACACCCTCATGAGAAACGGGTTGTATACTGGCTGGGGTTCGTGTCTTAGTGTGTTAAAATCAATGTATTAAGTAATTACTTAATTCAAATCACTTGATGCTACAGATAAATAAATATATTCGGATGTACAGTAAAGACTTGAAAAGCAACACTACAGAAGAAGCAAGTCAGCACGACTGAGAAGCATTAAACAGTGACATCTGCTGGTCAGCTTGTATACGACATGAACTTTGCATTGTTCTCAAAGTGGGATCCCAGGGATGGGCAAAACTAGCTTATGCCTTAGTAGTTCAGGTGGGTAGCTGCATCAGCATGCGTAGGCTGCAAAGGAACAAGTAATAGGTTTATTCCATGCTGAAAAAAAAGAAGAAAGAGAACACAACGTTTCAGCCGTGGAGCCTTCTTCAGGTGTGAGCTTTCTTCAGGTGTCTTCACACCTGAAGAAGGCTTCACGGCCGAAACGTTGTGTTCTCTTTCTTCTTTTTTTCAGCATGGAATAAACCTATTACTTGTTCCTTTGAAGCTTATGCCTTTCTACAGATCCCATTTAAAATGCCTGTATTAAAGTGCTGAAGACAAACATAAAAATAGTACATATATACCATTCTTTCACAAAGCCATATTTCGTCAATACATTTATTTAAAGACTCTAGGCTTCCACTTAGAAGGCTTGCTAGCTTGTTTCATACTCTCACAACAATTTGCATAAGAAGTGCACCCTGTTGTTGGTTTTAAATACACATCTATAACATTTTCCACTTGTAGCCTCTAGTTTGTGTTTCACTGTTGATTTTGAAGTGCACTGGGTTGACCTTAACAATGTCTTTGAGGATTTTTAGGATTTAAGGACATTTTCCTTCACTTAAACTGTGACAAGACTGAGGTCATGCTATTCGGCACCTCCCTTCGTCTACTGTGCAGTACATAAAGCCAATGGAGTAACCCTATCTGTGGGCGGCACTGTGCTTGAATTTCAATCAAAATGGAAGACTTTAGAGGTGATATATGATCATGGCTTGACTTTTGACCCTCATGTGCAGAATATTGTTGAAAACATCATTCTTCCACTTGAAAAATATAGCCACACTGCATCCTATGTTTTCTTTGACTGTAGCAGAAAAGCTGTTCCAACACATTTGTCTTTTGTAGAATTTATTACCGCAATGCCCCACAGTACTTGCTGGGCTATCTAAATCCACACTGAACAAACTCCAATATGTCCAGAATTTGGCAACAAGAATCCCAACCAGGACACGTGCAAGTAATCACATTACTCCTGTCTCGGAGTCCTTGCACTGGCTTCCTAACAGGTTTCCAGTCGACTTCAAAATCCCCATGCTCACTTACAGTATAAGGCTTTTCATGGCTGGGCACCTCAATACCTGTCTGACTTATTATCTTTCTACTCCTCACCTTGCAACCTTGTTCTTTTGATTCTTATCTTCCGTTTGTCCCCCAAGCCTGTTTACACTCTGCAACAAGACTGAGGTGTCTGGTTCAACGTTGTTAATGTCCAAAAGCTGTGGAATTTTATTACCAAGGATATCAGAGAGCCACCTTCCCTCGACTCCTTCAAATGCTGACTCAAAAACCTCTATTTAATTGTTATCTATGTCTGCTCTACTTTCTAATGACCATGTACTGTATCTTCTGCTGCACTTCTAACCATGTTTCTTATGTGTGCTTATTTTTTAATCTGCTAGCCTCACAGCTGTTTTCTTTTTTACACCTACTGTAAAGTACTCTGAGGTACTTCAAAACTTAAGCTACTTTTAAAGGCTGTATATAAAATAAGATTTTTTATTATCATGTAATTTTAATCAGACGTATTGGTCTATAATTACCACAAATGGAAAGACAACCGGGATTCTCATAGGCTTACAAAACCAGATTCACACGGCTGAAGACTTCTGCGTTATTGATGATGCTGAAATTCAAACCTTGATGAAAGTTGGAAAGCTGGGTATTACTTTTGAGCCTGTTATTTTGTACTTGAAGTTCATGTTAGCAATGTCACAAAGGTTTTTTTTTTTCATTGATGTAACATTGCTGGGTTAAGGGCTTTGTTCTATCTGATAGTCACATATTGATACAGTACATGCATGTATTTCGTTAAGATTATACTTCCCAACACCTTACTTATTGGAGTATCTTCTAAGGCAGTGGATTTCAGTCCTGGTTCTGGAGTTCCCCTGTGTCTGCTGGTTTTTGTTCCAGCTGGGCCCTTATTTAATTGCCAGTGCTAACTGGTGCCTGTAGTTCATCTGCTTGCTGGTTTGAGCCCATTTGGAAGAAAAAACAGCGAACACAGGGGAACTCCAGGACCATGGGGGTATACTGCTCTAAGGTCCTAAACAGACTTCAGTACTATGTCCAGAATTCTGTGCTTTGCATGCTAAAACATACATTAGTTTATAAATTGTACTGGACTTAAAATCTGTGTCGCTCATGCATTGACCATATCTACCTCTTTTGATTGGATTCTGTTCTTGAGTCAAATATGCAGCACCTGTGCTTCCAGTACGTTGAATTTCTCAAGAGCTCCATGGGAAGATAGAAAAGCAGTTCATCCCTGCCACTAACTGTCAAGGCTTACCCCCAACAACGATCCCTGGCAGATTCTAACTGCAACCTACACTGATCTCTCGGTCCTGAGGCAACACGATGCCTCTGTCTGGGATTTGCCTGCTTTGCTCATTCCCCAGGCGCCAAGCAGTAACCCGGAGGTGTCTGCTGTGCTGCCACACCGCACGGGAAAACAGATTTCCACACTTTCTGGTTTTGTGCAGATGCCGTCCTCGGCGCTCTGAACTCCGCAGCAGTGCAGTCTGTGCTCGCCCTGTGCTGCCCTCTGGTTCCCCGAAGCAGATGCCCGTGTCCCTTGACCGGCTGTGTGGCTCCTGATGCGAAAGGCCAGGACTGGTGGAGCTCCAGGTTCCCCCAACAGGCAAGGCCTGTCAACACTGGGGCCCTGGTCAACTGGAAAAGCCTTGGATGAAATGGCACACACGTCATGTGTTTGTTGGATTTCTTCCACAGTGCCCTGGGGGCTGCGGCTATTACTCTCATTAGCAGGAGGGTAGCCACCCTGCCTGATTTTATCAAAGTCCAGGGCTGTGCACACTTCACAGGACTGAAACAAGAACTGCATGCACCGCGTCTGAAGGCACGGAGCACCTGAAAGGCCACTCATTTTCTCTGTTTTGGTAAACGCTGAGGGAGACAAATCGCTGCCAGACCTAATATCCGTTACAAGCTCTTGCAACAGAAAAAGGGAGATGCCTTATAATTTCTGAGCTTGTTTGTAGCAGACTGCATCGGCATGTTAATGCCAAACACAGCATTTAAAATGTACTTGAAAACATTTGAGAAGCCCAAGTTTTTCTCACAAAGCCATTTCAATGATCTGTCCAGTGACTTCTAATGCACTGCATGCTTCTTGACTGCATTTCTTATTTAATAGGAAAAGGAACAAACTGTATAATGGTAAACAAGCTCATCTCTGAAGCATTGGGGTTTGTGTAACAGACTCTCAGGAGAAGAACTGGGAAGGGCAGTGGAAGCAGAAACAATTTAGATTTTACAAAATGCTTGAGTCTTTCAGCCTGCATGTACTTTATTCCTTGCTTTATAGAAAATGTATTATTTTGCCGATTTATAAACGAATATCTTTATTCTTCGCTTCAGTCTAGTGAGCAATCATTCTTCCTAGTTTATAGCCAGATTTTTGTCAGGGTTTTTTTTTTTGTAGATTTGGTTTGCGGAACAGGAGGCACTTATTTATCTAAGGGGTTGTGGGAGTATGGAACAAAATATTCAGCTATGTTGTTCAAGAAATGGCATGGTGAGATAATTCCTTGCACTATACAGCACTTTTCTGGACACTCCAATCGGAGCGCTTTACAGGTAGTGGGGACTCCCCTCCATCACCACCAATGTGCAGCCCCACCTGGGTGATACTATTGATTAATTAGCTCCTAGAGTGGCTACCACAGCTAGATGGGCCAGATGACTGCCTCTTGTTTTTAAATGTTCTTAAAACCACAATGTCATATCAATGTTTTGTAATGTTTTCACTTTATATCTTCTAAAAATTGTCAGTGTTATTGTGCACTCGAAGGACAGGGACGTCAAACATATTTGATAAAAAAAATGTGAATGACAACAAATAAAAGCTTATTTAAGACAGTGAATTACTCTGAAGCTGATTTTAGATACCATAGGAAGCAAGCATGCTTAAATGTCAAAGTAACAAAATAAGGTAAAAAAAGGTTTACATTTACTTTTGAAAAACATGTGGACACACTTACGGTCTGTGAATCTTTCAGGTCATAAAGGAAGATCAAGGCTCTCTGTGCACTTTTAAAAGAAATGTATGCATCTTGCACTTCAAAGCAATAGCATTTTAAGAAACAACAGCACAGTAATGAACCATAGCGAAACATGCATCTTTAATTTTAATTTTATTAACTCATATTCTCTGCATCAGTTACAAATGGAAAACTTGATTTCTTTGAGATCATTAACACTCGACATAAAACAGCACATACACTTTGTAAATGTGAAGCTATAACAGTGATAACTTGAGACACTTTTCAGTTTTCTGTAAAACCAATGTGATTGGTATTTAATGACATCTGAACAAAAATAAGAACATGCTGCAAAGCACAAACAGCATAATATTATACCAAAATACACAACGGTGTTAAGTAACAGCTGCAAATGTGAATTTTTGCACGAAGAGCTTGGGTTACCCTTTTCAAAGTATTTGATATTCAGTGCAGTATTGTTGACATAAATAGGCAGATATTTTACATTCTTTAAGTTTAATAATGTAGCCTTTTAAAAATTCAGCAGAAAATTGCATTGTCTGTGATAGATAGCATGCAAAAAAACAAAATCACGTCTTAATTGTATCATAGCAACCTGCACATCTGAATACTTCAAGTAACTAGAGTGACTGTTGTCGAAAGTTTACCACAGTGCTATTTCACTTCAATAACCTATTGTGTAATCTTTTTGTAATGCTTTTGGAAATGGGCTTATTTGCTGAGTTATACCTACACCTGGTGTTAAGCTCCTCTAAAGCATTACTAGGCCAGGAGAGGAGTTTTGACAATCTAATAAAGCCATTCATTAAAATAAGATATAAAAGAACTGCTTTTCAATCTGACTGCAGAGAACTGTAAGCTTGTTTACACAAGCCAGATGGGGGAAAATTTTTTTTTTTCTTTCAGAAGAGCAAAACAGCATTCTAAAACAATATTGAAAACTGTTGATCCTGCATCTCCATTTTTAACATACCACTTTTTTTAAAAAAAGTCATTTTTTATGGACAAGTATGTTCCTTAAATTCAAGCTTTTCACCGATTAGATCCCAAAGCTGTCAGTGGGATTTTACTGTTGTACTACCTGTTCAGAGCCCCTCAACACAACCTTTTGCAAAGAGCTGTAACGTCTTGGTGAGATAATGATAATAAGAAATACTGCTTTTACACAGGTCTGTTACTGCCTGGCAGCAGATAATAATGTTTTTATGCGAACTGAGCACAATTAGATTGAAAGCAATTTTGGATTCTGCAGTAGCTTCTTTAAGCACAAACCTTATTTTCAGAAATATAAATAAAAAAGCTCCTGTATGCCTCACAAAAGTTATATGAAAATATCACTTAATTTACACCATTTTAAGGACACTGCTGGCTTCAAAAATCTGAACTAATGCGGCTTTTGAACTGTGCAGATGCTTATATTAAGTGTGCTGAAGAGAGCACTAGTACAAAAACACATTTGGCAAGCTACTGAGTGACTTTGTGTTTACACAGAAAACTGAACAGGATGTGTAGGTTAAAAATTCAGTTTTGAAAACAAAAATGTACGGTTTTTGACAGTTTTTTGTCTGGTATGAGCCTAAATACCATATGTTGTAAAAGAAAAAACACGGCTTGAACTTTAACGCTATCACTTCAAAACATTTTATTTTAGATGTTGATGATATTTAGTCCTTTTTTCAGACAGAAGCCCCTTCTACTCTTTAATGGATACACAGAAACCAGCTACCTGGTCTGTTGGGGCTAAATTCAGAACAGAAAGTTACAGTCCGATACTTGATGTGTGCAGTGAAGAACTGTATAAGCATCTGGTTTTAGGGTAGTCAGTATATACAAGCTAGAATCCCAGCCAGGAAACTGAATTATTTGAAAGGCTATATTGCTATGCAGGTTTGTTTATTGTTGATTGACAGTGATATATTGGAAATGAGGCATTAACGTACTGAAATAGGAATTCTCTTTATTTTCACTTTTGAATGCATTTTTAAAAGAACAAAAACCAATTTAATTTAAGATAACCATTGGCAGCATCATGGCCAGCCAGAGTATTTTAAGCGGCTATTTTTACTGAGAAGGTGGATGCTGCCTGCCTTATTAAACCTTTTTTGTAAAGGAAAAGACTGTTAGGGGAAAACATAAATAGTGTTTAAAACAGCAAACACAGGCACAAAAGAATAATACAAACCGGTGTAAACAAAACAAAAAGGCAGCCTGAAAGGAACATATTAGAATTAGTGCACATTTGACAAAACTCAGCAGAACTTAAGGAAATTATCAATCTAAAAAACAACCAAACTAAAGGAATATGACAGTTTCAAGCCCAAAAACAAACCTCCTGAATTCATGCACGTTAATCTCCTGTATGCTAAAAGAGCTTGTTCTAAGGGGAACACGGATCCCTACATAAAGGTTCTAGACTCCACCAAAATCGGTGTGGTAAAGCTTCATTGCACAAGACATTTGGCTTTAAAAAGGTGGACCCGTTAATAACCAAAGAGCAAAAAAAAAAAAAAAAAAAAGACTGGTTTTGACAGACCCCCCCAAAAAAAAGAAAACAAAAAAGGAAACACGGCAGAAAAGGCCAACTCAGAGTTAAGTCATTATGTTCTGATGGCTTCAATCGTTTATAGTAAAAAAAAAAAAATGCAGCATATGTTTGTGCACAACCTGTTCTCTTGATTTTGCAGTGAGATTATTGCGAATTGCACTTGGCAGTCCTCCACCCTGCAGGGACCCAGCCTCCCCTCCCCCCCCACCCCATATGTACAGTTGTTCTCGTGGCCCCCCCCACCCCCGCCGGCCCCCGGGTCACCAGTAGAAGGAGCGGGATAGAAAGTTTGCGGCAGTGTTCAGCCACCCGCTGCCGTCCTGCTTGGAGCCCACGCGGGACACGGCCTTGTCCTGCTCCTGGGAGGGGCTCTCTTCTTCCGGCAGGTATTCGGGAAGCTCCGTGTTCTGCTCCACCTCCACTGGGGCGTCCTCCTGGAATGGGATCATCACCTGGAAAATCAGGGAAGGCAAATGGGGAAAGAAAAGGGCAGCTCTTTCAACAACAGAGAAAAAGTCTACCAAAACATCTACAGAGAGTCCGCTGGGGTGTCTACACAGCCAGCTGCATCTACAGAGCATCAGCCAGGCTGTCTCACAGGCAGCTGCATCTACAGAGCATCAGCCAGGCTGTCTGCACAAGCAGCTGCTTACAGAGAGCATCAGCCAGGCTGTCTGCACAGGCAGCTGCCTACAGAGAGCATCCGACAGGCTGTCTGCACAGACAGCTGCATCTACAGAGCATCAGCCAGGCTCTCTGCACAAGCAGCTGCTTACAGAGAGCATCAGCCAGGCTGTCTGCACAGGCAGCTGCCTACAGAGAGCATCCGACAGGCTGTCTGCATAGACAGCTGCATCTACAGAGCATCAGCCAGGCTCTCTGCACAAGCAGCTGCTTACAGAGAGCATCAGCCAGGCTGTCTCACAGGCAGCTGCCTACAGAGAGCGTCCGACAGGCTGTCTGCACAGACAGCTGCATCTACAGAGCAGCAGCCAGGCTGTCTGCACAGGCAGCTGCCTACAGAGAGCATCCGACAGGCTGTCTGCACAGGCAGCTGCATCTACAGAGAGCATCCGACAGGCTGTCTGCACAGGCAGCTGCATCTACAGAGCATCAGCCAAGCTGTCTGCACAGGCAGCTGCCTACAGAGAGCGTCCGACAGGCTGTCTGCACAGACAGCTGCATCTACAGAGCATCAGCCAGGCTGTCTGCACAGGCAGCTGCATCTACAGAGCATCAGCCAGGCTGTCCGCACAGGCAGCTGCCTACAGAGAGCGTCCGACAGGCTGTCTGCACAGGCAGCTGCATACAGAGAGTGCCCATCACTGTGTTTTTACAGACATGAGTGTGTGACAGGGTAGTACCCATACTATCCAATGGACTTCTGGGAACTGTAACCTAACTGTTTGAATGTGTGTTGATGCAGGAAGCCTGACTAAGGAGAAAGGCGTTCTTCAGTACAGTGTTAAACTGGATGTAACTCTTCTGAGTGCGGTTCTCAAGATTAGATTGAGTTCTGTAGACAGGGTCATAGACTGTTTCGTCATCGTTGACATCTAATGCCTCTTAGCTCTTGTGGGTGATATGATTAAATTAATGACACAGCAGTGCACACAATGTCCTCCGTAAATAGTGCTGGACATACAGTACACAGCACAGTACACAGAGTACTGCTTACAGTACATATACAGTAGTACACACTCGAGACATGATTCCTCAACCAGACCCTAGCCCTCACTGTAATCTTATGTCAAAAAACACTGAACTGCTGGTATCAAGGAACTTAATCGAATTAATCTGCAACATTTGCAAGTACATAAAAAAACACAATGCACATTAAAACCCTCCACTATGGCCTTTGGCCAATTTTTACTTTATAGCAAACAAAATCGGCAAATTTCCTGTAGGCGGAGATGAATAAACTCCAGCCCTTTCACGTTCCTGGAACAGCTGTTAAAGTGCCACGTCTACCCATGAAATTTCAGGCATCTAGAAATCTCTAGGAGAAAACTTCTCTTTGAAAAAAGTCAACCTTAATTCCTGCGTATCAGCCACGGAGAAGAAAGCCATTTCTGTTTACGGGAGATATTTTCTTATTGTGCGTGGCATACCCAGAAACAATTTCTATAAGCCTGTGAACATTTTAATTTGAACGGTAGCCGGGGAGAGGAGCTGCAGGTTTGCTGGGAACAGATGTCGGGTGGCAATTGTTGTCGTCCTCCAGGTGCCAAAAGTCCTTACAATTCCAGAAAGAAAAAAATCAGAGCTTTAATTACGTCTGGAACGGCTTTTATCTCATGACGGGGCTGAACGGCCGGCCATGAGACCTGGGGCCCTGCGACTTCGGTATTTTGAGAGCGGGCCACGACGCAAGGGGGGGGGCAGTTTTTCTGGAAGATTCTCCTGCAGGCCTGGGCAGAGCGGGAAACTGAACACAGCAGAGGGCAGCGGGGGAAACGACTATTCGCACTGCAAATGCCACAGGCCAAGCCAAGCTCTGCAGGATCTGCATGTCCAACTGCATGACACTCTTTCAGCACCTACAGCTCAGAACAGCAGTAAAACAGATCGGCGGGTTTGTGTGTATAAACGTGGTCGACTTCATCTGCTTTTTAAAATTACACGCACAACAAGTTAAAAAAAAAAATTTCAAGAGGTAAAAGTACATCAAGGCCTTATGGTCATCCAAAACAGCTCCTCAAAGTTAATCAAAGCTCCTTAATGTGTTTTTTAAGAGACATCAAATTTCTTGCTTTCCAAACCCTTTATCAGTCTTTGATGAGTTGTAGTGAAATGCGATCCTAACTTCTCTAAGAGACAGCTGGCTTGATTTCCACAACTCTATACTCTGTGGGTTCCCTAACACTCTTAACAGTAAGTGGTGATGTGTCCAAAACTCTGTAGCTAGATCTCAAACACACACCAGACCTTGACAGATTATCACTCCTAGACCTTCATTTCTACATTGGGTGCCAATAAAGTCACATATTCAATCAGATCTTATTGACTTTTAAAGCTTTAAAAAAATCTGACTCCATCATACATTTCTGACTCCTTCTTGTTTTATACTGCCTTCCATAAGCTCCATTCTGCAGAGTCCTTTACTCCCTGTACCCTGGACTAAATCTCTTGGTGGCTGTGCCTTCAAATTCTTTGACAAAATCCATCTTTTTACCAGGTACTATACCTGATTGCCTTATATTCTATTTTCCCCTCTATTGTACTTTTTATCAATATGTACTGTGTCACCGGGCACTTTATAAATAAAAGATTATTCTTATTCTTCCTTATCCTTATTAAAGGCAAATGGCAATTATATTATAGCTAGAATCAGCATTTCCAAGTATGTGCAGCGCCATGTTCTGCAATTCAGAAGGAGACAACCAAACTTCCGGTGAGGTGTTGTGGCTCTATTGCATTGTGAACAAGCAGGTTTGTGAACACATCTCTTTTAATCCAGTAGAAATATTGCTCTTGTCTTTGAGACGGTTTTGCTGACAAATACAACTTACTTGTCAAGTCTGCATGCAGATCACATTGGAACATATCAGAGATGAAATGTCTGCTGCACAACCTGTACTTATTCGCTCGTACATCGCATCACAGTAGTCATTACAGTGACTAGTGAGCAGGAAGGGCAGCATCACGTCGCAATTTGAGCAAACTCTCTGGCCCGTGGCAAGTCCAGTGGTTTGCAACAACAACGATGACCATGCAGTATTTTCACAAAGTACACGATTCTGTGCCTAAATTCCAAATTTTTCTATACTGTCGATGAATTTACTTTGTTACTGAGATTGAGTAACCGGTCTGAGAAACTCGGACTGCAGTTCCCCTTTAAAACATAAAAAAAAGCTTGAAAATGCAAACCCCTCCCCAGACTTCGAGCTTTAAAAAGAAAATTTTGCCTGCTCGTAGCGATTATACATTCAACACACATTCACCTCATCTCCCTCTTCACTTTTCACAACTTGTTGAGCTTTCATGACTTTGGTAGAAGCGATTGCAGAGCCCAGTGCCTAAAACACACACAAAGAAAACACATTAGTAAAAAAAAACAGAGCTTTTAGGTAATCCATGAAATTAAATAAAGCCCTGCGAACATGTCAGAACTAGTGGCAAACAGCAGGCGTATTCGCTGCCGGATGGGACTCACCTCCGCCTTCAAGTCCGACCGGATTCGCACTATGCACCTCTTCACCGCCATCTGGAAAGTGAAGCTAATGACACCCCGAATCTTCAGCAGCGCCTCCTCACACAGGCTTCGCCGGCTCTGGGGTGCAACATAGTGGAAAACAGCACTAATTGAAAAACGGGTCAGAAGAGAAGCATTAAATCAGTGGTTTCCAGTCGTGGTCCAGGTGACCCACACTCCTGTTGGTTTTTGCTCCAGTTCAGCCCAAGCTCTCAGCTAGAGTCACTGACTTGACGATATTATTAAAAGGGAACTGCACCACTGTTCTTATTTTTCACGGTTAACAGGAATCTGTGCTGATGAGTGCATTTTAAACCACAGAACATGAAATTTCCAGCTACAGTATGCCCACAGCCATATTCTCTGATTCACAATGAGGCAACAAAACATCCAGTGTGGTGAAGTGGCCCTATTACATTGTAAACAAGCAGGTTTGCAAACACATCTCTTTTAATCCAATAGAAAAATTGCCCTCGACTTCAAGACACCTGTTAACTCTGCATCCTGATCACATTGGAACATTTCTGTGGTGAAATGTCTGCTGTACTTATTCGTTCACATATCTCATTACATTAGTCATTACAGGGACTAGCGAGCAGGAAGGGCTGCATCACATCACAATTCACTTGAACCCCTGCTCTTGCCTGTGGCGAGACCAGTAGCTTACAACAACAATGGCCATCATACAGTACTTTAAAAAAGTTCACAATTCTGTGGGTAATTCAAAATGTGTCAAATGTTTCTATACCGTCAAAGACTTTATTTTTGCTACCAAGATTAAACAACCACGGGTTGAGAAATTGGGACTGCAGTTCCCCTTTAATTTGAACTGTTTGTTCCCAGCTCTGAAACGCATTGGAGCTTTTACCGTTGTATTTTACTGACTAACTATCGGAAATCCTGGATTATGATCTACAGGTACATGTTCAACAGAGGTCATTACAACTACTACAGGGCACCAGAGGCTTATCTAAAATAACATCGGGATTTGGTTTATAAGACTATAGTCACTCACAGCATCATCAAGCCCATCTATGTGTAAAACGACTGTTTTGGCACGCTTGTTTGTAGTTCCCAGGAAAAACTGGGCTTTGCGCCTGCAGGAGGTGGCCCCTTCAGCCTGGTCTGCCTCCGCGCTGCTGGAAGACTGCAGGATCTCATAGATCTCGGAAGCAAGCAGCTTGGTCTCTCCCGGCGTCGTTGTCCTAGAAGTAGACAAACACGGCACAGGTTTGTGCACAAAGGAGACTAACGTATACAGGCTGCATCAATCCACAACACATAAGAACTCGTATCCCTTAAGAATGAATGTAAATGGAGTGGAGGGTGTTTTAAGTCTGCTCCCAACTAGAGAATTAAACTCCTAAATAAAATAAAATTACATGTGCAACATGCGTTGCCTCCAATACTCCAGTAATTTGCCTATTGCTGACTGCCATCGAGAGCAAACGAGTAGCATCCTCAGTTAAGAAGTGGTATATATATCCTTGAGACATGTTAAAACATGCAAATTACAAGAGCATAAATTAACGACATGTTGTACAACAAATAGAAAACCTGCATCTCATTTGAAATGACAGAGTAAGGCAGGAATAAAGACATTTTTTAAATACCCTTTGATTCAATCAAACAGCAGAATAGGAAAAGGGCAAAAATCGAAAAAGTTTAGGGGTGCAGCACACATTGCGTTCTTCTTCGCAGGAATAAAATGTTCATGTTTTGGAAGTAACATACACAGAATGATTCAAAGTGGAGCATTAACAGTCATAATAATCAACGGCTACAATCCAAATTTAAGGATGCTTTTCAGGAAAGTCAAAGCGCCATACAATAGTACACACAGCACATAACAGAAGCAAAACATGCTAAAAGAAAGAAGTGCAGCAAACTGACTGGGTGAAACTAAAGAGTGAGACGCTATAAAAACTGTAGTGAAAAATCTCTGAGCTTCGAAAACAGTCTCAAATGCGTTTGGACAGGGAGTTTCACAGACATGATACTGCACTTGAGAACACTGTCTCCCATTCTGTCTTCAGCTGAGTAAAAAGGCCTGAATCGGCAAATCTAAGGTTATGAGCTGGAAAGTTCTGTCCTGACGTAAATATTTAAGACAAACTGGAACTAGAACCCTCCATGCCTTCAACATGAACAGAAAGGTTAGGAAATCTGTGGTAAAAAAAAAGCAGCAGGAGAAGGTTGTCACTGTTCCTCTAGCACATAACATTCCACCTGAACCTGAGGTTCCCACGTTTAGCCTGCACCTTAATATACAGAACATTCTGCCAAGTGTAAGAAACATAGCACTGCAAGGGACTGCTCCCTGGTGCGTTCTGCTTTAAAAACAGACTCTGACAGCCACCAAATTGTCACGAGTGCCTATGCTGAAGCCTTTCACCTTCTAGACAATGTGGTGAATCTATTAAAAGGACAACCATTGCATTAAAACAATGAATTACAATGAATTAAAATACTCTACATTGGAACAAGTAAAGGTTTACACCTCAGCAGGTCAGGGGAGTTGCCATGGGTACCAGGATGGGACCCAGTTATGCTAATATTTTTGTCAACTGGGTAGAAGAATGCTTCTTAGCTTCCTAAATCAGTCTTGTCACTGACCTCTACAGGCAATTCATCGATGGCTGCCTCATGCTCTAACGACCAGCTAGAGCATTTCCTGCATCATTTCACCATCTTCCATCCATCCCTCAAGTATACAGTATACTTAATATATCTTCCACTACTCTTCCGTTTCTGGACATAAACCTATCTATTAACCATCCACGACTCTCTACTTCTGTCTACTACAAACCCACAGATTCACACAGCTATCTCCAGAACTCTCTCCCTTCTTCACAGTTCCTCAGGCTCCAACCACTCTGCAATGAAGACATGGACCCCGTCCTCAAAATGCACTCTTTTTTTCCATTAACAGAGGATACCACACCCATGCTATTGACAGGGTCCTCACCCGAGCCGAAAACAGCCCTGGGATCATGAACTCAATCAGGAACTCCTGGAACAACCACATTCCATCGGTGCTTCCCAACCACCCCAACACCCTTTCTATTTTCATCCTCAGGACCGTTAATGACAACTTCCCCGGCTTACAGGATGATCCCTCCACCGCTACCCTCTTTTCTGACTGCACCATCATCTCATTTGGCCAACCACCAAATCTGTGTAACCTTCTTGTTCCCAGCTCCCTTGACTGCACTCAGCAATCATCCCCACCAGGCACTTTCCCCTGCAACAGAGCTCGCTGTATCACCTGCAAGTATATATATCCATTACCACGCATATTCAAGGCCCCTCTGGACAACGCCAGATCACCCAGATGACATCATGTATTTCCAGTAACCTTATTTACTGCATCTCTTGCAGAAAATGCCCAGCTATATATAAACCTTTACCTTTTCTTCTGCAGCCTACACATGCTGACGCAGCTACCTACTTGACACCTACACTATTTTACTTTTAAGAACTGAAAGAATGAGGCATTTTCACTGCAAAAACATTAACTCACACTGTCAACCTTCTATTACACATTACATTTGTAAGGATGCAACAAAGCACCCACAGGCTGTAGATGGCAGATGTGTCACGAAGTCAACAGTAATAGGACTGGACGTGTGCTTACTAGCATATTTTAACTGTTTGCCTCATCTACACATTCGGGGCTAATCATTTGTTTTCTGCTTTAAGCTAGATTCTTTATGTGCATACATTTCCAGGCTTTGTTAGGACACAGTACAAGATATGTGTTAAAAAACTTCACTAACGCAATGTTGTGCGATAATTAAGTTTACTGCCCCATCTGCAAAAAAGCACAGAGCGAGAATCTGCGTGGACTGGCAAAGGGGATTACGGCGAATTAAATAAAACTGAAATGGACAGCAGTTGGTGTGTGAAAGCTTGAGGTTGTAAATCTAACAATACCATGAGCACACACCACAGCTGCATAGCAGATGTTACTCAATTATCTTTGCTCAGACTCGATATAGACCCCAGCAATAAATGACCTTCACCAAAGTTAAGCCTTGAAATAATAAGCTGATGGAGCCTCTCAAACTTCGGGGCAATCCCTGACAAGCGTGATCCTACATGAAGTGACTGGTCAGTGACTGGGCTGGTCACACAGATGCCTGAAGAAAGAAAAATTCATACAATGGATTGCCAACTTCTGGCAGGGCTGTCTGCAAGCATAAAGATTAGCAGCAACCTCATACAAGAAGAAACCCTTCTGCAATTGCAATTCAGACAAACTACAACGACCAACCAATAATCGATTACAGATCAACTGACGGGTATAGTGCCTAATACAGATTGCTGCTATTTTGATACCAAACCTGTCAAAAGGAATTGATTACAGTCAGGCAGAGAAGAAGCAACATTACCAGTATGTGCTGGAAATCTATTAAATTCAGTTCTGTAGCAGAGAACACGGATGAGGCTGTATTCATATGTCACAAGCTGCCAAACATCATGGGCTTCTTTGTGAGTGTGGCACGCTCATGCAATCTGCTATTTAGAAAAAAATAATACATTTGAGACACTTGAATATGACCTGCCTTTGCTGCTACAATTTGCTCTGTGTGATCTAGGAATTGAGGTGAACACATGTTCGAGAGAATGATTCAATAAAGAGATAAAAGACATGTACAGAAACTGTAGCCACCTGAAAAGCCCTGAAGTGAACAGCAAAAATAAAACAACAGACAAATGGAAAGAACGTCCTTATTTCAGCCATAGATAGGAGAAGCCATGTTGAAATGAATATTTTTTTACATAGAAAAATAATTATTCCTAAACAATTTAGTCCCTCGCTGCAGCTTTAGGAAGTAAGCTAAAACTGCAGAAAACAAATGTAAAAACATTTATTCTAAGATTTTGAACCAATAACCGTTTCAGCAAAGCCTGGGAAATTGCAACCGAACAAGCACCTAGGCAAATAACTACTACTATAACTTTCAATTTAATGGTTTTGAGTGTTCATGTGTTTGTAATGAGAACAGCGCTGATCGCTTCAGACCTCAGGAAGGAAGCCAGACTGGGCCTGGTCAGCACAGGGATGGGAGACGTCGAAGGGAACCAGTAACTGACACCCCTCTCTCTGGACCAGACAGTCCCCAAGCTTATGCCCCAGTATGGATACAGGAGATGCTGTCCTTTTAATGAGACTTGAAACAGAGGTTCTGACTACAGCATCAGTAAACCTCTCCTGACACTCGCAAGAGCAGGGGCGTTTAACCCAGTGTTTTACCTAGACTCCACTCTGAGCTTACACTGTCTGGCCCACAGTATGTGAAGTTCCCCGCTAGTAGACAGAGTGGAATAGCAGAGTACAGAGGGTCTTTATTATCCCCAAGAGACAATTGGTTTTACAGCAGCAGGCAAGAGAGAAAAACACAAAGCACCACACATATACATGCATAAGAAAAAATACAAGGTTAAGGCTGCAGGCATGAATGAAGACTTAAAGCTGTTTGTTTTTAGATTGGGAATCTGTTCTGAGGGGAGTACTGTAATTCATTACACAAAACAAGTGAAGGGTTCTCTAGAAAGGAATATGCTTTATGCAAGACTCGTAACTAGCAAGATGTGGGATAGCACCAATGACTTTCTAACATCGTTTGATTGTATTTTCCAGTTTGTTCTCCGCAGATTCAGATTCCCAAACCAGCAGATCGGTGTTAAAAGTTGAAGCAGATTCAATTAAAACAACTGATAAAACTTAATCAACAATGAAAAATCCGCCTTCAACTAATTCAACTAGTAAAGTAAATTGTCACTACCCTACAGAGCTGCCCTTCAGTTGGTGGGGGGTTTCCATGCTATATGTAAACTCCTTTGGGATGTAATGCACTATAACAATGCAATTCATTCACATTTATGGTTAACATTTATTTGTAAAGGGCCCCGAGATGGCCTGACATAAAAGATACTATATTAAGATTTTTCAAATCTGCAAAACAACAGTCTGTTAAAAGACACTGAAGGTTTTTTCGGAATTCCTCTCTTTGGGAAGTGACATCTGAATTGAGTCCTGCAGAAATGACTTACTTTTGCATGACATTTTGCAAACTCAGCATCATCCCCAGCTCGCCTTTCATTTTCTCCCTGTTGGCACGGCATTCTGCTAGGTAACGCACAGCCTGTGAAGGACAAAGATGCCATGTGTCAACACTCACAGCACGGGGTTCAGATCTCCATACCTCACTGCTCTGTATGCAGAAAAAGCATAATATGAGAGGTGAGCACACAAGGCTTAATTACAAAACTCAAAAAGTCATCATCAACAGATCATGCAAGTCATTTGACAGCCACAGTTAAAAGTGCTCGTCCGGAAGATGCATCAAAAAATAAATTAATCTTTAACTCTGCATTGATTCATCTGTATTGCTGGATTGTTCCAAACGACTGTCTGAAAAACATCTTAACGGTGAAGAAAACAGGCCTGGAGTCACACTGGTTGGTCTAATGTATTAAAATATGGCAAAAGAAAAATAAAGAAGCACAACAAGGTATTGAAGGAGCAGGACCAAATATACACTGTCTCATCACTGGGCAGTATGGTCATTCATTTATTTCCTTTTTGTTTAATTGTATAATGTTAGCATGCCCAAAGGGGTTGGGCAGCCAGCTGACCCTGAACCCCTAGAGATTTTTTTTCTCCTTACTAAGGAGTTTTTGGTTCCTCTCCTCTGTTGTCTTCTGGTCTTTATTCACAACATGGTTACTTGAATTGTTCAGCGCCTTGGGGCAACCTTGTTGTGAAAGGTGCTATATAAAAATAAACTGAGTTGAACTGAATAAGGTAGAGTGTAATTAGCACTGTCTGACTCAGCACTAAGCTAGACAGCAGCATTCTAACCTGGCTCCAACACATCTCTGAAGCTAACGAATGGTCAGGATGGGAGTCCTGCAGGAAAATCCAGGCAGCTCCTGGAAGTGGTGTGGAGTGTAGATAAACCAGTAGGTGGCACTCTCTCCTGTGCAGCAGAACTCCAAAAAGCCAATGCCCCCATACAATAACCGGGGACACTGCGATGTAAGAGGTGCTGCTTTGACAAGACCAATTTCTCACTTCCCCAACCTATCTGCTGAGTTGTGGGGCATAAAGGCCGCTGCATGGCACCCACACGAGTGCCTCGGGTGTGGCTAACGATCAGCTTCAGCTGCTTGAAGATAACCAGTATTTCTGCCTCACATTTCAACCTGAGGCAGGACACAACCAGCTTCCGAGAACTCAACAACGCAATAAAAAACAACTGCAGATCCAATCCATTACTTTTAAACGGTGCTTCTTGTTTAGTATCTTGGAAGCAGAAACCTGCTATGACACTACAAAACAATATTTTGTGATTCGGTATTTCAGCATTTTAAGCAAAACAAAATGAACTTTGCTCTTTGTCCAGCTCAATTGTCAAAAATGAGAAAATGTAACACACAACACTAGAAATAGAAGCAAAGCGATGTTGAAGATATCCTATGGACAATCGGTGAAATTAACAGTACTGTGCATCATTCCTGTTCCACCTCCTACACAATGTTTGCTCCTCCACCCAGAGCCCAGCTGACTTTCATCCTACAGAGCCTGTGTATTCGCTGGCATTAGCCTGTTTTTTTTGGATCATGTGTCTTTTGTTTACCTTTCCATGCCTGTGGAGAACATTTTGTAATGATCTGGGAACATGCAAAAGTAGTGTTCTGCCAAAAGCCGGGACAAATATTTTTCCCTTTGAATATTTGCGTAATTAATCATAAGAGTGAGAATGTGAATTATTCTTCACAATTAATTTAAAGCCTTCACACTTTCAACCTTGAATGACGCAGCATAAAGAAACAGAAGCAGATTCAGGTGCTAACGAGGTAACGATGTCTTTTCATCATTTCATTTGTACTAACTAGCAGGCAATTTCTTTATTTGTAACATAAATACTGATTTGTTTATTTAAAACTTTATTTCTATCATTTCCAATTATAGAAAAAAAGAACAGTACTCTCCAGCAATATGTAACAGAAGTTACAAATGCCTGCCATCAGAAAGTGCACATTTAAGTTTCTTAGGTGCTAAAAATGTGTTTTTGTGAACCAATAGGCAAAACAAGCCGAATGAGTCAGTCTTCCACAAATACAGAAAGCAAAAATTTACATCAGAAAGACATGTAACACCTGTTACCTTCTGTTTGGTACGGTGTTTGGACCATAAATATGTCCCGCTATTACACACAACAGAAAGGCAAATGCCAATCAGATACTAGGGCATACTCAACACGTATTTAGAAAATGGACAGTAAGTCTTGACTAACAAACATGTTACAGTTTTTCAAACATCAGAAGTAATGCACATACGTAGGACACGTATGTTCTACTTAGATTGGACTGAGAATTAGTTAATAAGCAGAAACGAGAAAAGAAAGATTAGGGATGATGGAATTAGTGGTGTACCACAGGGATCTCTATAAGGACCACTGTACTTCCTAATTTGTATCAGTGATCTAGATTCTGGGATAGTCAGTAAACTAGTCAAACTTGCAGATAATACCAACATAACACAAGCAAACAACGTAGAAGCAAATTAAATAATAAATATTTATATGAAATTTAAGACTGTACAAACACTTGGCTGATGTTTAATGTAGAAAAGAGCAGGGTTTTGCAAGCAGGTATCAAAAACAAACTAATATAAAATGGGTAAAGAGCTAAAAAGGGCTCATTTTTTAGATTATAAAATATATTACAGTATGTTGACAAATCCAAAGTTTCTTGTAGACCAGAAGTTTCTAGTCCTGATCCTTGTTTTTATTCCAGCTGATCTTGATCTACCAAGCTGCTTGATTGGAATACTTGCAAATGTTTTTCGCCTCAAAATTCTGGGATTTCATTTTACTTACAAAATACACGAGATAAAACAAAACCTTATAAAATTTTAAAAGCTAAAAACAGCAAAAGAGTTTGAACTAATGCAATTACTAAGTCAATTAAGTTTCACGTGTAAAAGAGTGTGGTTGGACCAAAATCTAGCAGGTGTGTGGTACAGTATTAGAAGTCCCTCTTCTAGACAATGTGGAGAATAAATTAAAATGACAAATAAAATACTATGAAAATACTAACAAAATATAAAAAATAAATAAAATCTATAGTTAAAACCACAGAATTTAATAGGGGATGTTTTGTTGGAATTGTACAATACACTAGTAAGACCTCGTTTAGAATATTGTGGACAGTTTTGATCTCCAGATTATGAAAAAGATATTGCTGCTCTGGGATCAGTCCAAAGAAGAGCAACTAGATACAATCTAGAGCTAAAGGGATGGTCCTACAGTAACAAGCTGAAGGAACTAAAACTCTATAGTCCTTTTTCAGCCTTCTGAATCCTCAGAGGCCTTGACAAAGAAAAACCAGAGGGCTTCTTCCTGAAGAACAGTGAAACACAAACCGCTATGTGGAAGTGCATTTCAAACTGAGAAGACAAGGCACTTCTTTATCCAAAGGGATGAGGGGGTCTGGTACAAACTACCCACATTGCTGAAGTTGCTAACCCTGGCTTCTTTCAAGAAATAGCCAGAGGCCAAGATCCCCGGATTATTTAGCTGATATTAGCCACCAAACAGGCTAGACTAAAGGGTTTCCGCTCAACTCTAGCTGTTCTTATGTTACCAAGATTGCCATCTGTTTTCTCTGAGTGCTTCGGCCTTCTTCCACATTCCAGATATGCTGGAATGTGAAAATCCCTAAACTGCGCGTGCGAGAGTGTGTGGTCATGATGGGCTGGCTTCCACAACAGGCTTTGGGTTCCTGCAACCCATGACAGGAATATTCGGCTTTATGACTGTGGATGCTGAGAGAAAAGTGTCAAACTCCAAGTAAAACTGTCACATTATCAGAGAGAGGCTGTTACATGCCGAACAAGTGTCTGCTTACCTAAGCTTTGCGAAAAAGTGAAGGAATCCTCAGACAATCAATAGCAGGCATCATCGTAATACAAAAAAATAAAAAGAGAACAAACGAAAGAACACTACTTTCTTAATGTTTACAAAGCTTCTGTGCAAATAACCAGAGCATAGTTCTAGTTTACACTGTATGAGAATTCATAAAGCAGCTAATTACTACATCTCAGAGATTTTACCTTTCTAACTCCATGAGCCCCACACTAGTAAAATGATTTTTGCACATTTTGTTTGGAACCTTTTTTATAAATTGGTCAAATAAAACATGTAGGAGTCTAGAGTCACTAGGAAATTAGCAGGATGGAAAAAATAATGAAAAATCGGATTGCTTAAATTCACCACTTAAATCAACTGATCCACAATTCAAAATAGCTTTATCTAGTTATCTCCACTTTTTTCTTTAGTCTAACATAAAGACTGTCCTCTCGCATCATTTATATAACAGACTGTGTGGACAGAATTAAGAATAACAATGGCTTAATAACATCACATCCCACGTTTAAGAATTAAGGCAACAATTAAACATTGAAAACAGCCAAACAAAATGGACAAATAACCAAAACACTGAGAGCAAAGTGAGGAAAGAGGTTTGTAGGGAAAGATATGCAAATCAAACTCAGAAGTACATTTGTGTATTGTAGAAAAACAAGTAAAAAAGTAAAGGCAAAAAAGCTAAGGCTAAGCAAAAAGGGAAAGCACAGGTTGTTTTAGAAATCAAATTGATTCCTGAGTGAGGATATGAACAGGATCTATACAGTATGTTTTTGAAACATGAGTGACAGTAGTTTAACACAGACAGCCATTCATTTCCACAAGTAAACTGAAAGAAACATTCTCACAGTATTTCTCAAAAGGGAGTTAACATTGCCTTGATGGTTCTCTCATCGAGAGTTTCTGCTGTCTGACCCCTGCGACTAACCCATCGGCGGCTGTGCTCCACGGAGACATTTTAATTCCACTCATGAAAATTAGCGTGATCTGCCGTTTTGAAAGGATAACAGAAAGAACATCATTTACATTCTATCTTTCCGAAATGTTTGACAAAAACATTTAAATGCGAAGCCCTAGAGACACAGAGTACAGAACTAACTTTCAGCAGGCCAGCACAATGAAACAGTCCAGGATGCTTCCAAAGATTCAAAATGTAAAGATAAAAGAGAACAGGCCCTCTCTTCAACAGACACATAAGGTGACGAAGTGTAACCCTGCTTAAGCAGTGCGACGTTTCTAGGCCTTACCAGAAGCGCCGAGTAGACAACCTGAGGGTTAGGATGATCCAGAAAGAGTATGAGGCCCGGCAAGCACCCTTGATCCTGGACGATAGCTCTCCTGTTGAGGGGATCAGCTGCAAGCTCTCTCAGCTGGTTCACTACAGCCAGGGCGTCGGGCTCCAAGCTCATGGCAGCCACTTACTGTGACATGCACATCAAATCAGGCGGCTTGCTCTGCGGGGACAAAAATGCGGACTTGAGACAGCGACGAGGGAAATGGGGTTCGTTTTTACATCGCAGGAGGAGAAGCGAAGCCACGGGCCTCCTCGTGTTAATGCCGACGTTCGCAGGGGGTTCATTCTCTCGAAATACCCGACAGCCTGCCATCCTCTCCCGTCCCGAAGGAGGACAGCTCAGGCCCGTCTACAACGCTGAAGATCTGAAAGGTTTCTGAGGAGCTGGCAGACCCAGAGAAATACTTCACACTGTGACTTCACACTGAGTCTGGCATGTGTGCACTTTCTTACAGAGTTCTCATCAGACGCGCTTCAACATGGTCAACACACTGAACATCTCCACACAAACCTTGAACACAGGCTGATGTCCTCTACTGTTACAGAGCCTCTGACACCTAGGGGCTTTGCTTGTCCAGAGCTGAAGCACAGGAAATTTAAGATATCCAAAAAGACACTCAATGGAGAGGCAGATTGTAGCTTCCTGTTAGATTGTAGCAAAAGGACGTTTATAATGAGTATCACTTCTCACACTCAGATCATCTCTATTTGTCCTGCTTCTGAAACTTTTCCCAGTAAGGATGAATCTTTGTTAACCTAAATATTCACTCTTTTGGTGGGAGTCCTCCTTAAAACTTTATTACTTATGATCATCTCAGGCTCTAATCGGTCACTTGAGAACAAGAACATGGTAACAACTGTTCAGACCCAGAAAGGTTTGATATTGTTTATTAAACTATACTTAGCAATATCTGGGTTTATACGTCACTTATCTAGCCTAGTAATTAACGATGAATTAACAGTGTTCAGATGAGGGGTTTCAACACGTATTCTTTCAGTTCACGCGTTTTAAAACTGCAGACCGTTTTAAACAGGTCACCAGACAAAAATGTGGATGTCCGGATTCCAGTAATCCATATTTCAGATTGAGTGGCATCCATTCAATCAGTTACTCTCATATGTGACCACAAACAGAATACCCCACACACCGCAAAAATAGTCTTTTGGCAAATCTGATGTCTTCTAAAATATGACTGAGCACTTTCAATTTCCAATTTTTATAATGCCAAATGGTCTGATTATTCACAGATGGAAGACATATGTTAGTTTTGACCTTGCTCTTCTGTCAGCTCTTTTGTCTAAAGCTGTAGTATTAATTTTGTTTAAATCCCACAGCTTCACGTGTAAATGCTGGTTACCTCAACTGATTTATTTATTTTCCCCTTCATATTTTACTGAACTGTCTCCACAGTTCTTTTAAACACTTTGAGTTAACAGGACTGGTATTTCCTCATACATTAAGGAAAATGTCTTCACTTAAAAAGTCGTTATGCTTTTGACCTCACATCCCTCATATTACCTCCGGGACAAACAGTTTACAGTATGTCTTTTTCAGGACAGCAGCCCACCCGTGAAAGACACTGAGGTGGTCAAGTCACCACCAGGTTAAAACCCAAATTAACACTGCGGGACATTGAGCCTCGACAGGCTACAAGCTACAGCGATGTAATAACCGACGAAAAAAATGACTTCCATTATTATAGTTTTTATTCAAACTATATATAATGGCTCGGGCAATCGTTAACGAAGGTAAATTTAAATTACTTTATGAACGATTGGCGTTAAAAAAAATACGTAAAGCCCCAAATCGTAGCCGAGGGAACACACACACACACAAAAAAAAGTTTTCGTGTCACCCAGCAAGGTGAACGGCATGACAGTAACAGCAAATCACCGTTAACTGTGAAACGCAAACACATACCGCTTTAATGCGAGGCCAAAAAAATATACATATGATCATAAATAAAAGCTAGGGCCGCTCCTGGGCTGCTCGGAAACTGTTTTGGGATTTTTTTTGCACACACTGCTGTAACTGACAGATGCATGACAGAGGCCAAGGCCAGGCCAGCTCCTGCGCTCTCGTTCATTGTGTTGCACTCCGGCTCCACCATGTCACCTTCTGGGGGGGATAAACACACCCTGCTGTCCTTACCGAGGATCCCTCTCCGGCTGGGCACTGCGATCCGCGACAGCCCTGGCTCTCCGGGGAGTTGAAACAGATGTGTCCAGCTGCCCGCGTTTTAAACGTCGCTTGGCTTCCAGTAAACACAGAAGTAGCCCCCCAATGTAAAAAGTCCAGTCAAATCCTCATTCTGTGTTTTTTTTCCTCCACATTCAGGTCACAAATAACCACATTCTTGTTTCGCGGCCTGTGATTGGATAACTCAGTACGACTCGCCCGGTTCAGCCGCCATTCAGGCGAAGCCTTCTTAGAGTGGAAAGGTCATTATAACATTTTTTTCCCCCCAGTGTCTGAACGCTGGGATGCATAGGGTCTTTGTTTTATGATACAATTTAATCGTTAAAGTTGCGTTAGTGAAATACAATTACGTCATTTTAAAAAGTGTACTTAACGGCCTATTATAACCCCGTTTAGTACAACAAAGCCCAGGTTAATGCAGTTTAAAAACTGGGAATAAATAAAGGACCGGCCTTTTCCGTGCCTCCCTCCGATTGGTTGTACAGAGCGGCAGCCAATTGCATCACGATATATTTCAGAAGGCGGGCACTTCCGGTCTCTCCCCATCACATCTTATCGCTGGCAGCGGCCAAGCCACCTATTGGTTGAGTGTGGAAGCCCGTAGCCGCTGATTGGCCGCCGGCAGCCCGTGCAACACGATGTCCAGCTCCTCCCACTCTTCCATCGCCCCGGCGCTGCCGGGAGTGGAAATATTGGGAAAAGGGTTTCGGTTGGCTTGGAGGTAAGGTTGCTTATATTAAAAAAAAAAACTTTTTTGGCGTATACGGTAGTTATCGGGTAAAGGGCACGTTAATAATTTTCCTTATTGTTTTAAGCAAGCAAATACTGCTACCCCATAGTTATTTTAACCAGTGAAGAAACGTTTTTTTCTTTCCCTAAAAAATAAACGGTGCTCGTCTGAAAGAACTGTTGCCGCTGTTCGGTGAAGTTCACAACCGGTTGCCCTGGACACTTAATACTCGCCCAGTGTCGTAGAGTTTGTTAACCGTTCAAAAGGTGTTGAGGTATTTTATCATCCTGGGGTGTCGTGCTTTGTAAGAGGTCGGGCTGAGCCGGAGTCGAGGATAACAACACGTTATGTCCCAGTCCGAGCAGCGCGTCCTTCACGCCAGCGGCCTGTCTGAGTGGGAGGTTACACAGTCGCAGTCACTCGGAAGGAATTCGCTTTACGCGGTTTTGTTTTTTTTTAGCCTGCCTTCCAATGGTGCGTTTTTTAAATGCCCGTCAAATGATATTTGCTGGTCTACGGCGTCTTGACCATGAACGGTAACTTCAATTTTTCCGATGCCCCTCACTTTGAGGTCCTGGCGGTACTGGGTTTATTCGTTTAATGGGGTCGTATAGCCTTTCACTTTCACGTTTTTTACTCCTTGTCTCTAGAACTAATAGTCGTTTTTTTTGAAAAAGAAACAGAAGGGGTGTCTATAAATCAGCGGTCATGTTTCAGATTCCTAGCGAATCTACTAGGAGCTTCTATTTTTACAGGGAATGTCTAACGCTCTGCTTTGGAGCGAAGTGATGTATAATCGCATAAGTGCACACGGTCCGTGTTTGCGCACGATCATGGTGATGTTGTGGTAATGTTGTGATTGTAATGTTTTGATCATTTGACAGTCAGTCTCGGTGGATAACCTCTCTGCCCGCTGTAGCTGTTTTATACAATTTAAATAGTAGAACTATAGTTGTTGGGTTTGAACAATGTCAAGTACCACGTCTTTTATGCCATGATGATTGTTCACATTTTTGCATTATTGTATATGGTGCCATGCGATATTTTCTTTTTTTTTTCTGGAAAAAAAAACAAACAAATCGAACCATAAAAATTGTAGATAGGATGTAGAAAAAACAGGTGCGTGTTTTGGCAGCGGGAGACTGTTGCATCTCTTTACTCTCGATAGGTTGATTCTCTTTATGTAATCTATTTCTCATTCCTATTGCCACGTTAACAGTCGTAAGGTCCCTGAACCAAATAAATCATCAGCAATTAGGAAATTAGTAATTATGAGAGCACGTGGTGGCAGTGTTTTTATTTCCGATTGATAAAATTTCAAAAGGAAGCTATATCAATGGTAGGTCTACATGGTGAAAGGGTAAAATAATGTGCTGTACAAAGAAAACAGAAAGGTGTATTTTTCTTAAGAAACCGTTGCCCCCTCAGGAGGGCTTGGGTCTGTATTGCGGGTTGAGGGACAGTAGATGCTGGGTTCTGGGTTGATGGCAAATACAGTACAGTACCTTAGACATGTCTTTGCTCTTAATCGTTTACCATTTACCTAATTTCCACAAAAGCTTGGGCAGAAACTGGTCTTTAATTGCTGAAAATGGAAAGTGGTATGACTAATGGGGGCAAAATTATTGGTGTTGTTTCAAGTACTCTTAGCTGATGAATCATGAGCTCAGAGTTCTTTCATTAGCAATGATGAACAGTCCTCTTTAGATTTGTGCAAATTCCTATCAACGAATCCATTTTTAATATATCTAATCCTCTCACTGTTCCTGTGGCACTCCTTGTGTGCTGTACAGTCATGCAAGAGAATGAGAAGACTGGAGGTAAGAGATGCTGTTCAGATGTGCATGTGGCTGATCTCCACTAGCTGGAACACTGTGAGCTTGCTAACAGAGCTTACAAACATGCACGGTATTGTCGGCATGTACTGTTGAGTCCGTTTTTAACACAAAATAATTTAAATCATTTTTCCAAACTAAACGCTGGAGCTTGTGTATTTTTGTATTCTTAAAGTACCGATATCTGTGAGTAATTGAGTTCCTGCATAGGTCTGTCGAAATGCTGTTGACGCATTCAAATGGTTGAGAATTTGAGGGCTGTAGTGTATGAACCTTATATGCTGTATGAAGTAACATTGTGGCCCTATGCGTTTTTATGTAAAATACTCTGTTGTCTATATTTATTAAGGTATTTTACATGCCTTTAGACATGGTTTCTGCAAAAACAATCTTTTGGGATTAATTTTTTTGGAGTTTAGTTTATAATTTAATGCTAATGTCAGTTACCGTAGAGCTAGGAATGAATAAAAGCCCCCACCAAATCCTTTTTATTGCCATTACCCATTGTTTCGTTTGGAATTTCAGCTCATAGACTTTGTATGGGTCTTCATACTCAGAACTAAATGTAACACAGTGTGCTCTCTAGCTCCTTTGTATAGTCAGTCATCCTGAGATTGTATTATTAAGGTTTTTAAATACTATTATGTAAGAATTGTTTTTTATTTGCAGTATAATTTAGGGTTTTCTCTGTTTAATAATACTTGGCTGATTCTCATTGTCAAGCGGGGTTGTTGTGGTAAGGAGTCTGTAATTAAGTCAGAGAAGGAAAAAGATTTGTGAAAAACATGTTGTTTCATAAGGTTTAAGAATAGAGTATTGTTGTCGGTCACAAAGTACAGAAAGCAAACGGCAAAGGTCATTGTTCTTACTTACTGCCTGCAATATGAAAGAAGACTCCGAACAGTTATAATAATAATAATAATAATAAACTTTATTTTATATAGCGCCTTTAAAGGTGGCTTCTCAAAGCGCTTTACAGGATGACAATAACAATAAATAAGAAGACTACAACAATAAATAAGAAAAATTTCACAAGACAGGACACAATTATAATTACAGCAATACAACAATAACAATAGAGGAGACCGTGGAAGATGGTATTAAGAAGAGCAGAGGGGTGAAGAATGGAACCAGTTAAGTAAAGGCTTTTCTGAAAAGGAGGGTTTTGAGTCTGGATTTGAAGGAGTTTAGAGAAGGTGACTCTCTAATATCCTTGGGCAAGGAGTTCCAGAGCTTGGGGGCATAGCAGGAGAAGGCCCTGTCGCCCATACAATGTAGACGGGCTTGGGGGACAGTAAGGAGGGCAGAATTTGAAGAGCGGAGGTTGCGAGGTGGGGAGTAGGGCGATAAAAGTTCAGACAGGTATTGAGGTGCCAAGCCATGTAAAGCCTTGTAGGTGAGCATGAGGATTTTAAAGTCTACGCGGAATTTGACCGGAAGCCAGTGCAAGGACTCCAGGATAGGAGTAATGTGAACACTTGCACTAGATCTGGTCAGGATTCTGGCTGCTGAATTTTGGACATACTGCAGCTTGTTCAGAGTAGATTTAGATACCCCAGGGAGCAGAGCATTGCAGTAGTCAATTCGAGAGAATACAAATATGTTGATCAGCTTTTCAGCCACAGTTAATGATAGCATAGGGCGTAGTCTTGCGATATTTCTAAGGTGAAAAAAAGATGTTTTGACAGTATGCTGTACATGTGGGTCGAATGTTAAGCCAGAATCGAATATAACCCCAAGGTTTTTCAATTTTGATTGGAGCTCAAGTACAGAGCCATCTACAGACAGGGTTACAGGACTGGCTTTACGAAGTTGATGGGGGGTACCAATAAGCATGACTTTAGTCTTGTCACAGTTAAGATGAAGGAAGTTTTGAGTCATCCAAATTTTTATGTCAGAGATGCAATTAGATAGAATAGAGACAGCCACATCAGTGTCGGGTTTGGTATGGATGTATATTTGAGTATCGTCAGCGTAAAAATGAAAGCTGAGGCCATGTGATCTTAAAAGCTGACCAAGTGGGAACATGTAAATGCTGAAGAGCAAGGGGCCCAGTATTGAGCCCTGAGGGACACCAGACTTGACAAGACCAATTTCAGACCTGTACCCATTGAGAGAGACAAAGTGACAGCGATCAGTGAGGTAAGACTTAAACCATTTGAGGGCAGTGTCAGAGACTCCAAACACAGTCTCGAGACGAGAAAGCAAGATGTTATGGTCAACAGTGTCAAAGGCAGCACTGAGATCAAGAAGGATGAGTATGGAAAGAGAACCAGAATCAGAAGCTATTAGGAGATCGTTGGTGACTTTGACTAGGGCGGTTTCTGTGCTGTGAAGTTGACGGAAGCCAGATTGGAGGGGTTCGAAAAGGTTGTTTGTCATGAGGTGGTTATGTAACTGAAGTGTGACAGCACGTTCTAGAATTTTAGAGAGAAAGGGTAAGTTGGAGATGGGGCGAAAGTTGTTAAGATTGTCGAGAGCCATGTTAGGCTTCTTTGGCACTGGGGTAATAGCAGCAGTTTTGAGGACCGTTGGTACAATGCCGGTGCTCAAGGATTCATGTATTATATTGAGGACAATGGGACAGAGAGAAGAGAAACAGGACTGGAATAAAGTGGTGGGAATGGGATCTAAAATAGATGTGGTGGGTTTCATGCGCGTAACTAGTTTGTTTAGGGATGCTGAGTCAAGAAGAGAGAAGCTGGAGAGACGGGAACCAGAGAAGTTGGATGAGGAGGGAGGAGGTGTGGAAATTATATCCGTAGTGGAGAGAATGTGATGCCGGATGTTGTCAATCTTAGAACTAAAGAAATCTAAGAATGTGTTGCAAAGTTGTGATGAGGCAGGTAATGTGGTGGGGCAGTTTGGCTTGAGCAGTCTGTTGATGGTGGAGAAAAGATGTCTGGGATTGTTTTGGTGATTTTCAATGATGTGAGAGAAGTAGGTGGATCTAGCAGACTCTATAGTAACCTTATAATCAGATAAGTAATCTCTCCAGGCCTGATAATGTACATTTAGGCCGGAAAGACGCCACCTACGCTCAAGTTTGCGAGAGGCTGCCTTCATGAAACGCAGATGGTCATTGTACCAGGGGGCAGGGCGAGAGAAGGAGATGGTTCGAGTTTTTAAAGGAGCAAAGGTGTCGAGGGTAGATAAAAGAGCATTGTCAAGTAACTGTATTTTGTCCTCTAGAGGGTCAGAGGAAGAGAAACAGGATAAGGAGGACAGAACAGAATTTGCAAACCTTGGGTGATCAATTGATCGCCAGTTGCGGAAATTTACAGAGCGTGAGGGGGAAGTGTTAGAAACAGGTAATTCCAGATTGAAGAGAATGGCTAAGTGGTCAGAGAGGCCTAGATCAAGGGGGGAGCAGTGGGAGACAAAGGAGTCATTTGCACTAATTAGATCTAAGGTGTGTCCTTTGTTATGTGTAGGGGTACAAACAAACTGAGCAAGGTCAAAGCATCCCAAAAGAGAAAGGAAGTCTTTAGCCAGACTGGAGGAAGTTGAATCAATGTGTATATTAAAGTCCCCTAGAATAAGGATCCTTTTAAATGTAAGGGATAAGAATGAGAGAAAATCAGCAAACTCACCTAAGAAGACTCCACTGGGTTTGGGTGGTCTGTAAACTGTGGCAATAATAGTAGATTGGGGGATAGAAACATTTAAAACAAGACACTCAAAAGAAGAGGGAGGAGGTATAGCTATAGGACTTAGACTGTAAAAAAGGTTGTAAATAACAATGATGCCCCCGCCTCTGCCTGAAAGACGCGGAAGGTCAAAGAAACCATATCCAGGAGGAACTAGTTGGTTGAACAGGAGTCCATCGTTTTGTTTGTGCCATGTTTCGAGGACAAAGCATCTGTCCTTTGAAATTGGAATAGAATCATGTTGATTGTTGTGTTTATAAGAATTGTGAAAAGCTTGTCTGTTTTATTAGTGTTTACTCAGCATTATATTTTAAACATATATACAGTATTTCTACATGCCTTAAGTAGTTGATTATATTTTTAAAAATACTTGTCACATTATTAATATTAATTTTGCATGACTTTATCTTATCAGAGAAGTCTTCTACATGTCCTGTTGATGTGTTCTTAGAATATAATATTCTTGTTTGCTTTAATATAGATTGTCATAAATACATTTTTTCTATTAAGTATTTCATACAAGAGGGAGACGATCGAGCTGTCTAGCCTGTTTGCTTACTATCAGGTAATTGGTCCCAAGGTTTCATCCAGCTGTTCATCCATCTTATCATCCATCTGTTCAGAACTGCTCCTGTTATCAGTTTTTAATACACTTCAGTGGATCTCAGTTGGCTTGTGGTTTTTGCTGCAGATTCTGAAGTCCACTTGACTTTTATAGTGCATTTCTGAACACTCCACTCCATCATGTGCTAGTACACTCACCACACACCAGCTATTAGTGGGGAAGAGAACAGAGTTAAGAAGCCATTCATGGATGCGGATTATTAGGACACCACGATTGGTAAAGGCCAGTGGGAAATTTGGGCAGAACACCAGGGTTGCACCCCTACACTTTTCCAGAAATGCCCTGGGATTTTTATGACCACGGTGAGTCAGGACCTCGGTTTTATGTCTCATCCAAAGGATGGCGCCTTTTTACAGTATAGTGTCCCCATCACTATACTGGGGCATTAGGACTCTCACAGACTGCAAGGTGAGCGCCCCCTACTGGCCCTACTAACACCTCTTCCAGCAGCAACCTTAGCTTTCCCAGGAGGTCTCCCATCCAGGTACTGATGAGCTGTTGAGCTTCAGTAGGCTGTCAGCTGCGAGTTGCAGAGTGATTGGCTGCTGGATAAATAAAGTGCAACACTTGTTTACTTTGGAAATGTCTCATTTCTTTAAGACGCATAGTTACTGGTTTCCATTGTGCGAGTATGAGCTGTAATTCAAGCGTGCTTGTGATTTGCATGTAAATGTTTCTCATTGTGCCGCATGCCTCAGTGCCTTCCATCCTGTTGGTGCTCACATTTCAGACGGCAGGAGAATGGAAGTCCAGTAGGGAACCTGTGGGAACCCAGAAGATGATGTTGAAGATGGCTTGCAGAAACTCCCTAGATGATTGCCCATCTAATTCGGGTCGTTAAAATGATCCTGGAATCTACAGGAGCAGTCATGGACTTAGTGAGTATCCGTTTTTCTTTTATTCGGTACTGAGGTCCAACAAAACTGTGCCTTGTGTTTGTTACTCCTCTCACTGGCAGTCCTTATTGCCATTGCCCATATAACTTAATTTTGTCATCTATTCAGATCCCCTGCATATATGACATGCTTTGTATTGATGTCTTGACTTACAGAGGTATCTCTACTATTTATTCATGTAAAAAATAGTTAAAGAGCTCCTGGCATGGAAAGCCTGCCATGCCAAAATAATGATCTGTGAAAATCTTTATTTTGGTTAATAATAATCATTTTCTCTCCCTCCGATCGCTTTCTGATCATTTTACCGTGATCTGTGTGATGGAAAAAGTCCTGTCACATTTATTTAATAAACGTTTGGAAATCACAGCTCACGCTCAAGGACGTTGTGGCTTGTACTGTAGAGCCAGTACACTGACGAGTTGTGGGTCAATGAAGTGGGATAAGGTCTTTTACAAGAACCAGCAGCAGGAAGAACTGGAATGAGGGGAGTAGGGAATTCCTAATTCTTTCATCCTGATGATTATTCTCTCTCTTCCATAAGAGAGAGGCATATGATAACGATTTATGACTGGTTTAAAAACATGTTCTGATAATGCAGATTCTGTGCTCTTTACCATAATTTGGTGGATGTTAATAGTAAGCATGTCTCAATTTTGGCTGTTTTTTGTCCTAAGAAAATTTACAGTAGGTTTCTTTTATAAGTATTTTAAGGCACCGTAGGGTTAGAAATAGACTAATCATACTCCTCTTCTATAAAGGTCTAAGTCAGTATTCTTGAAATGCAGCTAAAAATGATCATGGAATTTTTTTCTTAAGTGGGTTACTTGTAGTTTATGCAGTGATTTACTTTACTATATTTGGTATTAGTTGGTGTTATGTAAATCAGTTCTTATACTGCAGCTTAGTTCTTATAATTCCTACTGTTTAAGGGTAAAACAAAGGTCTTGAGGCTGGAGAAGGATGTGTCTCAGCCACAATGTTTTATGCTCCTGATCAAAAATGACCACTTTTGCACACACATTTCCTATTTGGGCTGAATGGACCAGATCATTCTGTCATTTTCCATAGTGAAAGTTAAGCTTTTTGTATTTTGAAGATTTCTCAAAAGCCAGCACACAGTTTTCACACTACTCAAATCGCAGTGAGGCAGTCAAACACCAACAAGACAAGACTGAACCCTGAGAGTGAACTGACAAGCACCTCAGTTTGACCTAGGATAAATGTGATAGAACCACTCTAAGATTCATCACAAGCTGCTCATTTCACATTTTCCATTTGGGTGTCAATTTGCTGTATCAATTTAATCTGTTTTTCAAGAGAAAAAAGACTTTCTTTAACAGGGTGATCATTGTTCTGGCAGGTTTGTGTTTAAGGTACAGCAGAAATGTTTACCCAACAAATATTACGACTGAAAAACAGTGCAGTAACAGGGAAAGGTACCAATTTTTTTATCCACCATGTGATGTTGCATGGTCTTTTATCACTAGACACCAAAAAGGAAAATCAAATTAAATGTGACGGTAGTCCTTCAATATAAATTGTTTATCAAAAAGGGTGTATAGTGCTCAAATTAATAACCAACTGAGCTCGATGGGCAAAATACTATTTCTTGTTTACAAATAAGAAGTTAGGAAACTATTTTTCTTGTAAGTGGAGGGGTACAGGGAAACAGATTTCCATTTGATTATTCACTTATTTACCTATGAGGTAATAAAAATGTAAAGTCTTGGACTGTCTCTAGATTTATAGTAATAAGAAGCAACACTTTTACATTACAGATTAGTATCTGTGTTTGTGGGTTTGCTATAGTAGTTGCACAGTAGCTAAGGTAGTAGCTTTGAATTCTTTTGCAAGGTTTCTGGGCCTCATGCAGCATGAAGCCTGCAGCCTGAAGTTCTAATGACATTATTTGGATAACAAGCCACTTAGAACCACCTACAATGTGCCCTGAATGTGTGCAGGTGGCCAGTGGTCAGTAACTCCCTTCACAAAGACTTAGTAGAGAATGAATGCCACAGGGGTTGTAGCCAGCATCTGGGGTGTGATCAGGTATCCTATTTGCCTTAACACACCCCTTTTTAGTTTCTTTTAGGTTCCTTTTCTTCTTTATACATGGTGTGTAGCCTGGAAGAGACGCGGTTAGGAAGGTGTGTGTGTGTGTGTGTGTGTGTGTGTACACACTCTCCAAGAGTGGTGTTCACACCGGCTCCCTTATCGGCGTAACAGGACACATGACTCCATGTTCCCTTACTCCTGGGCCCTTCGCCCAGGCTCACTAAGTTTCATCCTGTTGTCCTCACTGCTAGGAACCTCCTGCTCTCAGACACCAACACAGACCCTAGCAGGATGCTGTCCCTTTAAATCTTCGGTTGACGTCATAAAGCTCCGTTTCTTCCTTCTTTCAGTCTCCTCCGAGACTGACGTTCTCACTCCCTTCCTCGCAGACTTTTCCTCTCACAATCCCCTACAGGATCGTCGTTCTTCTCCACCCCCTGGCGGGGTTACTGCAGCGGCTAGCCAGCATCTGTTCACTCATACACGGCGACACGCTCTTCTAACAACGCCCCGACTAGTAGCGTCTCACACCCGCTACTGTCGTGCTCTTGCAACAGAGCCTCCGCATTTGGGAGACCTAGTCTCCCACGTCCTCTCACCACTGCAGCTACAGCAAGACTAAGGTCCTGAGACGTATTCAGCATGGTTTTAGACCACTTCTACACCTGCTGCTCATTCCACTTATTCACTTATAGGTGTGGTTTCCCTTAATCCGGGGCTCCGCCCCCCACACCAAACACCCCAGTATTACTCCACAGCGTGTACAAATATTGCACAATATCGAAATAATAATAAACTTTATTTTATATAGCGCCTTTAAAGGTGACTTCTCAAAGCGCTTTACAGGATGACAATAAATAAGAAGACTACAACAATAAATAAGAAGATTTCACAAGATAGGACACAATTATAATTACAGCAATACAACAATAACAATAGAGGAGACCGTGGAAGGTGGTATTAAGAAGAGGAGAGGGGTGAAGAATGGAACCAGTTAAGTAAAGGCTTTTCTGAAGAAGAAGGTTTTGAGTCTGGATTTGAAGGAGTTTAGAGAAGGTGACTCTCTGATATCCTTGGGCAAAGAGTTCCAGAGCTTGGGGGCATAGCAGGAGAAGGCCCTGTCGCCCATACAATGTAGACGGGCTTGGGGGACAGTAAGGAGGGCAGAATTTGAAGAGCGGAGGTTGCGAGGTGGGGAGTAGGGCGATAAAAGTTCAGACAGGTATTGAGGTGCCAAGCCATGTAAAGCCTTATAGGTGAGCATGAGGATTTTAAAGTCTACGCGGAATTTGACCGGAAGCCGGTGCAAGGACTCCAGGATAGGAGTAATGTGAACACTTGCACTAAACCTGGTCAGGATTCTGGCTGCTGAATTTTGGACATACTGCAGCTTGTTCAGAGTAGATTTAGATACCCCAGGGAGTAGAGCATTGCAGTAGTCAATTCGAGAGAATACAAATATGTTGATCAGCTTTTCAGCCACAGTTAATGATAGCATTAACTGCTATCTGCTTATTGCAATCTTTTCTTCTCCGCTTCACAGCTGAAGAAGTATATCCTTGTTTAAGCAACTTGTCCTGTTACATTCTCCATGTATGTTTAAGATATAGTTGTTTTCTATCTTTGAAATTGCTTCTAGCTTCAGTCACTGTGGAAGCTTAAATGTTAGTGTCTTAAGCAGAGCGCAGTGAGGTTTAGTATAATCTAGTCTCAGTCAAAGTAGTTGAATCGTAATCAAAATCTTAATGAATTTGAAAAGGTTGGAAATTTATTTACTAAGGAAAGACCCTGGTAGTGTTTTTTGAGCAGGGAGCCTCATTTGTGAGTGATAATGGGTGTGAACACAGAGAGGGTTGCTGTTGAAAAGAAAGGGGAGGGGAAAAAAGACACTGGCTCATATCGTGCCTGGATCTTCTTGGAATAAGGAACCTAAGCAGCGTTAATATTCCAAATAAAAAGGCCCACATTTCCTATGCTTGTATTCATTGGGCTTGTTTTGTTGATGAACACATTCACCAGCTAACCCCCAACCTTTTCTTTTTCAGGCCCTTTGGAACGACAAGCCCTATGGGTCTTCTCGGAGTATTGTAAGGAGGATAGCTACCAGCCTCCCTCTGAGACCTTGCCCACGTGTGCGGTTTCAGGTAGGATACGAGTACAGGGCGTAGTTACTCTGCAGGGACATCACACGGCACATACTGGGCTTTCAGAAATGATTCTCCAGCTGACTTCCAAAGTCGGATGCTGGTCCAGATCCTATATCATATCAATTCAAGCGTCTTGATAATACAAGTCTGCCCTTTTTTCACAGATAATAGAGTAAAAGTAAGAAAAGTCCTACGGAACTATACTTGCAAATTTTAGAAATTGAAATATCAGCATTGTTACCATATTGCGTTCCTGATGAATTCCCATCTGTTTGTTTGCTCTTGTTGTGATATACAAATTATTCCTTCTTTATAAGGAAGAAGTTTTGTTATAGCATTTTAAATTCATTTAAAGAGGCCAGTTCAAATTCTAAAATAGACTTTTTTTCTGAAAACCTACAAAAGAGCAGCTGATGTGGGCAGAAGGAGAGTGTGTTGTATGGCAACTCTCCTAAGAAGTTGAGTAACAGCCCTGCATAACAAACAGATGGCGAATTAATAAGTTGCAGAGTGCATTATGTAAGTGTCATACATCGTGTCTTCGAGATTTTAATTTTTTAATCATTGTGCAATATGTATGTTGATGTAAATTCTGTGGGTTGTGGTGAATATTATTAATAATGTTTTCTCTTGTGAAATAAAATATTGAAGTTTAATTTTGGTAAACTTTTTTTTTCATATCACAGTGCTAACTCATCTCAGTTAACCATTAGTGACTCAATTAACCATAGATTCAGAGTGAATGAGGTAAACATCTGGGAATATCATAGAATATGTTGGTCTCTATTGCCTGTGACATGTCTTCAGCAAAAGAGGGAAGGATAAAACAGTTGAAAAATACAATACAGAATGTATTTTTTCCACATTGGACATGCTGGTATTATAATTCTCATTTCAAAATGTAGGTAGTTCTGGTGTAATCGATAAATGTGTACTAAATCCCATCCCAATCAAAGTTGAGTGAGAGTTCGGGAGGATTGTGAAGTGAAACCCTTCCTGCTCACTAGTCACTGTAATGACTAATGTGATGGGCCGTGCAGCCGATATTTCACCGCAGAAATGCTACAATGTGATCTGCATGCAGTGTTAACAAGTAAAGTAGTATTTGTCAGCAAAACTTACTCAAAGTTGAGAGCAATATTTCTATTGGCTTAAAAGAGATGTATTCACAAGCCTGTTTATTTACGATGTGATCGGGTCGCTTTACCTTACTGAAGGTTCTGTTGCCTCATTCTGAATCGCAGAACATGGCGCTGCGCTTGCCTGGAAAGTCTGCCTATTTTGTAATGTTATTTGGAGGTTTTACATGTTGTGCACATTTCACTTGCATTGTGGTTTGAAATGCACTCATCAATGCCAATTCTTTCTAACTCTCAAATATAAGAATAAGATTGCAGTTCCTCGTTAATTGTGGGTTTTTAAAAATACACTTTTAATTCATCTCGTATTTACTTTCCAGGATCTAAAACCTCTGCTACAGTTTGAAATGTTCTATACCGAACAGCAGTAGAAACTTCTAAATGCAACAGTATTTTTTAGTATGTGCATTGAAAGTTTATTCAGAAAACAATATAAGATAATTCATCTTACTGATTAACATTTTATCATCAACAGGAGGTCTGCTGTAAAAGTGATAGGCTAGTAGTGTATGGTAACCCTTTAAGCAATATAAGCATTACATCTACAGCACATGGTATGCAGGTTTTTTAAATGCTGCCTTGTGGGATTCTGTCCCATTCCTCTCCTAGATCACCTAGTTCACTGATCTCTGAGCTCTAGATTCAACAATTATTCAAGCTCATCTACTTAAATGGGGATCCTCAGTCCTGCTCAGGGAGGGCCTGTTTCTCTACAGGATTTCAGTCCCACTGCACTCATAATGTAAATTGGTTCTTTATTGGCTTAAATGGACCGGTTTCACAGTTTCTCCCAGTGCTTTAATTAGACACGAGAAGCCTGTAGACGTGCCAGCCCTCAAGAACCTGGGGAACCAGCCGTAAAGTTTTACTAATGCTAGAGTCTGGCAACTAGGGCATCCAGAGCTTAGCTCACAATGTGAACTTGCAAGGAAGCTGTTGTTACATGCGAAATGTGGGTGTTTGTATTGTCCTGCTGGAGCAGTAAGGTCTCGGGACTTGCAGCCCTGTGCGGTCATGTTGCCATCAATCACTACAAGTGGAGCGCTGTAGTGACCAAACGCTCTAACCATTAAAACATTCAAATTGAGTTGTTCTCATATTTTGCCAGGTGTGCTTAAATCACAATTTTGGGGGGGAGGGATAAAATAATGACCTTTTTCAAGCTTCAAGACCATGTTCTGAAATGTTAAAGAATCTAAATGACTGTCACTGTTTTGTTCTTTCTTCTGTACTGTCTTTCTCTGATGGCTGGTTGTATCTTGCTCTTTCTTCCTTCTTTCCTCTCTAGCTGTGCTTTTGGTGAGAAATGCTGTGAACCTCCTCTAGGTCAGTTCTCTTTTCTGATGTCTTGGGTAGATGATAGCATGTGTTGATGTTTGTTTGGCACTGCCATTCACTTCTGCTCCATATCAAAAACGTCCCTTCTGATAACACAGATAAATCCTAGTATCAGATTTGTTTATCATGGCACAGAATTATACAGCTCTTATTTGTTATTCTAATTGAAGCTTCTTGCATGCCACATTGTGCTTTCCGAAGTATATTCGGCTGGTCTCGTATGTGGCCCGTGTAGTTGTTTTTGCATGTTCTGTTTGATCTTAATTCTCCAGCTTCTTAAGAACAAGTTAAGACTTCAACTTGTTCAGCCAAGCAAATTGTTTGGGTGTAAAGAAGGAGTTCATTATTTAAGGAGGTGATTAAGAGCTCAAGTGGAAAGAAAAAAAACAAAACAAAACCTTGAAGTTCTCCAAGACCGGAGCTGTGCACTGCTGGCGTAATGTGAATCTGAAGTTGATTACGGTGGCATCTTTTCAAAATATGTGCATTGTTCTTTTTAACAGTTGTGAAGGCTATTACTTTCAAGTTCATATTCTATACACGATTTTTAGACTCCAGACATTTGCAGTGACCTCTAATTTATATACGTGTTCTGCATGTGTTTTGGTTTTGAAATGCAGCCTTTGTGTGATCAATGATGGTCGTTTTGATTTTGTGTTTTGAATAATCTGTTCTGCACTTCTTTTAAGTGCCAGTAGAGCTTATTATAAACAATGCTTAGCAAACCAGAATACACTGACAGTTCAGCCAAAACCAACTGAAATCTTCGAGTACCCTTAAAATAAGAGTTACATGGCATATTATTAATTAAATCTATAGTATTCTTATTCCAGATTCACAATACTAAAAGAGACTGAATTTTGTGTTTTATTTTCAGCTTCATCCTTATGTTGATGCCCCCAGCAGTCTGCAGTGCACAACTCAAGAAAATGGACTTGTAGCTTCACTTGCAGACGTTGCTTGGATTGACGAAGATGAAGAACAGTCATTTAACATACACAGGTAGTAGATCATTCATGGCATGTTTAAACCTGCATGGGATGTACATGTTGAAACAAGTTTATTTTTTGTCATTTTGGCATACTTTGAACTCACCAGGTTTAATTAGATGATTTATTCACCAAAACTTGTTCCAAAACCAGAAACATGAATCTGAAGGTGAATAATCATGTCAAGCCTTCAGTGGGTAGCAGGCAGGGATTTTTTTTCCTTATCTATTCACTCCTTCCACCTGCTTTTTACATTTTATCACTGTTACACTATATTACATCTGTATTTTGTATGTGTTTTGCATTGTTTACAACATTTGTTAATTGGGTCTGGTGTAAAATAGATGTGAAATTATAAAAACTAAGAAGCTGATCATTTCCTCACAGTTTAATTCAACTCAAAACCTAAGATGATTTTTCCAAGATATTTATTCTAATTTACATTGTTGTTTTTTAGAAACTGGAAGTCTAATTATGAAGATGTGTGACTGGTTTTGCCTCTTTCCACAAGAAGCTCTGTGTTGGAAAAGTGAAGATTATGAAATGAATATATATTTCAAACATGGTTTAAATGGGGAAAAAAAGAATGGGTTTATTAACTCAAAGCATGTAGTTGCTTGGAAGTAATAGTATCATAATATAGTAATACGTTATGCATATGTTCTTACAATTTTCTAACAGGTTAGAAGCTCGACCAGACTTTCTTTTTACTGCTCACCAACGGCAATATTTTGGTAAACCTCTTCAAAAGCAGCTGTCCTTACCAACCCTAAACAGCGAAGACCTAGAGCCAAAGAGTCCTGCATATGCCAACGATGAGGCCATACAGAAAATCACTGCACTTGAGAATGAACTGGCTAAACTCCGAGCACAGATCGCACAGATCGTGCTCATCCAGGAGCAAAAGACCCAGGCTGATGGTAGGAATTGTCTTTTATTTTTTTAATTGTTTTGATCTTTGAACCTCTTCTTCTCCGACCATTATTTAGTCTCTTCAGGATTTTCTGTTTGTAGGTAAAGAACATGGAATTGGCCGTCTTGTGAACAATTTTCCATTTCTTTGAGGTGCTTTTCCTCACCCTGTTTGTACCGGTTGTCGCCAGAAGATGTCACTAGAGAGCCATATAAATTGTATTTGTACCTTTAGAAGGAATATTTTTTAGCTATGGAGAGATTCCTAAATTAATGGTATAGGTACCGTAATACAGAGCTCCTTAAATCTGAGATACCCACAACTAATAATGCTCTAGTTGGACAAATCTTGCTACAATTATTCATTCTTTTTTGTAATCCTTTAACCAGTTAAGTAAATTGCACATTTCTCCTTTGACAACCTGTACAGTACAGATTTGCGCAGCAGGGCACTTGGAAACAATGAGTATTCCATTCACGATTTGAACCCAAGACCCTCTCACTGTTATACGATTAAGTCTGGTATATTAGCACTGACCTCCTTTTTTGTATTAACATCATGTACCAGTTGTTGTTTGAGCTTGTTGGTTTTGAGCAAATGCATAGGAATAAAACCCTCCCTTCCCCTCTCTCCAGCACATTCCCTTCATTGGTATCACCTCCTACTCCTGGATCTAATAAAGGATTAAGGGATTTAAATTAAGGCCATAGCAAGAGAAGCACTGTGTTATAATGCTTTGTGACAGCAACAGCACTTCATGCTTCAGCATGAGCTTGAAGGAAACTGGACGAGCTGGTCCACTATGTTCAGCTTAATGTAAAAACATCTGTCAAAAATGTCATTAAACTTATTTACTTATTTATGCATTTTCTGGTGCATGAAATACCAGTGACCATCATGAGTAAATCTCCATACCAAGGTATCTGAAGTGTTTGACTGGTAAGCTATTTTATTCCATTGCAAATGGAAATGAGTCTATGTATCTAGAGTCTGTATCATCTGTAGAACAGTATACAGTCCTATTATTAATGTAAGTAATACATGAACAGCCTGAGCGTGAGGTTCCAAAGACAAGACAAACAGGTGTGAAAGGAGCAATAAGGAGAAGACCACTTATTGACTCTTAGCAGCATTCCTGTAGAGATACAATTTTAATAATGTTAATGAAATACTAATGAATCCCAACAAGTTAAAATTATTGTAGCTTAGAACCCAAACAAATTGGTGAGATTTGCAGCCACAAAGTGTGGAATCTTTTTTGTTTCAGTGATCGGAATATGATGGAAGTCATGAGCTGTTATTCTTTGGTTCAGACAGGGATATAGATGCTTCCAGTACAGCTACCTCTGCAGGAGGGACTAGGCAAATGGCATTGGAGAAACATCATACAGTTTCCCTGTTTATATTAACACAATTTAGTCTGAATTGCGTACTTAAGAGTTAAAAGGACTAAAAGATTATCGACTACTTTACAATAGGGGAATAGAGTGGTTAGCGTTAATGTTTAAAGTGTTATTGTATAGCTCTCATATCTACACTGTTCTGTTTTTTTGTTGGTCAAGAAGTATTAGTACTATGTGGTACTAATGTGGAAAGATGTAAAGGCAGAAATAAGCAGATACTCTCAGCCACTGTGAATAAAACATTGAGGCCTCAGTGCAACTCTGTTACATTCAAAGGAGGGCAGCAGCTAATTTGACATAATTACACTGAATTACTGGGAACCAGTATGATATTGCTGAACAGAGTGTAAACCATACATCATAAAATTGAAGTTTAGTGAATGAAAAGTAACTAGCCTGTTTATAATACTGTACCGGGGCACCCAGGTTTAGAGGGTGGAAAAGGGGCAGACCCACAAGGGGGCGGCATTGAGACAATCCTTGCACTAGTGCACAGCCCTTTCTGTCAAAGACACACGGAAGAGCAGGAGAGTGACTGATTAAACCCTTACAATTTGTTTGGAGAGTGAGACAAGTAAATCTCGGGGTGTGATTTCACACCGGTCTTTAAAGAAAGAAAACCAGTTCAAGTTAAAAATAACAATTTGCATTCCTCATAACAGCCTCAGTCATAGCCGTGCCAGCTGCTGTTGAATGAAGATGGTATTTGGTGGTTAAGCTAAAAGGTTTGGCCAGATCAGGGTTTTCTTCTGTTACTTACTGGATAAAGCAGGGTCCTAGGAGTTTTCTTAGGGACCTGCATTTGGGTGGTAGGATTACAGTACATCACCGTGTTCTGGATACTGACTAAGACACCTGTAGAGGGACAGATTTCCCTTCCTGAACAAGGGGAGATCTGTTGCAAATACCCAGATCAGAATGTTCTAAGATGGTAGTGAAAGAGAGTGAAATAATTGTCTGATAGAAGGGCGCTATCTAAGCAAATGATGTTGCTTCATTGACTAGAGGAGAAAACTGCCCTGTGTTCTGTTGTTTTTCTCATGTTCTCTTGGTCTTTTTTCAGGTTCTGCATCTTTACCAGCTGGAGCGCCCCTACCCCCTCCGCCCCCTCCTCCACCTCCTCCCCCCCCTCCCCAGCCCCCCCCAGGCCTTCAGCGCTGCAATTCTGCTATAGACCTCATCAGGGAGCGGCGAGGGAACAAGACCGCCGGCCGGGGCCTGCTGGACTCGGGCCCCAAGCAGCCGGCGATGCCCAGCATGCTAGAAGTGCTCAAAGACATGAGCAAGGTGAAGCTGCGCTCTGTGAAGTGAGTAGAGATGGGGCTGGGGCTCTGAAGTTCAAAGGTCTTACTTACACTGCCGAACCACAATCAGTCAGTCTCTCGATCTTACAACTCCATTTCCTGATCTGTCTTCAACCCTTTTGTTGGGTCTTTGTTTTCCTCTTGTGGAGCTCAGCGTTTAGGGGAAAACAGATGAAAACATCTTTAAGAGCGTTTATAGAACATATGTCAAGGCCGTTTCTCTTGCCTAGCTTGTTTGGTTGCTGGTGACTAATGACTCCCAGGATCGCCATCAATCTTTTTCGAGAAAAAGGCAGGGAGTCAGCTTTGACAACATGGCTGGAATGATTATTTTTTGGTATACAGATGTGCCTCTTGTTCTCAGTTTTACCAGTATTGCTCAATTAGTTGGCTGGCACTTTTATCCAAAGTGACTTACATTTGTTCGGCAGGGAGTTTTACTGGAACAGTTCAGGAGAAGTACTTTGCCCGGGGGCAGCGTACAACCACAGTGTCTCAGCTGGAATTTTATACGCTTTCAGTTACGAGGCCAGATCCATAACTGCTGCTCCACACTGTTGCCCTAAAAGTTCCTTGTTATGTAAGGAAATGTACAACGATTAATGGTACTTTCATCCCTTGCGCTCAGGAAATACTGACAGCAACAATGCATGTGTGTTCTTGGCTTCTCTGGCACAGATTGGTAGTGGAGAAATAACCAGAAGGTACAGTTAGGACAGGTTCATATTATTTAGACTGTGTACATAAATATACAACACACAGCAATGTACATGTGTGAAAATACTGTTTCCTCCTTTTTCATAGCCCATTCTGCTTGTACACCTCAATGTCCTGTTTAACGGCTGTAAATTCTTTATCAATCTGTAAAAGCATTGTGAATCCAGCTTGGAAGTGTTGCAGCTCGAATCTTCGGTGTAGTCAAGTTTTGTGCACACGGCTGCTGAGGACCTTTGCATCTGTGCCTTGATTCCCACAGTCCGGAGCAATGCCAAGCCAGAGCGAAGCCGGGTGACCCTGTAGACGCAGCGGCTCTGATAGCGGCAGCTTTGAAGCGGAAATTCGCTCATCGGTACAAGAGGGACAGCCAGTGCGAAACCGATATTAACCTTCCGGCTTCTGAAACGCAGACCTGTGCCGAGACCGCAGCGGTAAGTTGGTTCAGCATCAAACGGGCCGAGGTGTGAAACTGTAAAGAACTGCCAGCACTTCTTTGGTAATAACAAAAGCAGAGCAGAATAAAGGAGAGACTGAGACACCAAGGTACATTACATACAACAGTAAGAGGTGTAGATGCCATTAAAGAGAAGCTTGTCCAACCTCTGGATTACCTAAAGAAAACCAGAATGCTGACATTCAGACTGGAATGAAGTAAAGTATCCAAGCTTTGGCAGGTTGCAGGCACACAAAAGAAAAAAAAAACAGTAACTCGCTAGTCAAATGAAAATCTTATTGAAATAATGGCTTAAGGGAACACATACCTGGTGTTTGTGTATGTAATGGGTATGCAATTGCTTTTTGTTACACAAGTCTCAGATATTTGTGTGTAAAGAGAAATCTGACATCTTTATTTTCGCTTGCTTTTTTCAGTTTGGACAACACATGCTGAAGCCCACTGGAAAACGGAGGGATTTAGTCAGCAGCGCGTCTAAAACATAACGTCAATATGTAAATATCTTGTATTTAAGATAGTGTAAAACACTATAACTCAGGATATTCCTGGCAAAGCAAATTCTTTCTCTACAGTCAAGATTCGACCAACCTTACTTATCGAGATGTTGGTTACTAGAATGTACTTCTGTTTGGAATCAAGTGTCTAAAATGGTACAGATTAGTAACGGCCTTTCTTTTTTAGAACAGTTTAGTGCATCACTAAACCTGCCAGTTGTCATGCTCTCCGCATTGCGGCTCCCAGAACACAGTTTTATTGGCACAGGACAGATTGATATTTTCCCAAGTATGTTGATAAGGTTGGGACCCTTTCTCGACTTGATGTATAGAATGTGCTAATCTTTATTTTAGGTTCATTGTAACTTAATTAAATTCTACTTCAGGGCTTATTACCAATTCTTACTGGACCCGTTAATTTAAAAATGCTTGGCATCAATCTGGGAGACATGAAGAGGGGGTATTATTTATGAAGCTGCCACGAGTGCCTTCTTCTGAGTGGTCCTCATTACAGCAGAATGGAGACCAGTCAGGATCTGAGCTCGGTGACAGTTTTCACATTTTTTCCAGTTTTGAATTAATTTAACGTTTTTTTAAAAACTAAGTCGAAATATAAGCTGCCGTTGATTTTGATGAGAACACTATCTTCACCGCCACGGCAACAATGTCTTAGAAACTCTCGAGTCTCTTGAATTTTAAGTGTTTTTGCCTTTTAAGTATGATACAAGTGCCAGAATATTTTCACTTATGTCACTCTTGGCGTTCGAGAGGGCATGTGAGGTATGTTACTCTCCCAGACACAGACTTGTTATGTCCCTGTACCTAGACTTGTGAGCAGGTTTTTCAGAGAGCTTGAAGGACTGTGGAAGTGAAAAGCAGAAAGCAGAAGAGAGGTTTATCAAAGGAAGGCTGTAATGAGAAGGCACATAAAGAAATTGAAATGTGTCATGAAAATGGAATGCCATTTCGTTTCTGTACATGTTGGAACATTGTGTTCTTCTAAGATGTATTCAGTTACCAAAAAAAGTGACAAAATACTCTCAGAAGCAAATGGGCAAAAGCATTTTATTGTATTCTGGAAGTGGAAAATTTAACACTGTTTTTTATTTATTTATAAAAATCTAAACTTAAGTTCTAGATTGTTTTTTGTTTTGTTCTGTAGATTACTGCATGACATAAATGCATATACTGTAAGGACTCGAGTATGACCTGCTTCACATAGTCAGGTTTTAATACTCCCATCTTCACAAGAAAAGATGCAGCACTTAAAAATGAGACCAGATGGAAAAATGTTTGGTGTTTTCTGATTAATTGTTTTCATGCAGATTTTATTTCAAAGTACAAGCTTTTATTTCAAGTATTTTGTTTCGAAGTACAAGCATGTGGCATTTCATTATACTTAATTTGGTGGACGTTTTGATATTGATATCATTTTGATAGAGCAGACATATTCTTGCCGAACTAATTGCTTTGTAAGATGGTGTGTCTGAGACCACTGATCTTCTATATACTTTATTGATTTCACACAATGCAGAATAAATCCGGAGAGCAAAATATGTTTAATTCTATTGCATTTGTCATAGGACAAATTTCAGTAAGAAAAAAGTACATGGTTTTGATGCCATACATGGAGTAAACAGTTGTGCTGTAAGAAAAGCTCTGTGATTATTTGAGAAGGACAAGTTGTAATTATTTCTACATATCATTTTATTGCTCTACGATGCCAAAGGTATTTATGTCAGACCATTTTGAAATTAAAATATTTGCCGTAGAAGTTTGAAAACTGAAAATGTAATCATCTTAAGATCTTAATCATCTTAATTAGGTTTAATTAAGCAAATGTACACATTTATGCAGTGGTATTCAATAGCAGACTAATTCTGTTATACAGTGTCTGTATAAAAATGTTCTGTATAGTTTATCCAGTTTCTGCTGTGTTAATGACAAAATTTCAGAGTGCTCTTGGAATCATGCTGGTACATAATGCAAGCCACTTGTCATGTCAATATTGGTTTTCAAACAGTACCTTGCTCGATGTATTAGGAAACATCACTGTACAAGCTGTTTTCAGTAATTTTATCATGCAAACAAGTAAAAGTGGTTAAGAAAATCCCAGCTGATGTCGCCTGTGTTATATTCTGTACCAGCTTCAGATTTCTCCGCTAGTTCATTCGGTGGATTACATTTATCTCGAGGTCTGCAATTAGCCGTTTCCTTTCATGGAACTACAGGTAGGATACATCTGAGGTGTACTTGGAATGAAGCAAAAACAATGTGCGTTTCTACAAGACAGTATTGCATTTAAACGAGAAAATGATTGCCTTTATACGAGATAATAGTGTGTTTAAACAAGAAACATTTTGCGTTAATACGAAATGCTAGACACTAGAGTGGTAAACGAGACACGTACGCAGGTTCACATCAAAGGACAATAACGGAGGTAAACAATGAACTATTATATACACCTGCACGGTTAACACTATTTACAGCAGCAGGGTGACTTAGTGGTCAGTCTGAGAATCCACAGACCACCCCCCGGCTACAACTCCTAGCCTGCTCTGCGGTGCGTCCGGCGAGGGTGCTACATTCATTTCTACTGCGTGGGCCATTTATATTTGTAGCCCTTTTTTTCTGCAAATAAATCGTGATTAGCCTAGCAATGGAGCATTTATTTATAGGTGGCACTGGAAAAGTGAGAGCTAAAGATCACGTGGAGAAACGCACTGCAGAAAACTCCTAAAGGGAAAAAAAAACGAAGAAAATTAGAAAATACGACGAAAAGTACCTAAAGTACAGATTTAGTATACAGACACAAGTGTTAGAGAGGTTGCACGACTAAAAGCCTCAAGCCCTAGAAACTGCTACGCCACCAGCAGACCAGACACTCGACCTTGCAGTATAAACCTGTTGAGTTTTTTTTTAAACAAAAGCTACAGGAACTAAGAGGCCAACAATCTGCCCTCCAAAGAGCCACGACTGTGAACCAGAAGACGCTGCAGGCGTCTTTCGTCAAAGCTAACTGGATTGACAAACCTGGGAAGCCACACACGTTAGGTGAGACATTTCTCTTACCGTGCGCTAAGGAATCGATTTCAATCATGTGTGGGGGAACAGCGCTGCAGAGCAGCTAGCATTGAGACCAGTGTCAAGTGATACCGTGCGTTACCGCATTGGGCGTATGGCAAGAGACGTGGAGGAGCAGGTGATCGCCAAGATCAAATCTAGTGTGTATCTTTACAACTTGACAAAACCACTGATGTCCCCGGAGATTGAAAAACGCTCGTTTACGCCAGATTTGTTGAAGAGGGAGAAATTAATGAAGATATTTTGTTCTTTCGTCCTCTTCCCGAGCGAAAAGTACCTAATACGGTTTCATTTCACCCCTCTCGACAACTATTCTGACTTCACACCTCTTGATTGGCCTCTCTTTCTGTCCCCCGCTCCCGCCTCTCACTCCTCCTCCCTCCCAGCCTTTGTTCTCCCGCTACATTACCTTTGCTTACTGCCTTTCTCACACCTGAAGAAGGCTCCACAGCCGAAACGTTGTGTTTTCTTTCTTCTTTTTTTTCAGTATGGAATAAACCTATTACTTGTTCTCTTCCCACTGGCGATCAACACTCCGTTGTGCTGGACACGTGTACGCGCGCCTGAAACTGACCGGAACACGCGTGTGGGAATCTGCTCAGACGGTGCCCGAGTATGACTGGCTCTCACCCCGGGCTCGTCGCGACAGTACAGGCCGTTGCTCTGTCCGCTTTGTGGATGCGTTGTATGATTCATAGACAAGCCCTTGCGGCTAAGAAAATGCCCCCCCGTACTCAAACAAGTAATGGATGAAGCGGTTTGTACTGTAAACACCATCGAGGCCAGTGCAACAAGCGCACGCCTTTTCAAGATTATTCCAAAAATTAAGCATAGGACGACTGGAGAGGCAGCCTTTTACTACATCGCACCCAAACCGCAGAATATTATTCCTAAAAATAGCAGGGGGGCCGGCTCTGTGGATATTTTTAAACCTTTAAAACTTTATTCTTCTTGATTTTTCTTTTATAATTTCTGTGCTATTTGTGTTGTTTGTGTATGGTTCTTTTAATTTGTTGTTACTTATTTTAATATGCTTAAAGTTTTTTTAACAATTTTTTGTAACAAGCGCTTTGAGTTACGAAAAATGGTATGATATATACGCGCCAATTATTCGGTCAGTCATTGATTGAAGTCTCTGTGCTATATAAATCAAAATTATCATCATTAAGTGAGTAGATTTCCAATTTATACAACGTGACGATTTTTTAATCTGTGGGGGTGTATAAGGGGGCGAGGGTCATGAAATATTTTTTACCCCCAAAAAGGGTCGCACTCTCAAAAAGGTTAAGAACCTCTGGTCTAACCTATCGCACTGCTTTTCTTTTGCACTGAAAAAAGTAAAAAAAAAACTTACCATTTCCTAACTTTCAGTTCCTCACGACTATACAAAGAGCCCACTAACCCTTTAGTTTTCCCAGAATAAAAGTTAAAAGATTAGTACTACTTAAAAAAAAAACATTGCAAATTTGTCAGCTTGTTTTATTCATCAAAATGTAACTGCAACAGGCATGTATCAAAAGGTCAATATGGCAAAGCCTATACAAAATGGCTTGATGCTGAAGTATTCTCCCCAAAATGGCTGTTACAACAAATTGTAAACAGGTTCATCAAACAGTCTTTTACAGTAATAACAAAAAACATTACCTAAAATAAGAAAAGCACCTGTTATCATTTAAAACAACAAACAAAACCAACACAATTGTGCTATCTGTACAGAACTAAATTTAAAATACAAAACATATGGAATGTTTGATGCTTAAAATAAATCATTCTTCAATTTTATTACAAAAATGTTCAAATTTTGTCACACTAAAGGCCAACAGGTGGACAATGCATTAAGAGAACAATAAACAGCACTTCATGAAAATAAAAACTGGTTTGGTCACTTAGCTTTTGTGCATAGTTTTAAGGCATCTGTTGCAGTCTTCCAGGTTGCATTTCAATGCATTTTCTCGTTGAAACTGTCACATTCTTCAGCTTCAGTAAATGTGTTTCTTTGCCTTGAAAAGGGACGAGCCTTCCTGCTTTTAAAGGCGTCATGCTCCCCCCTTAATTTCTTCCAGATAAATTGGCAACACCCTGAGCTAAAAGTGTTAATTCAGTTCTGATGTTTTTAATGAAAGAGCAGTTGTTCAAGTGTTAAGGACAGTGACAGCTACATGCTTTGCCACCACTGAAAGAGCAACGATATTCCGAAAGAAAGCCAGCGTTCTGCTCCCAGTTTCGAAATCCAGGGAAAAGGCCATATTCCCAGTACCTTGTAGACTGAAACCTGGGCTGTGCGTCCAAAGAGTTTCACAGTGCAAGAACAAAAAAAACAATGGAGCATTGCAGGGTTTATGGCATCTGGTGTTTGTTACAGCCGCAGTCTGAAGTTTGTACTGTACTGTATGTCATCAGTAGGATAAAATCCCCCATGAAAGTGGTTCTTGACACCTGTGCTTAAAGGCAATTACAGAACCAACATTTAACTTATAAAACAATACAAAAAGACATTTGTAAACAGTCTTCATAGAGGCAGCAAAAGGAGCGGGCTTTTCACATTTTAACACAAGGAAAACGAAACCTTTAAAATTGAACATACTTAGGTTGTCTGTGCAGTCTTTGACAGCCAGTAATCTAAATACTCAAGGTTATTAGAACAGTTTAAAGAATTTTTTAAAAAGTTTACAAATGGCACTTTACCACAACATGTTTCTTATACTGTTCCCTTTAGCTCTCGGTTAAAAGGGTTATGTATTCAGCGAATAATGCAGAAAAGAATGGAGAATAAATAAAACAGCAGAAGCAAAATGAGGTATCTATGTATTGCTCTATGTCAAGGGATAAAATAAAATCAGTGGTTTTAATAGCTGAGAGGCATGCAAACTGAACTCTGGCAAAGGTGTTCCATTAAGTGATGGCACTTAAGTCCCAATCCATTCCTATACCCCTCTGACACTTCTGCCCTGTCTGGCCAGGTCTCGGCGGAGAGTCATAACTCCTTGCTTCCCTGAGGTAATACTTCAGAGTCCGTTTCCTCCAAGGCTGGGTCAGTGTCATCCCCGCTGCTGGTCTGCTCCTGCAGCTTCCCCCTCCAGCTGGCTTTATTCAGTCCCAGGTACCCCAGCATGGTTTGAGACAGACGCGTATCTGAGAAGCGACCCCACTCCACAAACAGAGGCTCCGCCACATAGGTCATAAAGCCTGGAACCACAGGAGGTGCAGATCATGCTTAGCTATGGATTATAATTATGCCTCAGGAGAAATTAGATTACAAGTACATTTAAAAAAAGTCAAAGTCATCTTTTGATTTGTACAAATGCCAGTCTGAAGTAATTTTGAAAAGTGGCCTTGGTAGTTATCCCAAGTGCCTTCACATCATCATTACTACATGTGTTAAGGTGCACTCTTATTTGATTAATGTACATTAGGCCAGAGGTCTCCATCCCAGGTTTTTCAGGTGGCCTTTTAATGATCAATTAATTCATCAAGGCCTGGAACAAATCAGCTCTGATCAGTTAAACAGGTCATGTGGTCAATTAAGTAATTTAAGAGATCATTGGGAACAAAAATCAATTTCTCGTGGCCTTCAGTGATCACTGTTCCCTTCATTAAGTAACTGATCAATTAATCAAGTAATGTCTCTGTATACCTAATCTTTAAATCACAGGTGACATACGGTGACCTGTAAGAATATCTGGATAGGGGCTCTCCAGGACGGGATTTGGAGATCCCTGCACTGGAACACAGCCATCATACTGTGTATAACAAGTTAAAAAGACCACACTATTAAGCTTCGACCAAAAATGTGCAATTTATCTTACCTATTTGAATATTTTCAACAGTGTCTGTTTGACTATCACAAAGTGGGCTGACATCAAGTTTGTATTTCTTTTCAATGTCACCTGAAAAAAAAAAAACACCTTGAGACAGGCTTATAAAAACAGGCTTATATAAAACATAAGCCAATCAATTCAATTATCTTTTTGTTATTAAAAAAACTAATTAACATATTAAATATCACAACATAAAGATGATCAAATTCAGTGATGGACTCCAGGCCACCATGTCCTTTGCTAACTGATTTTTACCATTTACTCAAACTACTGTACCAATTCAATAATCATCCTATCTTAGGTCACCAAAACACAGCTCAGGGCAGTACACCAGTACAAAGGTGTAGCCAGAAGAAACATCCTATTTTCTATGCAGACGGAAAACTTGAGATAAGAACAAAGAGCAGACCTAGAACAACTCTCACCTTGGTGGAAGAATTCCTCTGTCACTTTTTCACTCCATTGCTTACTCAGTCTCCAAGGTCTGCATGGGTTACAGATATCTGCGCACTTCAGAGCCATCTAAAGGTGCAACCGGAAACCCAAAGAATAAAGCTGATACTGCTGCAGTACTTTTAACAGAGTACCAGACAAGCAGGCACTACTGCAGAAAACATCGGCAGGCTGTTGGTGTGACTGCAACAGGAAAAGTTTGCTAATATGCTAAGCTCTTGCTTCAAAGATATATAATTATCTTTATATTTAAAAAAAACAAAGGTTATACCTGGAGGATAAAATGCCTGTGACCTGCATTTCCTAAGCATAGGTCTCCCTTGTCCAGATGTGTTCTGAATTGTGCCAGGTAGTCGTTCTGTCTGCTGATATCAGTGGCCAAAATCAGGGAGCCCAGTTGACTCTCCATCTTCAGCCTGAGGGGGTGTTATTATTATATAGGGTCAGCATACTGCATCAAAATACAATTAATCAAAATAAATTGACTAAAACTAGTGCTATTGTGATATTACAATTCCTTTTTTTTCCTTTCAAAAAATGATGAAATATGAAATGGTCTGAACAAAGTTCATTCAGTTTTGAGGGAGTAATTTTACCCAGTTTTAATATTTCATGTCTTCATTCATGTTGTCATCGCTTCAGTAGTTACAGCTGGTCTTTTAACCAGATTTCAGATATACACTATAAAACAGTACCGTTAATTTACATTCAAAATTTGGTCGGAGTATAGTAACAGTAAATTACAAAGAGGCCATTTACCTGACAAACTGGATCATATCTGATTTGCTTTTAGTACTAAAGGCATAAATAAACATCTTTTTACCATGTTTATGTCTTTATTCCCTGATTTATTACTTTACCATTTGTGGCATATGATCAATTACCAACAAGTAAATACAAGCATATTTTTTAAAGTAAATCTAGGAAACCATACACCTGTTCTCAAACCTGCATAAATAGTTTTATTACATCAATGAAGTTCACACTGTAAACAACGTAATCATTCAGAAGCATAAAATAAATAATCTATCAAGAGTTGTCAAAATGATGATCCCAAGTTACAAACTTCCTGGTAAAATCAAAACCATCTAGAGTCGCATTTCCTAGTTAACCTTAATAATTTGTAATGCATGGCCTTAAAAATAATGCATGGCCTAATAAAATAATATTTTAACATTTAGTGTACAGTATGTGTGCTTCTCAAAACAAGTTTATTTTAATTGTAGCCACAGATTTTAGTTGAACCCTGTCAGATTGTGCATTAAATAGACACTATAATACAGCACAGAATGTGTGCAAATATAAAATAAAAAATCCAACCCGTTCTATAAAAGCTAAAAGACATCTGCTTAAACTGTCAAATACTCATGGGGGAAAAAAGAGGCACCTGGTGAAGTAGTATGGATGTTATTATACGTAATAAGACAATTACCTTTAGATGATTTGGACATTTATGTAGAATGATAAAAGAGTGGCTCTGTTTGTCTACAGGGTAAAAACTGCTGTACATCAAATCAAAGTTTCTGACTCCAGAAACTGTTCTCACCTGTCTTCAACAGGAAGATGTGCAAACAACCCCGACTCTCTCAGCAGGCCCACTGCTGACCTCCAGTGGTGATTCTCTAGAACTGAGGTATTCTGCAAATTAACACAAAGGCATCTTTTCTACTGCTGCCAATGCCAGCACATAAAGCCAAGCAAGCAGCAATACATTTTATGATTGCAGTACTGTAGTTAAGTACTAAAGCATTAAACCCACAAATGTATCCTTTAAAACTATTTAAAATATCCTGGATAATACTTTAGTTCTATTGTCTACGGCTAGTTGCAGAATTCTGCTGTTGTGCCAGTTGAGTACGTTCTTTGTACATACAGAAAACACAGGATGCTGCATGTCTTTGGAAACTTGCATTATTCATGACACCACAAAATGAACCTATACTTTCCAGTCAAGGAAAATAAAGATGCAACTATGACTCACAGCTTTGATTAACACAGTATATAAATCTTTATAATGGAAATAACAGGGTCTGGATGCAAGGTGATGTTAGTGGATTTGCTTAATTATCTAGTGCCCTTTGAAGGCTGCTACTGTCACATTTTAATTTCACTGTGTAAAGACTTCTTTACATAGATAATATTGAAATGTAATTTCCCCAAGGCAGTAAAGAGCAAATAAAATTTCTATCCATGCCAGTGTATTCTGAAGACAATTTGCATAACGGCTTAAAATTTTCATCAATGTTAAAAGTTCTCGGGAAGAAAAGTACAATATGACATGCAGAAAGTTAAGGAAAAAACAGAATGTATTAGGGTAATGAAATCTAGTTACATATGAAAAAATACATATATTAGGACCTCAATTTAAAACATTTAAGTGACTTAGAATAGATCATTTCCCTTCTTAAAATGTCAGTGAAGACACTTTCACCCTTTAAAACAAGGCAGATGACAACTGAGAAGTCCACATCCCTGAAATAGGCCAATCGCTTCAAAGCATTCCCCCTTATACCTGGAATGGTGATCATGTCAATGCCCACCCACGTATCAGTTATGAATCTGCTATGATTCAGTACCATTTCCCCATTTTAAAAACTCTAATAACGCTGGATAGTAGGACCCACATAGACCACAGGGTGAGTGCCCCCTGCTGGCCCCCACTAGCACCACTTTCAGCAACAACTTTAGTTTTTCTAGTTTTCTCCCATCCAGGTACTGACCTGGCTTTCAACTTGCTGTGTTACAGTGGGCTGCCAGATGTGAGTTGCAGGGCGATATACCTGCTAGAATTAATCAAGTCTAACCTATTCTATACAAATATGATCAAAACCTTGTAGATTATCTCTCCTCTTTCCTCACTCACAAGGAGGCGTCATCACCTGTATTAAAAAACAAAACATTTGACTTCTGATCACTCTCTGCCACAGGGCCTGCTCTTACCTTGTATAGAGCTGCTAAGTAATGATTTGTTTTGATGAGGAAAGGCTGATTAACTCCTGGGTGGTCCAAGTCATGTGTTGCAGCTGCCAACAGACCCAGGAGGATATCCCATGAAGTGAGGGATTTGGAAAGCTAAAAAGGAACAAGAAGTCACATTTCAGGACAGGGAGTCCTTTTAATATCTGGAAATATTATCAAAAATGGAAACTTTGCTCCAATTTCTTGAAGTGTCACAATCCTAAGTCATGACCTTTAACAAAAGTTGCAAATGAATGGTGATTTCGTTTCATCCCAACTTCAAAGATGAATCATCAAGTAGCCAAGTAGATCCAACCCTTTACTATATAAACTTGAAGCTTTCGACTATCTCCTACAACTCAAATTCCTGTTTTCCACCCTAAATGAGTCTCCACACATCATTTTCTTTGCAATGAATCTGAAAGTCTCCTGGGCTTACCCTACATATATCCTTCAGGAACTGGAGTCAGTGCCTACATCTCTGTGTTCTGTAGAGTTTACATGTATATGGTCTTTAACCTGCTCATATTTGACAATATGCACAGAATAATTCCTATTGCTCTTCTTCACGGTATAATGACAAAAATAAAATAAAAAAATCTTACAAGTACACTGTAAAAGTCACCTATGTGATATGCTCCTACTTCCTTCGTTCATTACTTTGCACTTGCTGACATTAACTTTAACTTGCTTAGCATCTAGCCAGTCCATTATTTTGTCCAAGTCTTTTTGTACATTCATTCCTGCAGTTTCTGTTTGTGACTCTATTGTTTTTGTATGATCTGCAAATTTAACTAGTTTAGTTTCTAACTAAACCAAAACCTAAATCATTGGAATATTTATGTAGTAGGTGTACTATCAGTTTTTAGGTCTTTATCTTTAAAACATTCTTAATTTCTCAGTTTCTTAAACAATCCAGTCCTTATTTTCCTAGCTTAAAACTTAACTAACTGAGCAAGTAATATGTTTTGCCTTTAACATTGTTATTGAAGAAAACCACCTTTCTTCCTCCTTTGACTCCACAACGATCTGTTCCCAGTCCACTGCCTGCAAACCGTGCCTCATTACTTCTTAGCCTGCTATTCTAATATTATAAACCCTAATGTTGGACTGGTGCTTTAAGGTGTTTATCAAAAAACAGTATATTATGGTCACAACCTCCCTGTGGTCTTATCACATACATCCCTTAGATCAGGGCTGTCTGAAAAGACTAGGTCAATAAGGAGTCACTCATTGACCATAAAAGCTTTTCTTTTATGCATGGAAAACTGACATCTCCAAATAATGTCATTTTCTACTCTATTCCTAATCTCTTTAAGTGGCCTGAGCTAATATTGTTCTACTTTACCCATGCAGATTCTACATACCCCTCTAGCCTCCCTTATCTGGCACGCAGGTTATTTACAGTATACAGTTCCATCTCACCTCCCCTTCTATCTAGCCTTTTTTTCCAAAACAAGGTATACCTGTGAATTCTACAGTCAGCCCTGTCATTCTTCCCTAAACAGGTTTCGTATTTTCCCACAATATCACAATACGTTATTTATTGCAATTGTGCAACAGCCTCATGTTCTTGCATTTTAGTCTTCAAGTTACTTGCATGGAGCTATAAGCAAAATAATGGATATGTTCTTAAGTTTGATCTTCATGTTCTTAGTCCTAAATTTCCTAAACTGTCCCACTTTGAGCCATTTGCCTCAATTTCCTAGTTTAAAAACACCTCTACTACTGAACACATACACACTGTTCCAACACAGAGTACCTCTGGCTCAGGTCAAACCCATCCTGCTTCTACTGGTCACATTTGTCCAGAAAGATCCCCAGTGATAACGCATTGAAAAACATTATTTTTAGTTTGGAAAAACTGGCATTAATAAGATCACCAGTAACACTGATTCATTTCATCGTCATCCGCCGTACCAGAATGAAAATAAACCGCGACAGCAAACATACATGCTGGTTAAGCTCACTTACAGTACAGTGCAGAAAATAAAATGGTCTTTCTCACCTTGGGCTCCTTTAAATAACAGTGCATGGCCTGAGTCACATCAGCAGCATGAACAGCATTGTGATACGGGTTTTGACTGTGGTAGTCTTCTTGAACCATTACTAATAAAAACACAAACGGATTCATCAAACTATTACAACATTGCGCAATTCCAAGAGGGCAGAAACATATATACATTTTTTTTCTCTATCACCACCTCACTGCTTATGTGCAAGCACAGCCACACTCCTACTGTTTCATTATAGTTTAAGACCATGTAAACTATGCTCTACACAAATTATTTCATTAAACACAATGTTCTGTTAAATAGGAAACATTAACATAGTGAACATTTCATTGTAACTGAAAACCCAATTTTTCTAAATATCACTGAAGATTCACAAATGTATATTTATTAAAAAGTCTCCAACCCAACTTAAAAAATCCAGGACAATCACATGCACAACTTGTATCAAAAGGAAAACAATTACCTAAAAATCTACGGAGTTTTACCATGTCTAATTGGAAGAGATCAATCAATCCATACTGGTTAAACAAATGAAAAGTCAGGGAGACCAGGCTGTTTCCTGGAAAAAATAAAAACAACGGAATTAACAACATGGATTGGATTATGAGATTGCTTCTCACTCCCCTCTTCAGTTACTATACTAATTCAACCCTTGAAAGTACAAGCTGCTGACCTTAATAATGAAGTTTATATAATATTCTTCTGCCTTTCAGGAAATGTCACTTGAGTGAAACAGCCCCAGAAAATCACAAAACAGTAGATGTGCAAAGCCATATCAATGTAAATTTGAAAGCCACTGCCATCACAATTCGTTAGCCAAATGCACTGTTTTAAGAATGTACTGTATTTTTTTCATTTCACGGCTATCCAATTAGTAATCATTCCATTAGGAGCTATTCCTTTCCTTCTCAGCTCACAGCAACGGCTCCTGTTTAATTTGGTGATTTTGTTTGAAATGGCATCAAGGAAATCACAGGAGCCAAGAGATTCAAGCCCAGCCCTGGTTGTGTCTACCAACGCTGAGCTGCTCCAAATATATAAATAAGCATTCTGGAAGTAAAATAAATTTAGGAATCATTTAATGTAATCAGGTTTCAACACAGAGCTTCCTAGACTACTGTTTATCAAACTTACCATTTGTTAGCCTGTCAAACAGAAATATGTCGAAGTTCCAGCTTCCAACTTTTTCCAGCATACACTGTAAAAAAATATTTCTAAAATGACCACACAGATTTACACATCAACAAAGGATCTTAATTGTGTTCACAGTGATTGTGCTACAACATCTACAAAAAATGAGCAAATTTATGGAGAACTTGCTTTCATTTTCATTTAATGCTGTAATCAGAAATGTTAATGTAAAAACAGTCTGTGCTTAACATTAAACGGCCTTAATATTAACAAACAGAACAGATTTTCTGTAGTAAACAAACTATTTTAGTTTTATAACTCTTCTAATGACAACTTCACATTCCAAATCTTCAAAACAGGCAGCGTCTCTAAATGGTGAACCATCTGAGCAGTTCCAGTTCATAACTGTCTTTTCCAGGTCTCTTTTTCCTCCAAGTAAAAGAATAACTTTCTTTCAAAGCGGCTTCCCCAGAGCGAAAAGGGCATGATGACCCCCCTCTTACCCTCTTCATTCCCATTTCCAGCTGCCCCCTTCAAGGAGGTGTTTTAGAAAGCCTGTGGTCAAGAGAAATGTCTACAAGAAATCCTTTGTTCCGTGTGCAATCAGTATATTAGCCACAGCTAAGTGACTGCTCCCTGCATGGAGCTATCAGACTGTGTGAAATGGAGCTGTGATATGGGTAGATCAGGATGCGTGTATACTGATGCACATCTAAGACTACTGTTTGATTGAACGTGTATTTTATGTTGCGTGACGTGTTATTTTGCGTTTGTGTATGGCGAAGCCATGGAGAAATCGGACAGTGAAGTTCCCTCTTCTCTCACGCCCAGACCTTGGCTTGGCCAGTGTAGTCATCGTCCAGGATGTAGAGGGGGTTCTGGGGAGGGGCGCCCCGGAAGAAACGCGAGGAGTGCAGGTACCTCTGGAAACTCAACAGCCGGCGGACCTTCCTGGCAGACAAAGGGCCCGCAGACTCGGGGCGGGCTGGAGGGGCGTCGCCAGGAGACGGGCAAAAGAAAACACAACACACCAAAGGGGTTACACCATCACCGTAACCCCCGAATTGTATTTCCAAGACAAAACAGGTTTTGCCTTTGTTTAATAAAAAAAGAATATTCAATGCTTTTTTATTAATCTATTTTGTAAACAAACGTCTGTAAAACAGGAATAACCAACACCCCAAATCATAAAGGAGTCTGTGACAACTTTTTAAACGTAGGGGAGGAGAGATTTTAAAGCACTTATGCTTGGAGGGGCTACATTGTAAAGCACATAACATTGGTTTCACATTTAGAATTGCAGAAATATCCACAAAAAAGAAAACAGAGTGACACTGGCGATCTTCCTACATTGCTTCACAACGGATTCGCTTGAAAATCCTTTTTAAAAACACTAAATTGTTTTTCCATCCACACAGGCAGATCCACATAGTTTCTAAGTATAGTCAAATCACATTTTCTGTCATAGTTAACTTAATTTACTAATACGGCAAACAAGTCAAAATTTTCCTGGTTAGGGGCTTAAACGAGACGTTTTTTGTCAAAGCGCATCCCACTTCCAAATTCCCAATTATGTTTCAGAGAAACACATTTTTAAATGACAGAAAGTAAACACCATTCAAATTTCTTTTGAAAACACATCTTTCAACATTCACCGGACTTCACATTCCTTAAGCCAAACCATACAGAAGTTAAGTGACCTCAAAAAGAGAACTAAACAAACCAACAAGCCATTTTAAACCAAGTCCGAAAAGGTTCCCTGAATGTTTCCCTGGGAAAGGGCCTCTTTCCACCTTGCTACGCACCTTTCTCCCTCGGCCCCATGCAAGCTGAGCACAACGCCCAGCAGGCGAGACGAACCCCTCGGCCACAGAATTTCAGTTAATTTGTTTGGTCTTGGAAAAAAAGCAGCAGCGGCTTTTCGAACTCGGAGTTCCAGAACTCTTAACTGCCGCGAGGCACGCGGCGCCTCCGCCATTCAGGCAGAGGAACAAAACGCACACAAGTGACTGACCAGGTGGATCCAGCCATCGTGGGATCAACTGTATGTGGACGACTTCCCCCAGAAAAAGTGACCAGAGGTGATTTAAAGTATTAGGCCATCCGGTGCACTCCCCTCCCCCCAAAAAAAAAAAACTTTATGGCAGAGGTTTTGCTGCCTACCAAACTACCAAGTGACCCTCACAGAAGCTCCCATAACATACCCTGTAAGCCCGAAGGTAATTTAGAGTAACTTCTGTCTATGTCCCAAATTACACCTTGCATCAGGGAATCTTAAAGTGTGAACACTCTGTGCCCTCAATTGATCACTGTAAATCGCAACACCAGAACAGTTCAATGGGCTCCTCCAGACTGTACAAATACTCTACAACTACAGTTCCTCAGAGTGAGATTGCTGACTTTGTAAGTATGCTGTATGCTGCATTGCCTAAACCAAAAGAAGGCATCACAAAGTATTAAACCCGCACATTTGAACTAATACTTTCAACTACATGTTTTGTTTAGCGCTTTAGGATTAAGTACTGAAAATGCACAGAATTGTTTTTAAGATATCTTCAAAAAGTGTACCTGGGACTTGAAACTAAAATAAAAAAAAAGAACAAAACAGTGAGAGGGAGCCTATGATGAAATATCCCAAAATACATGATCGCAAGGGAAAACTGAAAAATACCCCGGACAAAAGCTGGTGTAACTGAAAAGTTCTTCCGAGTCCAAAGTTTACTTGTCAGCTGTTTCTCATATACTTTTGTGAGAAAGAAACTATTTATTGTTAGGTAAAACTACATTTGATGGTAAATAAAAAGGCAGCTGCTAATTATTCTGTCCCAATCGTATTAGTCATTCTTCACAAAAATTTAACAGGGTTTTAAAAACTACAGTCTTAAACATCTTGAGTTGTGCGCTTTAAGCAAAATGTCCAAGGTTTTCATCAATAGCCATTTCAAATTTTCCAATTCTTTTGGATTATTATTACTGTCCTATGACTGACAGACTCTTTTCGCCAAAAGCCTTTTTAGAGTCTTTTTCTGTGATTGTTTTATCTTCCGCAGCGGCCGTATTTTCCTTGGCTTTCTAGTTTTAATTCCATTTTGTGTAAAAATATTGTAAAGCACTATACAATTGCTTTTAAAGGCAGTATTTTAAAATGGTTTATGATAACTCTGTGCTGTCTAGATTCAGATTAGTGGTGGGCTAGGAGGACTGGCTGGAGCAGTCTGGATGAGGCCCAGAATGGAGCTGTTGTGGATGCTGAGGGAGTGGGGTGGTGTCAGAGCGGAGCCAATGTGAGCACGGAATACCATCCCCAGACGGAGGACACCAGCAGCTGCCCTGGCCGTCCCCACTGTGACTCGAGCCAAGCCAAGGCGCTGCCGAGACAGCGGCCCTCCCCTCCCCCAGACCTGTACGAGAGTGGCCAGGGCAGGAGAGGGCCCTGCCAGTTCAGCATGTGCAACACTGTCCGATCCAAAAGAAAAACTATTAACAGCGCCACACAAAAAATAAAGAGGACAAGTCTGGAAACTGTGGAAGAGTGCACTTAAAATGGAGAACGGGGGGACATCTCTTTGCGTTAAGGGAGGTGGGTGTATGTAACAGGCTGCCAAGTCACATTGCTGAAGGCAGCGCCCTGGCCTTCTTTTAAGAAGCGGCTGCAAGACTAGTAGGAGCTTCTGCAAAACTAAGTGAGCCAGGGGGACTGAACGGCGCCCTCTTGATTGGAGCCAGTCTGATGTTCATCACCAGCCATGGCAACACTGGCAGCCAGACGTGTTTTTATCTCAGCGGAAGTTATTGCCGTCGGCAGAAGGCAACAAAAAGGGACGTGTACAGAGGTTCGGAGGCCGTGGCTATTCCGACTGCGCCAGGGGCTGGGGACAAGGAACACATCCATATTTGAAAACAAGGGGAAGACAGTGAAAGGAATTTGGGGGGAAAAAAAAAAGAGAACACCACAACGCCTTTAAAAAAATCCCTGTCCTCTTTGCTCTTTTTATATTTGGATAGACCCCAGTTTTGTGCTTTTATACTAGAATACGCCTATTTACACTGAATTCGCAGTTTGATTTTGCCATGATTTCAATAAAACAATTTACATAAAAGTACTGTTAAAACACTTTCATACCCCAGCTGTTTTTATTCATGTTGTCAGTCTCAGGATTGGTGGGAACGAGGTTATGTCCAGTATTTGAAACTGACCACTAACCTCTAGTTGAGTCCCTCAACTCCTGCTCATTAACTACTGTCTTCCACCTCTCATTAACTGCTCTCTTCCCTCGTGGCTCCATCCACCTGCTAACATCAGGACTGCTGCATCTACGGTCACGCTCCAGCCTATTCTCAAAGCTCATTTATCCAGACTCGTACACTAGCCTGAACCCTATGATTCATCTACTACACTGCTCTCCTTGACAGCCACAACAAAACCAGCTTTCCATGAGGTCAGTGTTTTTACTGCATAATTCATGACAGTGATCCATTCTCCAGTTTATATCTTTGACCTAATTAGATTACATATTGCACAACACAATAGTTGCACATGAAACCACAATACTCATTGCACAAACTGTGATTGCTGTAACTTGCTCTTGATAATTAAAAATGTGTCTGCAAAATTAAAATGTGTTTATTATCTGTAAAATCCACATTTTACAGATAATGTAAAATGGGCGGAGCGGTGGCTCTATGGCTAAGGATCTGCCCCTGTAGCTGGAAGGTTGCCGGTTCAAATCCCGCAGCTGGCAGAGAAATCCTACTCCGTTGGGCTCCTGAGCAAGACCCTTAACCCCAACTGCTTCAGGGGTGCTGTACAATGGCTGACCCTGCGCTCTGACCCCAGGCTCTCTCCCTATCTGTGTGTCTCATGGAGAGCAAGCTGGGGTATGCGAAAAGATAATTCCTAATGCAAGAAATTGTAAAGGGTTAAGAAAGTGATGTTATAATTATTATTTTGTTTCGATCATTCAGGTCTTGCACGGGTAGAATGCTACAGCACAGGAAACGCCCAATATCATATTCGTACTTGCTTTTCACACTTACAGTGCAAAATTCGGAAGTCGATGTACAGGTACGGATGAGAGCCCCGTCGTTCTGGTTCAAATCCCAACCGGCTTCGTACTCTCACATCTCCTGGAAGGCAGGAAAAAAACAGCCCTCAAGAAACTTTCAACAAGGCCTGCAGTTGAAAAACAGAGCTTATCTGGCAATGGCAAATAGCAGCTTAAAATGTATGACAACTAATGAGCATGCAGCATCGTGCCAATGATTATTAAAAGTAAATGTCAGCAGAGGCATCAAAACAGATAAATAAGCTTGTGCTTTGCATTCAAACAAAACCAAAACGTAAAACACAGACTCTTTAATGATGCTTGTCAGTGCAACCTAGCGTGACATCTGTTAATACTCATTCAATATTTCATCTTTCAAAGGCTTTCAAGAAAATTTGCACAAACTGTAATACAAAATAATGGCAGCTTTCAGCAATTCAGTTGCTGATGATTGTAAAATTAGAAACTTTCCCACTAGCAGTTACTTACTTGAAAACAGCTGTTTGAATATTACACAAGCCCCTATCAAAATACCAAAACTGTGAATTAAAATTTAATACCACAAAATGTGAATGATGAAACTAAATCTGTGAAATGCAGGTTTTAAAATAATCAAGGTAAAGGAAACACATAAGGTAGAAATCTTTGATACAAACAATGCAAAACTGAACAAGCAAGCAGTGCTGACCAGGATGTTCTTGAAGAACACTGTGAAATAATTCAAACAAGCAACGAAAATAAATTCAGATTGTTTTAAACAGGTATGTAGAAGAATCAATGACTCATTGAAGGGCTCTCAGATTCACACATCTCTTGGAACAAAAAGCACCTTGGGTATAACACACAGGCCAAAGGGTGCCCTGTAATTCACAGCTTCACACTTTTCTTCCTGCTGGTCACTTGCATCAGTTCTCAGAAAAAAAAAAATATATAGAAAGATACAGAACAGTAGTTCAAAATGTGTAAACCTTTCCCCATAACTGCTTTTTAAAGCTTAATTCACTGACAAGAAAAATATTAACTGAGAAAAAAAAATGGTAAAAATACCTTCGCTGGAAAACACATTTTGATTCAGTTTTTGGAGGGTAAGGCAATTGTGTTCATTTGCAAGGCAGATTTATTTGCAACATTGTCTGTCACTTGACTGAAAGCCTAGCAACAGCAAGTTGCTTAGTCATTAATAATTCTGTCCATCGCAGAATTAGACTGGCAAAGAACAGTACTTCCACCTCTCCAGAGACGTCTTCGAGCAGGAATGCATAATGAAACCATTCTCTTTTTATCTTCTAGTGCCTTGCTTTTAACTAGAAGACAACGGCTTGGGATATGTAAACCCATATTTCAAAAAAACCTACTGAAAATAAAATAAAAATAAAAACATATTGTAAGTGCCACGAGAACTGCAGTTTTAGGGGGTGATAAAATGTGTTAAGTATTGAAAGGTGGGCTACAACGTGTTCCGTCTGCACGTTGAGGGCAAGTGAAACTGGATTCAGTGACACTGAGCATATTACAGAAGTGACATCACTTCCTCCCTAGAACCGTAGACTATGACATCACTTCCTCCCTAGAACCGTAGACTATGACATTACTTCCTCCCTAGAACCGTAGACTATGCAGAGCTAGCCCGCAGCGCACATCCTACGGGGTCTTTGTCGTAGGGCAGGTCACTGCTATCAAGGGAGCTGTGAGGTCCAAGCTCTAAGCCCGTGAATGACAATCTCACCATCAATGTGCTGCACTCAGTCATTTCAATTTTACTACAAACTGTAAAATGCCAATGTGTCTCATTCGGTTACGTATTGACTGCAGGTTTAAGAAATTCTGCTGTCCCAGGATACACAAGTTGTTGCTCTCACCAACTGAATGGCCTATCAAGTGTTTTCATGTTCATGGAAAAATAGAAGATTGAATAAGTAGGATTTTTTTCTTATAACAAACACCCACCACTAGATTTTAAAAGCAAATTTAATTTTTAATTAAGGATATATGGACTAAGAATGAACAGCAATTATGGCCAGTTTCCTACTGACAAATCAAACTAAAAAGTGTAACTCTTACATAGTAAAACTGCAACTTACAAAGCCATCAATGTTTAAGCTCAACAGTTAGACTTAATTAAAAAGAAAACTCGCCTACAACAGCACTGGCACAAGAGCTGCATAACCCAGCGTGAGAAATCAAACAGACTTGACCTTTAGAACCCTTGTCCAATAGCATGAAGCCTCCCAATTATTCATGTCTTGCATGAACTGTATATAAAAGTTAGCTAAAGAAATGTAGGTGCATTTGTATTTTTCAACTTTTATTAAGTAAAATGTGAAAATGATCATTATAAATGTGTAATTATACACTAAATACTCTATTCAAATGTATTGGTATTCATCTGGCAATTTCACAAAGCCTCAGTATGTTTGTAAAAGCTGCTAGCATGTACCTTGAATATCTCTGTACTTAAAAAAAACCACTCAGAACCTCAGACAAAAGATTATATATAAGATTATTTATCAAAAGGTTTGAGGTTAAAGCAAAGGTTGCAAACCTATCAGGAAGCGGATGCAAGAATGTTTTACTCAAATTTGTGATGTAGGCACAAAAGTGATCGTGAAGGATAGCTCGCAACCAAGAGTAACAGACCAATAGCAATTAAACATCTTCTCCTGATATTAAACAATATCAGGCTACAATGTTTACAAAATTACTGCCTTATGCTGGCCTCATGAATCTGGTCTGTGGCAGATTTCTAGGGCAACATGAAACCAGAGTTGGGGAAAAAAGTAGCTTATTGCTTACAAATGTGACCAAATCACAGGATCATGCCAGCATTATGATTAGCAAAGAAAGGTGAAGCTCATTTTTCAAATAAGTTCATCCTTCTGTTAAGAACAGAAATGATCTGCTCAGCTTTGAGTGTGATTTGCATGCCCTGGTCCTGGTGTCCCTCACTAAAACTGAGGACCAGTGAGATTACAAAGTTTTAACATCTGTAATGACGATTTGTCTTTCCTAGCACTGGTTTATTTTAGACAACATTTCAAATTTCAGTTAATAACTTGCTTACTTATTTTTTCTTCATTGATGTTTCACTGAACTGATGAAGCTGTGGACAAACCCACCATATTCAGAATGGAAATTGATGGGAAGTGATTAACGCAAAAAACATTGACATTTTATGATGGAAAAAAATACAAAACACAAACAAAAGGCTGATATCACTGGACAAGACTGTGGTACAAAAAAATAAACTGAAGCACGCATGGAACAAAGTCACAATGACAAATACAGCTATTCACAGAAATCACAATTACTCTTCATCTTGTAAAATTACTAGAGGTCTGAGCAAACAAGTCACTGAAGAATTGTCCTTCTCCACTTCTCTAACTGCCTCATCACTCATGCAGGAACATGGAGGGCAGGTTCATTTATGTTGCAATGAGTGTAAGGTATGAAGCAGGGACCCAACTGCATGCACACCTGCTCAAGACCACCTTTCACTTCAAGGGGTCCGTGGTCAAACTAGCAGGTTTAATTATATTACTGAGAGGTGGAAAAGAAAACATTGGCCCCTGATGATATTTTATTCAGGAATTGATATAACAATTCCAACCCTTGGAATGCCAAAAAGATCAAGAGCACTCACTAGTGATCATTCCAGTTAATCAGCAAATGCAATTACGCCAAACAAATGGCAAGACTGAAGCTTAACATACAAAAAAAAAAGTTGCCATATTCACTTCATTTTGGAAGTACTGTAATTTAAAATTCACACTCAACATAGATGAAAGGAAATTAAAGATTTCATAGAATACGTGTTTTAGATAACAACAGTGGTCTTTAGTTAACCCAGTGGTCTTTAGTGTGTAGATAAGCATGGGATCTGATCAAAGGATAATTGTTCTATATTTTTGGTTTCAGCATGGGTTTAAAGATCATTTGGATGGAAGCAAGGGTTTCAGTGACTTGTGTAGTTTGGCAATCTTCGAATTGTTAAATAAGTGAAATAAAAAAAAACACCTTTGAAAACCACTTTTTTTTCCAGTACTACCAGACAAAGTGGTTTTCTCAACTTACAGGAGTTCCAGCAAAAGTAGAAACAGTACTTACCTAGCATACGAATATACAGAGCAGTCTGATCAGAACTATCATAGGAGATTGCTCCACGTCTCTGCAAAAAAAAAAAAGATGAAAAATGAGCATTCTGAAAGTATGGAACACTACTAAGTGGGATAAAGGCGTTTTAAATCAGACACTAGGAAATCCTACCATGATGTGAAGGGAAATCTAAACATTTTAAATATATCATGAAATAATTTAAAGTTGCAAAAACAGGAGTTGTATAAACTCAAATTTACCTTAAAAATATCAATTTAGAAATTCAATCAACATATCAATATAAACAGTATTAACTAGATGTGTTTTACAAGTTTTCCGGTAATTGAAAGGACACCGGTAGAATACAACACTACATTAAAACAATTTGTCTGATCAAATCAAGCTGAAAGGACTGTTTTGGGGAGCTGCAAAAAAACACAAAGGTTAGAAACAGGAAGAAGATATGTGGCCCCATTCAATTCAGTTGGTTGCAAACGGCTAGTCGTGTACTGCATGTCGCAGTTTCTTGAAAGGTCAGCGTATTCGCTTTCACAATGTTAGATTGACTTTGTCAATTCCTCTGAGTTCTGAATTCTTGAATCAGGACTCGCAGTCTTATCTGTTCAAGACTCAAAAGATTTTTTTTAGCCTAATAGGTAGCTACATCAAGTTCGGAGCTTCCCCATCTTATTTTTATCGTTTAGGACGTTCCCACACAATCCACACAGACAAAATACGCTGCATTCCCTTCTGAATCGACTTCTTAAAGTCTAGTTTAAAGTCTAAATTGACTTATGTTAAAGAACGCTGTAGTCGTGATTAGATAAAACAAGAGCTCTAAAAAACTGGGCAAAAGAAAAAGGGAGGAAAGGAAATGTTTAAAAGCAGCATCTTAAAAAGTCAGTTTGTTGTAGTACTTTCTTACACATTTGTAGCCAGTAATCCCGAACAGCAAGTAATTTTCTCATCATGATTCATACCTTCCTTCCACTGCAGCAATTTGGCTAATCAAACTGGTCTCCATGTCGGACAACTTCTGCGATCATGTTTTCTGAACAGATATTCTCCCACAGTTACAGGCGTACCGGCAAGCAAAGCAAAACTTTTTTACATAATTTGGCTACCAAGAGTAAAGGCAGCCCTTTTCTGCCCTGTCACAGTAAATATCATCCAGATTTGTATTTAGGTACGTGATGAATTAAAGAGTTATTTTACCTACACCCTAAGGCACAGTGGGGAATTATGGGTTACCAACTTCAATGTTACACGGTTTTTATCATTTGAATAAGAGGTGCTTTTTCTGCATTCAAACAGAAAACAAGACATGAAACTATTATCAGATTCTAAAGTTCCTTATTTCTAGTTAAAGCATCAGTAGCACTAAACAGCATTAGAGATTGTATCTTAGCAACATATCACTTGAAAAATCTTGGTTAATCCAGCCTACAACTACATCCTAAAATGCATGTTGATGTATACAAATGACCTGTATCAACACAGATGAAGAAGTACTTGCAGGATATATGGCTGTTTCTTCACTACATTTATGTAATACTGGTCTCTCTCAGATCATCATCTGCTGTATGTTACTTAAATTCTTACCACATTATTACCACAGTCGTGAAACTATTTCTCACTTGACACCTTCCTGACGTGTGATTCATCAAAATAACATGCAGAACTGTTGCACACCAAGTTCAAATTCATTGTCATCATACTCATACACAGGTATATGGTATAACGGTTCAGATCGTAGGTGAGAGAGGCTGGGAGTTTAATAGTTTGATAGTGCAGGGGTAAAAACTGTCACTGAGTCTGGTAGTTCAGGCCCGAATGCTCCGGTGCCGTTTTCCAGATTGTAGAGGGTCAAACAGTCTGTAGCTGGGGTGTGTGGGGTCTTTGATGATGCTCAGAGCTTTCCTCAAGCACCGCCCATCATAAGTGTCCTGGATGGATGGGGGAGCAACCCCAGTGATGGACTGGGCAGTTTTCACCACCTGCTGTAGGGCTTTGCGGTCAGCGATACTGCAGTTGCCACACCACAGTGTGATGCAACCTGTCAGTGTGCTTTCTGTAGTGCATCTGTAAAAGTTAGTGAGGATCTGGGGAGATATCTGAGCCTTTTTAAACCATCTTAGGAAGTACTTTCTTAATCAGACAAGATTAAGAAAGTACTTAATCTTTCTTAAATCAGACAAGTGGCGTTGAGAGACCTGCTGACGAGCTGCAACCTTAACTTCCCAGGAGTCTCCCAGCCAGGTACTGACCAGGCTCACACCTGCTGAGCTACACCGGGCTGCCAGTTATGAGCTGCAGAATGATATGGCTGCTGGCGTATTTAAATACAATCCTTGTGCCGAGCACCACCCAGTATCAACCCTCATCCCCTCCCACTTTTAGAACGGTTTCTGTTGTCTGATGCACAACACACTACCTCTAAATAACTGAAAAACCAGGTTTCTGCTATACTTTATTCTACAAAACAGCTCAGGCAGATCGATGTAGACAAATGGCTATCCACTTTTATCCCCCCCCCCACATCGGGGTTTGAGGTTATGAAAGAGAAACCAAAGCAGCCGCTGTGAAACACTCAGCAGGAGTCCAGGCTCTTGCGGCTGCGTGCAGCCCAAGGTCGAGAAGCTGCAAGGTCACACAAAGTCCACTGCCACCTGTCAGAATAATCTCACATCACACACTCCTATGGCGATATCTCGCTGCCCTCTGCCACGAGGGTATTATAGCAGGTTATAATAAATCCATTATCTTTAAATATTATGACTTTTTTCCCCCTCAAATGAGCTGTATTATCCACATACACCTGCTGCTCCTTCTTGTTGTCCTTACAATAGCTCACTGTTGAGGACGACACAAACCCTGAAAGTGCCCCTCTGCAGGGCCCTGCGCCTCGTACCCCTGCAGCCTTCGGAGGAAAGCGCTCATGCTTTCTGAGCTCTACCACAAACAGCTAACAGAAAACACTGGCACACCTCCAGGACTACATTCAGATAGTTGGCTGGGGTGTCCCGAGATGGCATCAAATTCATTCTATGACGTCAATTGGCTGAACCAATTTGCATACTTGATTTTTATCCATTACCAACCCAACCCCTCGCCTCCCCCTTCATCCCTCCGAGCTTTAAAATGCAAAACAAAATCCTCGTAAACAGAGGTACAAAAGAGCTGCTCTATGGTTTTCTGCAGCAAAAGAAGAAACATCTAACGCAGCCATTTAAAGCATTCCACTTACATATTTCACAAGGCTGTTGCTCAAACATTTAATGTAAATCATTAGTGACACTTACCAACTATTCCTTTCTACGAAAACGTATCTCAGCTTGCCAGAATGAAATATTAAGGGTACTGGTTACTGGAAGTCTTGTTAAGGACTATTAAAAACCTTATTTAGTATGCACAAGGACTACTTACACAGAGTGTAGAGCCTGTGACAAATGCCTATGATGTCTTACAGAAACAGATGTGACTGTGCACACAGCCTTCAAAGGTCTAGACTCCAGACATTGTATACTTTAAATCAGGCTCCAGACTACAGCACACTCAAAAAGATCTGTTTCTGTTCAAAGTTTCAAGGTTGTCAGTTTTTGTTTACCTGAAAACTACTTAAGAGTTTTTACTTGGAGGCCAAGGTACAATGACCTCAACATCAATGAAAACTAAGTTTGGCATAGATCTCAGAATGAAAAATAAACAGTAGAGCTGCTATACTCCATATATACATACACACAAGCATCTGAAGTAATAGTATTTTATATTGTGGATCGTATTTAAAAGTATATGAAAGCACTTCACAAAATACAGTAAAACAGAACACAGGTCAGAGCCGAACGACAGTAAATATTTACACAAGTTAAATTACACATTAAAACCCATAAAAATGAGGTGATTAACAAAAACAATCATCATAATCAAATTCTTAATAGACCCAGGAAAGGACTTCCAAATGTGTGGAACCATAGTACGGAAAGCACTAATTTTTCCTTGGATAAACAAGAGTATCTTTGACAAAGCAGAAGTTCCATTCTGGCACAATGTCAATGCTGACAGAGAAAATCCTTAAATTTAAGTTGGGCCCAGGTCATTTAGTGCCTGAAACGTAAGCAACAAGATGTTACAGTTGATTCAATATTTAACTGGTAACCAGTGGAACGATGCTAGGACTGGACATACACAACCCTCATTACAGTAAAATAGTTTTCTCTCATTATAACCCAGACCGAGTACTAATGCACTGTTTGTAACATGCCGGACACTCTGCTTGATCTCTGTAGGAACATTACTCAATATCTGTGTTATAATACCAAGGTTAAAGACTGAAAACTTGAATTGCTTTCTCCATACCAAACCCAGACAAGAGTGCTCTGTGGTACATAATATTCTGAATCACCATCATGCACCATCATGTGTCGCATAAGTTTGTAACCTCAGAAACTGGCATAGTCTCATGACCATCAGCCACCAATCTAAAGTCTCAGACTGCACCGATGTGGTATGTGGCAATCTCAAAATTACCTCAGCTCTTGCTGCATTTTAACTGCAAATATTTTACCCCACACTTGTCTGAGGGACACCAGAAGTAATTCCAGCCAAACTTATACAATAAATTGCTTTGTGTCACAGCTAAGAACTATACTGCCTGTAAGGCTATAAGCAGTAAGGTCTCGACATACATGAGGTTTTGTTGCAGAGAACCGTCACGAATAGCCTAATTTGCACACAAAGTCCACCCCTATACTACACTGCAGTATATTTTTTAACCATGCAGACTATACAGTTACACTCCCTTATATAAGAAAATTAGCAAGGGATTGGCTTTAAATCAATTTCAATAACATTTATCAACTCAAAATAATACCGCACCTGAAGAAGCTCCACGGCCGATATGTTGGGTCTCTTTTCTTTTTTTTTAAGCAGGGAATAAACCTTCACCTGTTCCTCAAAATAATAATTACAAACCTGCAGTAAAAAATGTTACAATAGCACGGGTCCCTCTTTCTCTCTGCCTCCGTGATTAATTAGCGCCCCGCTGTAATGAAACGGGCGATAAAACTACAGTCCCCGACAGTCATCTCCAGCCCATCGTTCCCGACGCGGCCAACACAGAACCTGAAGTGTCTGTCATGAAATAAAACAGGGAGAGGCTCACTCACGAGTCAGATTTGTCTCATGATCCTAGTGTTTGACTCCGCAAATCTGAAAGTTGTAGTTAACAACCTTTGGCTCGGTTTCATCCGATCCACTCTTCCTCCTTACACAACCCCATCAGCCAGACCGAACTGCAAATAAACAAATTTGCCAATGTCGAGCCCCTGCTGAAATTATACAATTCTGAAAGCTACAAAGCCTTGCAAAAATTTTCAGCCTCTACTTAAATCAGATTCTGATGTGTTAGTTATAAACGAAAACATTGTTTTTCAATTGAACTCTAAAAACGAATGCTCAGAGCATTTTTACTTCTTTTTTTTTTTTTACTTGTAAAAGAGGTTAAATGTCAGCAAAACCTGGAAAGAAAATATGCAATCAAATTATAACTATTCTGCAACCTCAGTCAGTACTTGGTGGATCTCTATCAGCTTCGCACAGCTAAAAGGTGTAATTCATGACCTTGGTTCCTGGTATTTTGGAGTTCATTGATAAACTGCAGCCTTCACAACTCGGATAATGGATTCATATTGGATTCAATTCAGGACTCCGATTCAGGACCCACTCAAGGGCAGTTACTCTCATTGTCAGAGCATTCCCACTGTGGCTCCGGCCTCGTGCTTCACCCTAATGTGACCTTTCAACTCCGTTTTCGATTCTTGGCTGACTCAAGCGGGGTCTGTTCTGGGATTTGCGCCACCCATTTTCCCCTCAACTTTTGACAAGCTTCCCAGTCCCAGGAGCAGTAGGTCAGGCAGTGCTGAGCAATGGTGAGTGTTCTGCACTCATTACTGGAAAGTGATGGACTCAAATCCCAAGTGAGACACTGCTGTTGTACTTGTGAGCAAGGCGCTTCATCTGAATTGTTTTGGTATAATACCCCTCTGTATAAATGTTTGCAAACGTTAATTGCTTTGGATAAAAACATCCGACAAATAAATGAGGAATTAGATTAGAATAATCCCCATAACCTGGTACTGCCAAAATTAAGCTTAACATTTGGGACAGAATTCACTTCTTGATGTGCTATGTTGGGTGGCTGCACTAGGTATTAGTTCTTTTCATTTAGACCACAATCCTTCAGCAACATGTATGCAGTATTTTTACACTGTTGCAAACTGTTCAGTAAATTTCTTTCTTGAAGGGGCTGCAAATCTTTCAAAACCACCACTGGCTTTACAGTTTCCTGATCTGGGTAGAGCCTGGACAGTATGGTGCACTTCCCACTTGTTAATGAGCTTCACTGTACTCAACGGGATGAGTACCCTTCGCCTCATGTGTGCTCTTTTACCACTTTTCATGCAACTTGTTTCAAAAGCTCCTTGGTCTTCTGAATGATTTATTGCATCACAAGTACTACAGACAAGTAGCTCTAATTCACATTTAACTAGGTAGATAGTTAAATGTGAATTTGTACATGTGTCTGCACTCTGTAGTCAAGTTCAACCAATTTGATCACACGGAAAGAGAGACTATTACACCAATTGTGGCACAAAATAATCTTTTGTGCCTGAACTAATTTAGCAAATGAGTTCAATGCTTATGCAACTCGGAATCATCTAATTTTCTTTGACTTATGTAAAACCAGCATTTTAGAGTACGTTGTGTGGATTCTAAATATAAAGTTCTAGTTAAATTTAAAGCTTGTTCTCTGTCCCACCTTAAATGTGACTTTAGTCACTTATAAGGTTTCTAAATAATTACAAGATGACAAAATGCAAATCATTGGCACAAGTTTATTGCTATGGTACATGAGGTGTTCTACACATTTTAGCATGTCCATCTGTTACATTTTAATTCCATTGGAATAGCAATTAAAAACTGTCACCAACTCCCTACTTTTTTACAAGGGATGCCAAGTAATAGATAGCTAGACAAAAGTATTCCAAAAACATAATTAATACACAGCTGATAGATCTGTTGGCTTGGAAACAAGCCATCATCACCTTTACATAAAGTGGAAAACTCATTTAAAAAAAGCCTCATTTGAAAGCTATACACACATGTACCACACAGTTCACTACCTGAAAAAAAGGTATTGGCACCAGATCTGGAATCCTGACCTATTCTCAAGCTTTCAATATTCTTTCAGATTGCTATGGTCCTTTGTGTGGACCATGGTTATCGTTTCCAATACCAAGAGTTTATTACTCTCATTAGGATTTAGAAACCTAACTAATTAAATAACAAAATTAGCAATGGTGAGACCCTACTGTTTCAAATACTTTGGAACAAATCTACTTTTCTCATCTTATTGCTCGTCTACATTGCTATACTCACATCCCAGATCATAACGGCATTCAGAATGGGGGAAAAGAGTGTTCATACAGTATGTACAGTAATTCTTACGCCAGCAGCCATATCACCCTGCAACTCTCAACTGGCAGCCCACTGAACCTCAGCAGGTGTGAGCCTGGTCAGTACCTGGATGGGAGACCTCCTGTGAAAAACTAAGGTTGCTGCTGGAAGAGGTGTTAGTGGGGCCAGCAGGGGGTGCCCACCCTGCGGTCCTTGTGGTTCCTAATTCCCCAGTATAGTGACAGGGACACTATACTGTAAACAGGCGCTGTCCTTCGGATGAGACGTAAAACCGAAGTCCTGACTCCGCGGTCGTTAAAAATCCCAGGGCGTTTCTCGAAAAGAGTAGGGGTGTAACCCCAGCATCCTGGCCAAATTTCCCATTGGTCCTTACCAATCATGGCCTCCTAATAATCCCCATCTATGGTGAGCGCACTATGGCTGCCATCGCATCATCCAGGTGGATGCTGCACGTTGGTGGTGGTGGAGTGGAGTCCCCATTACCTGTAAAGCACTGTGAGTGGAGTGTCCAGAAAAGTGCTATATAAGTGTAAGCAATTATTAATCATAAATTATTATGGACAACAGATCTGCACCTCCTAAAGCTAACTGATTTTTCACAGGGTCAAATTCAAGCAGCTGCACAAACCACTCGCAAGAGCTGAATGGTCTCACTGCATGACATAAGAACAGAATTGCAGAGTTCAACTACATCATTTCTGTTAAACACCCTTTTGCCTCATGTTACATATTAAAAGGGAAGGATGGACAAAATAAGGCATGGATTCCATCAAGTTTAGAGGAGTTTGGGTACATCAATAAAAGTTGCCAGTATTACAGACCTTAGGTTTACAGTGTATTTTCTAGACAAGGCTGGAGTCAATGTCAGCGTGTCATCTCCAGTTCCACTTCCTTTTTCACGTTAAACAAAACTGAATTGGCCTGAAGAAGAAACTGAAAGTAAAACGGAGAACTGACCCCAATCCCTTCTTCTGGGTTTGGTTCCAACGGAACAATAAGTAAAGGAAACAACGAAAACACAGAACTTGTCCACTAGTGATTTCAGCCAATTTTCAAACTACTGTTGATGGGAGGGATGTGACAGAAAGGAGCATTAAAAAAAAATAATTCACAATAAGGCTGTTGTAGCTGGGAAGGGCGGTCTGTACTACATGATTAGAACAAAGTTCAGTGGTTTCTTTGGGACCCTTTTGTGTCTGTTAAGTTTTCATTTCAATGGACGACAATCTTGAACATTACTGCTATCTAATTGATGTTGACTTCTTTCACCTTTTACTGCACTCGTCTTTGATTAATAAAATAACCCCTACAGATTAAAGTAATAGCTTTATTCCATGCTGGAAAAAAAGAAGAAAGAAATCACAATGTTTTGGCCGTGGAGCCTTCTGTCGCTGAACTTCAAAATAAATTGACCAGCAACCGATTCTTTCATTCCACTATGGTCCCAAAAGGAACACAAGAGTGAGTACCTTTGGGAAAGGGGCATGAAGGTGAGGGCAGAGCTGTATGTTTATCACAAACACCAAAACTGAGTCATGTACTGTATATTCATTGAATTGAAAGGCCTGAAGAGTCTTGAATCCACATCACCCACATGGCGAGACCGACAGTGGCCTCCCTCCAATTCAAACCTTCGTGTCCAGTTCAATGCAGGCTCAGGTTCCAGGAAATGTGCACGCTTACATGTCACCATGTACTCACACAAATATTTACTAACATAGGAGTTATAAGCAAAATTAAATACAGGGAAAAGTTGGGAAACTGAGCGAGAAAAGCCAGTTGGATGTACTGTACAGGGATGGCAGTCTATAGCTATTAATCAAATATTACAGAAATTAACTACAGAAGCGAGGCAGACAGACCTCTCTGGTCCAGCCAACTGTTTGTATGCCAATAATATATGTACAAATCCGAAAAAACTAAGAACAATTTACTCACAGACCCCATATTGGTTCAATCTGTGAAATGTTTGAATGTTTCTTGCCAACGCAAGGCTTCTGACATACAGAAGTTCAAAAAGGATCAATGCATTTAGCACTAGGAATGCACTGGTTTTGATGGGATAGACAAAGCAGAGTTACGTTAACAAGGAGTCAACAGATCCCAAGAAATCCCAAGCTTTTGCCTACTAATTACGTGAATCAGAGTAACACTATGCACAACATGAGAGAGGGAAATGTCTGATTAGCTGTCGGATTTAGTTTCAGTGATCCACGGTAACCCTTGTAAGTCTGGCCAGCAAAACCAGACAGAGACGCACGCCAAGGAGCAGTTCTCTGCTGTATTTGGTTATGTAGCATTATCTGCCAACTATATTTCTTGATTGATCATCATTTGAAATGATGAACCGCTACAATTACAACAGGATTTCAATTAATCAGACAAGAACAAACACTACTTTCTTCTGAAATACAAAGGATATAACAAAGGACATTGTGTATCTCTCAAACTGTTCAAAATATAATCTTATCATACTAAAAAAAGTTTAAAGGTGCAGAGTTCACAGTGCCTGACGTCAGATGTTTTTGGTCCATTTTAGACTCTGGACACAGAGTATTGAGCTGAACACATCAAGAAAATAAGTCGCCCTAAACGTTCAAAAGTCTTCTTGTCCAATAACCTATTTCGACAGTGACACACTTGGTCCTACTACTATAAAGAGCACCACAGTGAAGCAGCAGTTAAAGACCTAGTCACTGAGCAGTACATCTACAAAACACAGTACATCATGAGTGTTCTCAAACAGTTCAACTCATGAAATGCTGGAATGATTAAAAAAAGAATCCACGATAAGAGGATTCTTGATAACATACCTGTATGATCACATTACCACTACCAGCGGTTCGCAAACTACACAAAACCGTAGCAAGTCATGAAACTGTATTGTTAGACACCGAAGACCCAAAAAACACTTGATCCAAACATCGCCACCACCCAAACTGGAATTCAAACTCATGCAAAACTCTGAATTTCTTTGTGCTGGAGCAACACTGCTTTGGCACAGCAGAGGAGTCTATAGCCCTCAATGCATTTAGCTCAGCACCAGGTTCTCTCTGCTAGATGACCTACCTTTGAGGTAATCCACCTGATTAGGGCTACAATCAGGGACCAAATCAATACAATTCCCATTGGATCTCCCCAGCGTCGAGGATCATAGTCTTTTTCCTCCCTCTCCACTGGAAGCTGCCGGAATAGTTAGGACTTCAATAAATCACAGCAGGCAGGCAGGCAGCAGGCAGGCAGGCAGGCGGCAGCGAGTGGCACAGACTCTGGAGGACACAGAGCCTTGTGCAGCTGTCTTACCCTGACCGCTATCACCTGACCGCCCCGCTCTGGGGACTGACTGCTTGGGATTGCTCCATTGTGCCCCCAGCTCCCCAGCTGAGTTCCTGCCTCCTCAGCTGCAGATCCCAGCGAGGGGGGGCGGGGGTGGGGGGGACACTCATGCTCTGTAGCAACAGCCAAACAAACTCGTAAACACTCTCCACACTCTTGGCGTGTGTGTGTGTGTGTGTGTGTGTGTGGGGGGGGGGGGGGTCAGAGAGTGGAGGAGAGAGGAGGGACAGGCTTGGTAAGTACCAGAAACACTTCGTCGGTGATGAAGACCCTTGTTTATGGAGGCACACTGGGCAGGGAGCTGCCAGTAACAGCTGATCGGCATTGCTGGCTTGAAACTGGGTTGAAAGACGCAGATGGGTAAGGTGGTTATGATGACCACACCATGGAACTGTGAGGTAAGCCCATATACCGCAAAAAGAGAAATGGATGGAGGATATGAAGCTGAATGCCAGGATAAAAAAAATGCCAAATTTGTTTTTTTGTTTTGTTTTTCTTTTTGCACAGTTTATCATGATTTTATTTTTATCTAATTCTTAGAGGATAAATTCCATTTTGAACACCATGACTATTGAGTCTCAAATTATAAAAACATAGCATACAAATTGCTTTAGCCACTATGACCAATGGAAAAAATCCCTGAAACTACATAGGCATCCGTTATCATTGTACTTGATAAACCTTTCTGTTTTACCAGATACAAGTAACTCAGTATAGTAAGCGAGTTTAACTGACTAGTCCACAGAGAAACTAGATCACATGCAATGCAGACAATCAGCCCAGCCAGAATAGGACATGAGAAGGGATGCCACTGGCCTCTAGGACACACCTGTCAGTCTTGGTGTTGGCCTTGAACAAGCCAGTTGAAAAACAGAGTGAAGGTATGTGCCTGCCTGAAGGCATACTGACCAAATTAGGCCTCTCAACCTGGAGTGACTTCACAGCAGATTGCAGTGGAGAACCACAGAGAGAAACAGTCCCATCACAAGGCCCACTGCTCCAGTACACGATGAGCAGCAGGATAAGAGCTTGCAGCGCTCAGCAACTGGGTTCCTCAAAGTCACTGAATTCCTGCCAGGCCAGCTGCACTGCACAAAATACCAAAACTGTTACAAGCCACTATCAAGCTGGCACACTTTATTAACTTTATTATTCCAAGCTTTACATCTTTAAATAAAGTGAGAAGGGCCTAGTTTTAAGGTTCATTTTGTAATAATTTAGACAAATAAATTCATATCGAGTTCAGAACCCAGTCACAAGTGCTTATATCAAAGTGTTCAAAGAGTAAGTAAACAGGATGTTGGTTGCAGCTGAGGTGTTCAACAGTTCAGGAGTCACTTGCTTGAGCTTGGGCAATGTTATTAGCGGACAGTGACTGTGAAGTAGCAGCCAGTCAGGGTCTGAGCAATGCCAGGACTCACAGGACTTTAATTAGCCGAGGCTTTGTTTCCTTCACTGCAACAGCAAAGCTCCTGCAAGCTTGAAGTGACATTACTGTACGATGGTCCATTCCAGTCGGTGTTAGCTCTCCTGTAAGACACTGTGAGCCTGGCAGTGTGGCACAAGATGAACTAAGACATACACTGCAATGTTACGGAGCTAAAAAAACCCACTAGATTCAATTTTACCGAGACCAATGGAAGTTTGTCACAGAGTTTTTTCCAGATTGTTCAGAGGACATGTATGATCAGGTCTCACAGTGTCACTATCACTTCTCCTGCACATTAACCATGAAAATCAAGTCTTAAATCAGCATGTCACAGATTTCTCCCACTTGTGAAGGCCCATTATTCAGTCTCATGGACAGAACCACTCCATGCTCCGAGGTCTTTAGCTGGCCCATTCTTGGGGAAGTACGTAGTCCACTATTTAGTTCACTTTTCTCTGGGTTTCTCTCACTCAGATCATCCTCCTATCTACAAGTATTCACTAATCACTTTCCATGAATCTCATTAATCAGCAGAGCATTGTACCTGACTGACTGTGTCACCCACTCACTTTGTTCATTTCACTAATCATCTTTCACTATTCCAGTCATAATTCCTTACCAACCCTTTGCAGATGCTCTCCGCACTTCACTGTCCTCCTGATTTCAGGTTCTGAATCTTAAACATTAAAAATATTCCCACTTATTCTTCACTCCTGCCTATACTGGCTGATCCTGTTTGGCCAGGGCCTTAATTCTACATTTACATGATTTGTGCCCCTGGCACAGCAGCTAGTTTATTTTTCTCACTCCCCTCACACTCTTTCTCCCCTCCCAAATTACATTCGCAAAACATTAACATACTCTTAATTTGAGACATTCTATCCATACTAGTGCCTAAAAGCAGAAGTTGAATAGAAAAAGCAAAAAAAAAGATGCACAACTTTTCCGTCTTTGCCAACAAAGGTACACTCACTCAGACAATCTGTTACAACATTAGCCATAATGTTTATATCTACAAAATCATACAATAGCTCCTTGTTTAAAAGAATCTAAAAAGCTTATTACCATAGAATTGCCGTTGAAATGGCTAAACAGTTCTTAAATTGCTTTAAGCAAAAAGAGCAAATAAGAGCTGAACAAAAGTTGCATGCTTGCTGATGCTTAACTCTTCAGTGACAAAGGATCTTAATCTCTGATAGTACCATGCTGAACTACACAAACGCAGCTACTGTGCCTCTGAACACTGTGCCAGAACAAAAAGCTGCAAGATAGTTGGGCTGCTTGTCTGGTTCCGTGTCGATGAACAAACCCAGAATAAGCGATGGGCATTCTCCGAGAAAATCATGGGAACAGAAACCACTGAGACACTGCCACAGCTCCTATCTAAAAAAAAGCTCATGAGTAAACTACACTTCAAACAAAAAACAAATGGAAAACATGAAAACATTACAGAAAAGGAAGAATTTTTGTAAATCGTTTTTCTGTGGCTTGGAAAAAAGCAAACTGTAAATCAGTGGCAGCTGTAGACATTTTTTCTACAGGGTTGTATGATATTCTCGATAAAATGCTGCTTTGAGAAGACTAGAGATTTTACAGGAAAACAACCTTTTGGCACTCACCCTAATACCGTACACAAAGAAATACACATGGTGGCATTTTCAATTTGGTCATTTTAAAGTATTTGGTTGTTTAAGCAATTTGAACTTGGAAAAAAAAGAGATACTGCATGTTTTAGGTCCGCTAATTTAGTGCATCTCTTTAAATCAGGCTAACATACAACCTTGCTGAAAGTAAAGTTAATGCAAATTCAAACAGTTACGCAAATGAAAGAAGACATCACACCACACAGAGACACTAAGCAGATTGTACCAATTCATTTACCTCCTGTATTGCAATTATACTGTAATACAGTTATTTCAGCTGACATAATTAGAAACCAGTTTCTGAACCTTAAACTATAAGCAGGGTGGTGTCTCCTATGACATCGGAAACACATCATCAATGACCAAACGCCTCATCTGAGTCACTCTCGATTACCCAATGGAGTGATCTGGCAATTACATCTTGCATAATTACAACTTGTGTCTTCTAGCTTTTTTCTAGCTTTCTAAACCACGAGCGGTGCTCCTCATCTGCAGCTGCACTGCAAGATGGTTTGCAGATTATCAGCCTTCGGTCACAGGCCTGTAGGATCTAGAACTCTAGTTCACATAACTGGAGCAGCCTCTCATTCCCGAATTAAAACGGGAACAGAGATTGCACAGCTCTGGACTGACTCAAACCAGAGTGTTTACAGAAGCAAATGCCATCATTTCTGGGAAGGTGGCACATATTAGAATTATTAAAGAATGCCCTCTGTAAATCCAGTATCACCCAGAGAATAAAACTACATTTCTACGTTTCAGCTACATTTAAAAAAAAAAGAACATTATGACAAATTTTGTGTTTAATTAATTTTCCATTTTAAAAGAACTATTGAAACACATTTCAGCAACAGATCAATTAAGGAAGGTCTCAATGCGGAAACATGAATCCTTGAAAACTACTGATATTTGTATCCAAGTGATATTATTTAATAAAACACCACCTGTTTAACTGATCATACTGTAGATAAATTGATCCAGGCCTTTAGAAAATGATGATTTACAGATTACATATAAAACCTGCCTACACCTATGAATCCAGGACCAGGGATGGAGAGCTCAAAATTAGAGTATTTATTTCCAAAACAATCCCAATTCTAGCCATCGTTACAGATTGCATATAGCTAAACGTGTATATGACACAACAACAAAAAAAATGACAACCTCCTTGTTGGTTTTCCAATTACACTATTAAACAGGAAAAACTGAATACTTTTCGGATTTCTAAGCCTACAGTGATCTTTTTTAACTCAAAAGCAATCATCAAAGACACCCGATAGGGAATGTGCATTCTTCACTGTGCTCCTTTATGCTTCAGCATTTAGCATTAATGTAGCTTTTGGCACGGTGCCAGGCCGCAATTAAAAATGGTCCAACCACACAAGAGCCAGTCTGTAAGAAAGCAGAGACAGGTTATGACAGTTTTCTGCAGGTTTGTGGATCCGTTCACCCACTTTCACATTAATATGCTGTTTGAATTCACAAAAATCGAACTGCAGACAAGGCAACCCTCAGTTGTTTTTTTTTGTTTGTTTTTTCTTTACAAGAAACCTGCAAATATATAGGTCACACCGAAACAAAGACTTACACTTTGCCTTTGCAGACTACGAAAACAGCACGGAAAGTAAAACAAAACGCCATCTGACCTGCAGAACTGATAACTGATCAACATGTTTGAGAGAGGAAAACAACTCCTACCTATGATACCTGAACTCCATCAGCTAAGAACGTGTACCATATACTTAAACAACTGGGGAAATTCCAGATTTTCATTTGATCATCCGTATCTGATTAGCAAGCATATCAGAGATATGGCCATAAAGGAATTTGTTATGCAAACAGGTTAAAGGAACATAACCTCTCTGACTTCAAAAGGACACTTGGCAAGTATTCAGAAACGTGAAAAGGTAGTGATGAAGAAAGCCCAGAGGTCTACCTCAGAGAATGCATGTCTTTGGACACAGGCTCGTGGGGATGTGAAGCAAAATGGCAAGATATGTTACTGAAGCAGATGCCCCGGGATCCCTCAGGAAACAGCTGGGCGAGAGCCTCGGATTAAGCAAGTGACCACCAAGAGATCGAGCTGGCCCAAGGCCTCCTCTCATTTGTAGCATTTCTTGCATTTTCTTAGGTTCTTATGGTACGGGGACAGGCAGAATAGATAGATAATACTTTATTAATCCCGTAGGGAAATTGATGAAATTGAATAAAGGTGTTTGAGGTATTAAAGACGCAAATAAAATCATTAAACTTTGACAAAGTTTCAAATCCTACTCAGATGAGATTGGAATAACAAAACTTCAGAGATCGCCTTTTGATTTATGACCGGCAAGTGCAGCAGTCGAACCTGTCCATTTGCTCATGATTCATGTAAACTGTGCCTTTGTCACTGGCATACAGTGAGCATTCTAAACATCCTGGTGCAAAAAGGTCACCTCGCGTGTGTAATAAATACAGATGGAAATCCACCAGATGACGGAAACTTCTTGGCAGGATTAGAGACAAAGGACAAACCTTAGCCCGTTCATTCCAGCGCTCAATGATATACATCTCTGTGTCAGGTTTCCTATGATCTGGAATATATAATCAATTGTTTCAATAGCACAGTTTGGCCCAAACTGCAAATTTCTTTAATTCATAAAAACTAAGCACAGGCATTCCGCTTTTTGAATTAAATCAGAAGGCTGCAGTGCATTAGCTCATGACAGGGGTTCGATTTCAAAACTGTCAGCAAAGGTGCTCAAAGGTGGTCAAAATCTTAAATATTCCCAGAGCCAGTGAATTCCACAGACACAAGTCGCAAGAAGGAAAATAGATAAGAGACATGGAAATCAGTTAACTCACACAGCATAGTATGACATGTTTTAAGAAGTCTGTTCATTAACATCCTACTACAAGTGACAATTAAAAATAAAAGGCCAGAGCTCAGCAGCAGACTGACTGGTTAAAAGACGGCTCAAGGCTCTGCTATAAATGCAACGCTGTTTTGTTTTGCAAGATAGGCAAGATGTCAGCCTCAGGCGGGTTTTGTTCACAGCCTGTTTCTGAAAGGTTGCTCTGATCTTTGTTTTGACACAGGTAAATGCCACATGAAGGCTGTTTTGGTACTAAAAAGCAAGTCACTGCGTCACTTTCTCTCTGTCTGCAATCTTGAGAATGTAAAATAAGTTACAATATACGAGAAATGTTGTTCAGAATGTCACGCTTTGGCTAAACGTTAACAACTCCTCAATGGTTTTCTTCTGTACACGAAATGGAACAGACTATTTCCTCTTACATTTTCCGTATCAAAATCCCAAACTAGGCATTTTAGAAACAAATTGAAAAATGAACAAAGTTTTGTGTTCTGAATGTTGTCAAAAAGAATACATAAAATACTGACGAGCAGCAAGACTCAGAAAAGAAATACAGATCATATTAAAAGCAGCTAATCAATAAAGCACAAAGCTGCACTACTTCAGAAGTTATTTCCTACAGATATAACACCATTACTGCAAAGCAAAATGTAAATTAGTGTCAAAGCAAACATCCATATCCTCAGAGCCCATTAAAAAATACTCTTACAGAATATGGGAGAACTTCCTGGACTGTGGAAACTCTAATCAAGATGCATTTCAAGGTCTGCTACTTAAAGAGCATTAACTGGCCTGAAGCATAGTCCAGCTTGCAAACATTTTTTGCAAAATACGGTACAGGAAAAAAAAAGAATATATATTTGGTGAGCAGCGTGCTTATCTAAAGAGCTTTCTTCAGTGTTTAATAAATCAAGTATACTTAAAAGGCAAGACACAGTTCAAGGTCACTGAATTCAACAGTTTGAGGCCACTGAATGCAAGAGCACCAGAAGCTGTTCAATGTTTTTCACATACTTTAGTTTTCGGAGATGTACTGGTTGTACTTTCTCATAAACCAATTTTTTTCTAGCTCGGGAATCCATTTGCTGTGAAGCCCTTTTTAGAACACAGCGAAACTCAGCTTTAAAATTAAAAAGCACATTGCCAGTTCACTTTTAAAAATATAACTTGAAATACAAATACTGCTACAAATAGGGGGGTACAAAACTGGAGAAATACCAGAAATTGACAGAGTGGATTAATCAATAAATTAAACAATCACAACCCCCAACTTGTAAAGATTTTGCCAAGAATATACCTGAGCAGTTGGCATAATTAGGAGGCACCTGAGTTCTTTGATCTCTGGGATAGCTTTGGTGACGCTGGGTTTGTTGCATGTATTTTCATTGTTAACAAAAAACACACAACATACAACATCTGAATTACGCTGTGTATAAATTTACTAGCAAGGCGTTTCGAAGACCCACGCCTTGACCATTCCAGAAACCCCGAGGCTGCTCGCGCGTGTTTAAATCCTCCAATACAAGGCCTGGCCATATACACTGGCAAAAGGAGAGCTTCTAAACCCAACAGAATACAGTTAAATCTCTCTCTTTAAACTCGAATGCCACAAAACAAATGGGATCGTGTCTCCCTATTCTAAAAATGCACCCACTAAACAGGAGAGGCCGTTTTTCACCGAGGGATTCTTCACAGAGGAAATCAAAGTTTCTAAGAACATCAGAACAGCAAGCTGTCTTAACATCATCAAGAACATGAACTGCTTAACAAAGTTCAAATACTTCACTCCCATTAAGTATTGTCCAGATGATCTTGACAAGGATCTCTTACCTCTCTGAGTTTCTATGCCCCCCTCTTCGTTTTACCTGCCTGTTTTATGCAGTGATCCTAGACTGCTGACGACACTCAAACACTTGCCAGGAGCTTAATGAATGCATGTTGATTGCAACTGACTAAAATAAGTCAAAAGACCCATGAAGCATATACAGTTTACAGTGCCTTGCATAGGTATTTAGACTCTTTAAAAGTCCTCTAATGTTGCTTGGTTATAAATGATACTTAATCACCTTTTTCCACTCAGTATATTGACTACAAACTCATATGCTAATACAGAACATTTTTAAAGGCAAAAAGTGTTATTTGTCAGCAGATTATCTTAAAGAAAGTAAAAAGAAATCCAGGAAACAGTGCTAGGTAACATTTTTTAAAGTTGTGTCTTTATCTTGATGAATGTAAATATTTCTTAGAATTTGCAATATGCATCTTGAATGCAAACAAGTGATAAGGCATGGTTTGTTTACTGAGAGCAATTCTACATCTCAGCAAATGGCTGCATATCACATTTAGTAGAAATTGTGCAATTGGAATTCCCTTTTTTAAGCAAACCTCAAAAGACCCCAGGTGTTTATCTGGTTTAAAAATGAAAACTTCTACAAACCACAAAACGTCAGTGCAGTCACACCGTATCTGACTGAAGAGTTAAGATTATAAGATCAAAACCTTGCAATTAATTTTATTTTAAAAGCGGTTTTCAGTAAATAACATGAAGTTACAGCAACAGATGAGGGGTGGCAATCCACATTTACAAAAGCTTAATAAAGAAAAAAACGATTTTACTACGGAGAAATTTCATTACCAACCTCTAACGTAAACAAGTTGGATGTTGGCGACAAAACCTTATTCCATAGCCTAAGCCTACCAAGGAGAGTGCTTCATGTTAAAGACTGTTGTCTGTTACACTTAAAAAAGTATAAAAGGGGAACTGCAGTTCCGATTTCTCAGACCGGTTATTAAATCTTGGCAAAAAAATACACTAATTTTGAATCAAGCACAAAATTGTAAATTATGCGAAAGGACTGCAGATTGCCATGCTGTCACAAACTTGCATTGTAGCTCACACGAATTGTGAAGTGAGGCAACCCTTCCTGCTCACTAGTCACTGTAATGACTACTGTACTGCGATGTACGAGCGAATAAGTACAGGTTGTGCAGCAGACCATTCAACGCAGAAATGTTCCAACGTGATCTGCATGCAGAGCGAACAAGTCTGTAGTATTCGTCGGCAAAACTGTCTGGAAGTAGCGAGCAATACTTCTATTGGATTAAGATGTATTCACAAGCCTGCTCGTTTACCATGTAAATCAGCCGCTTCAAGTTACTATCAGCTTTGTCACCTAGTTCTGAATTGCAGAATATTGCGCTGCGCATACCTGGAACTTCCATCTACTTTGTGACAATCGTTACGGTGTATTTATTCATATTGTGATTTGAACTCAACGAAAATAGCATTGTAGTTCCCCTTTAACAGCTGGCTTCTTAGCTTATTGACTGATTAATAAGACTAATATGATTTTGCAACTCCTAACCTGAAGTGAGGACGAAATAGGTGGCAACAAAACCAATTCCACTTAATCCATTCAACTACAGCATTTAAAAGGTTGTATAATGAAATGCAAAGTAAAAGAACTGAAGTCAAGCAGAAAAGATGACATTCACCATAGGGAACAACAAGGAGAGGGGCGAAGCACTCTCTATAACCTCGTTTACCCAGAATACACATCTTGTTCATAAATTCTCAGAGATTAAAGCAAGACTGTTCGACAGTGCTCCAGAAATTCAAAGCATCCCTGTGAATTCTACCACTTCTCTGTGTGATGAAGCACAGGAGACTTCGCATTCCTGAAATTGCGCTGGAAACCCCAGTCGCATCGCAAAGCTGGATAAGCAGTTAATACAGCCCTGTGCTGTACTGTATATCACCCTCTTCAAAGGCAAATGTTTCTTTAAACAAAGGCCACATTACAATACTGCAATACAATTAAACCAACCACAGTGTGATTTCCTTTGTCTTCAAATTGGCATGTTTTGTTGCAAGTGACATGTTGAGCTTTGGTAAATTTGATTTTCAATGAAAGGACCACAAACTTAACTTTATTCTTGTAATTAAAAAGGGGGAAAAACAGCAGAAGCGACAATTTAATAAACCTTAAAATTGTGCTGGAAACTCCAGTTGCCTCGCAAAGATGGATAAGCAGCTGAAGGGGAACTGCAGACCCAATTTCTCAGACCTGTTATTAAAGCTCAGCAACAAAATAAAGTGTATTTATAAATACAAAATTTACTCATTTCAAACTAAGCACAAAATGGTGACCTTTGTGAAAGTACTGTATGGGCAGCATGTTGTCCCAAACTTCTGGTCTCACCAAGAGCAAGAGTTAGCACAGATTGCGATGTGAAACAGCCCTTACTGCTCACTAGTCATTGTAATGACTACTATAATGTGAAGTGAATAAGTACAGGTTGTGCAACAGACATTTCACTGCAGAAATGTTCCAATGTGATATGTACGCAGGGTTAATGCGTAGTATTTGTTAGTAAAACCGTCACAAAATTGAGAGCAGTATTTCTATTGGATTAAAAGATGTATGCACAAGCCTGCTTTTTTGCAGTGTCATAGAGCTGCTTCACCTCACTGGACGTTTTGTTGCCTCCTTCTGAATTGCAGAGTATAGTGTTGCGCACACTTGGAAATTTAGTCTATTTTGTGTTGCAAATTAGAGGTTTCGCACGTTACTTTGTGTATTTTACTTTTATTGTGGTTTGAAATGCACTCATCAATGCAGAAAATGCTTTCTCTTTACTTCTGCAACAGAGACTTGAACAGCTAGTTAAAACTGAATACCGTACTGTATACTGTACTGTAACTGAATATTGTAGTGTATTTACTGAACTCTGTAAACTGCGTAGTACAATTATATAAACTGGGTCACAAAATCAGCCATTACATTGTTCTGAAATCAACTATTAGTTTGAGTTGTACTACATCTTTCATTATGGGTAATATTTTCAGGACAATTCTGATGAAGTGATGACTATCAAAATCTCACAGAGCAGAACGTTAAACCTAGTTTAGACATTATTGAATGAAGCAAGGGTATGGATGGAGAGGAGATAATATGCAGTATAAACAGGTCCATACTGCTTACTGAAGCAGATACTTCTGCTGCCTTTCAAATGAAAACAGGCTTTCAAAATACCATCACTGCAGGAGCTACTCAAACAGGTTGTGAAATGCAATCCACTCAACAGCATGCTTACCACATCCCACAACTACGTCAATTCGACAACATGTTGTACTGAAAGCAACCTTATCAAGGCTTTCTAAAGATAAACAGCCTGTGTGAACAAAAAGCCCAGAGTACAACTGTAGGCCTTATGAGTGTGAAAGAAAATTGAAAACTACTCCTGTGTTGTACTTCTCCGAGAGATATTCTACGTTGATTTACATAAATCAGTCTACATTCTGTACTATACTTTTGCACGGTGTAAAAAAATTCTCTCCCAACACAAGATTAAAGGGACTATACAGGGAAATAAAATGAATGCAAAGAGTGACTCAGTGTCCCTGCACTTAAAATGTAATGCATTGCATCAAATAAAAAACATTGGTACATCATCAACAGGTTATTAAGGACACCATATCAACCTGATTTAAAGCAAAGCTACAACCTTCTGTTGCTTTACGCACAAGAGATTAGTATAACTTAACTTTAACACAACACAGCCTTTTGTCTAAGAGTAGGGCAACAAATAAAAGTTTCTTGAAAAACTGCATTAATTTACCCGGTGCAACACTGAACTATTGTAATTGCGGTTGGCAAACTGTAGTACTGCAAAGCCTCTATTTCCAAAGGGACATTATCAGTCCTTTTTGTACATTTAATGCTCAAACCCCCAAAAGGGAGCACAGGGATTGGTCTCCAAAGAAAAAACAGATTCTCCAGTATAGTGGTTCTGAAATGGACGGGCAGGGAGGGAGAGAATCAAAATGACAAAAGAGGATCTTCCTGTTCGCTTCCCTGATCGTGAGCCCTGATATCCGTGTTGAACAAGATCGTTATTACCTCTTCGGGCACCTTGCTCTCCTATCTCCACAGCAATAACATCTGTTACGAATTGCAAAACAGGAAAACACCATCAAACACAGACTTGGTTTAGGCGTCAGAGGTCTTCATCATAAAATACACAGCATTCGGTGAGGAGGTGTTTCATCCATACAGAGTAATATCACATTTTAATCATACTTTACATTTTTTGAATCATTACACAATTTCTATAAAGCTTTTTTGTTTTTAAGATGGTCTAAGATTCCCCCCCCCATTTGTTAAATTACTCCTTCAGGTCTTCAGAGACTGTCAAAGGAGGTCTTTGTGAATCGACAAACTGGAACATAAGTCAGAGTCTTAAACATGAAATAGTTTAACAGCAGCGTACTCCTAGATATTCAGAGAGTGACTTTCATATGATGAAATGTATTAATGGTAGGAATACTACTATAACACCTCATCTTCACTTAAAGACCCATTATTTGTTCGTGCCTCACGCATAAAATGTACTTGCAATTTGACTTTTCGCACAGGTATATAAGGGACAAGAATTTGAACGCCAAAGCAGTTTTCTGTTGACGTTCACCGTTAAGAGTCCAAAAGCTTTACTTTACAGAGACATTAATAATCTAAAAGCTGCATTTCAAAGTTAATCGCAATGCAAGCAGGGTCGCGGCGGTAAGACCGCTGCCCCTGGAGGCCAGGCTTGTGCACAACTGCCCAGCTCCACGGGCAGTGCGGCCCCTTGAGTCCGACATCAAGCACGCACAAGAGCGACAAAGATCAGATCAGATGTATTGGCCAGAGACAATTTCTCGCATTAGGAATTTGTCTTTTCGCATACCCCAGCTTGCTCTCCATGAGCCCCACAGGCACACAGACGGGGAGAAACCTTGGGGTCAGGCATTTATACAGCGCCTCTGGAGCAGTTGGGGTTAAGGGCCTTGCTCAGGGGCCCAACGGAGTAGGATTCCTCTGCCGGCCGCGGGATTTGAACTGGCAACCTTCCAGCCACAGGGGCAGATCCTGAGCCACAGAGCCACCACACCGCCCATCAAAAAGAGACTGACAGTCTGCAGTTTGGGAACACAGAGCACGGGGCTGGTCTCCCGCGGCAGAGAGGAAGAATCCACAGGAGCCCCTTATAACTGCAGTAGCTCAGGGACTGTGAATGGGCGGGTCCTGAAGACTGGCACATAGCTGACGCCAAGGGTGACCGCGGCCCCCAGGAGAGACGGGGGCTGATGGCGCATTTCAATTCTTCACCCAGCTACCATAAGAGGAAGTGCGCTACAGTGTATCCGCTGCTGTATGCCCGGACTGTGATACTGTTTAAGCAACCTCTCACCACACCATACACCCCACAAACCCTCTTACTTCAAAAACAAAGCACAGTTTAATAAGTAATGACGCATTGACCATCAAAACATGCTGCAGATTAACAATCTACTTGGCACTGCAGAAAACACAGACATTTTACCCCCCCTCCCCCGCAAAGTAAAAAATTAAGCCTTCACAGCTTTTATTTTTATATTATTTTTTGTTGCTTACATATTGCACTGGGTGAACATGTGGCTAACTGCAGAGCTCTCTGACTCTTGGATATTACTGTTCAGGAAAAAGGATAAACAAAGCCTGGACGTTCAGCACTTTGGCACATTACTGTAACTCTTACAGCAGACTACAACTGATGAAGCCCAAACGAAAGGAATCTACCAATTCCATTCTTCCTACAGGTTCAATAGCCCAGCTCAGCACTGGAAAGAGACACTGGACTTACTGGGGTATACGTTACTCTTTTGGAATGAGAATAAAGTCTTAATTCAAAGTAGGACAGGCAAAAGAAACCAAAAACAGATCATGTTCTGTATTATAATTGACCTTCTCCAATCAGTCTCTACTTTACTTCCTAATTGGCTCCTTTATCAACCTTGGTCATGGTGTTTTGCTCAAGAACAGAAGGCTCTGTGATGCAGCGTTCACAGATACAGTAGCACAGTGTTCTTTTACAGACGCAATTTACATGTGGACAAAGCACCTAGACTGACCTGATTGCAACTTAGTCCACCTAAGGACCTAATATGGGGCTTTGAAGCAGTTCCCTGGGTGGTCAAAACCATGACAGGAATGATCATATGCACTCAAAGTAAAGTAAGATAAATTTGTGGGTTTTCAGCATTGGACAACAGGACAGAACCAAGATTTTACTTTTATCTCCAAGCCCTACTAAAACTTCCACTTTTGTTTTTGCAGGGCACTATAAAATAGAAGGTCATCAGATTTGGAAAACAACAACAGAAATATTTAAGCTGATTAAAATAATCTGATTTTTCTCCAGGATGCTTCTGGGTATTATGAAAAAGTGCAAAGCCCATTAGGAATAACACCCATCTGTGCACTGCTCTTTTCTTTGACATTGAAGAAAAAGACTAGATTTGTAGATTGATTTAAATGTTATAGGTATCACCGTACAAAACACGGGCAATGCGAAAGACTGAAGAGCTAGCTTCTGCAATACCATTTTAAAAACAGGTAAGATTTTAACAACAATTCAAAATAACCTCTGTTTAGAAAAAAATGCAATTTGAAAATAGACACTTTAGGAGAAGAAAATGCTCAATGCAACCTAATTTGGTCACATGAGCCTGTGCTTCAGCAGAGGGAACGGAGCCGAGAGAGATCAGTGCTGAGTCTGCAGAGTCTGCAGCAGCCCAGAACGATGTCGCCGTTAGTCATGCATGCTGCTGGAGTGCAGGAGGAGCACACAGGAACAGAGAAGCATGAGAAAGCTCGCACCAGTGAAATCATTCCCTGTCAAATGTTCCTGAGAACTTAAACAGCACTTACAAAACTCACTTTTTATAAGATATTAAACTATTTCACGTTTATAACTAGCAGACATCGCAGTAACGTTCAAGCTATCCTGCTTAAGTAGGAGACAAAAGCCTCCAGTTGTGAATATGAAAGGAAAAATCAGTTAATAATGCAGAATTCATAGATCAGATTTTTTTTCATTTTAAAATGTTATGTGTATTTCCATTTTCCATTGAACGCCAATCAGAAGTGAAATCTTGATAACCAGTCTATGCAAGTTCTACAGTTTGCTACAAAAGCATACAAGAAAACACAAAACCTCACTCCTTAGTACTCAACACCACCCTCAATGCATGAATATACTTCTTTAATGATTTGCAATGTGCCAGGCAATAACAGACAAAAATTGCAGGAGCACGTGTATGGTCAAAAGACCTTGGTGTCCTTTCAAACATACATAGCGCTGAAGAGTAAATTAACAAACCTGATTTACCAAAGCTGCTGATGCCCATTACAACTTCATCTAGATATGTATAAGTAAACACCAGCTGGTGTAGAAAGTTCCATGAGTATTTCCCATCCAGCACTCAACTCAATGAAAACAAGAGATTTTGGACAAACTCATAGGATCAGGACAGAAGCCTTTGTTAAGATGAGGAAAATCTCATCTTGATGGTATTGAATGAGCACTGATGCATACAGAGCACTTCAAATATACTTGATGGATGTGTTTAAGAGTGCTTGGAGCTGTAAACTCTGATCACAAACATGGCTGTTAAAAATAAGGTCTGACTGGTGGTGGCCAGTCAGAGGAACGATTCCAATCGTTTTGTCATTAGCAATACTCCAAACCTCAAAGTTGGACATTCACAACAAGAATCAGCTCTGCTAAGTTAAAAGACCAGTGAAGTGACTCAGGGTTTGGAACAACATTCATGTTTCAGAGGGAAACTTCACTGAAAATCACTCATATGCGGTATGAGCTCCAGTGAAATGTGGACGATTCCTCCAGTAGATAAACAGGAAATGTAAAAAAAGTATTTGTGCAAGAATTCTGCTCCTCAGCTACATGCAATAGTCTCAGAAAGGTACCTTAAGGGAGAAGACATTGCTTTCACAACCATAGTAACCCTAGAACACAGAGAAAAACAATTCTCATTCACTAGCCAAATCCCAACCCCACTGAAATGAGATAAACTTGACAGTGGAAAAACGATGGCCATTGTGATATAGCACACAGAAAATTCTTGTTTGTGTTTTGTGAATTAAATTTCCCTACTACCATAACTCTGACTGCCAAAACTTACAATCTAGGTCTAGGCATTTTAAAATGCATGCAAAGGTAAGTTAATTTAGAACAAAGCGAAATGTTTTGCACCATATTTAACCATTCACAATCAAACCACAAGCTGCTTGTAACAGCCTAGTAATAACCTAAAACGCACAGAAGCAACACTGTCAAAGGCTAGCACTGCATAGCCGCAATGATAAACAGAAGACCACAAGGAGGGTGCTCAGCCAGTGCAAACACACAGTCAGATAACCCTCGAGGAGAAATGATTCATCTCACGTGTAAACGAGGTAAAGCAATTTAGATGCTGAGCCCCAGGCTTCAAAAAATCTTTCTTTAAAGACCCGGGGAACCTTGCTTGTCAAAGGCTGGACCTCACACTGTAAGCATCCTCACTTAAAAAAAAACCGAGCAGGACTATGTGGCAAGAACAATAGTAGCAAAACTAGCAAGAGGTTATGAATTTCCAAAACTGCACACCCACAGGGTCATTCAACACTAAGCTGTTCCCAACAGCCCAATCAGATTTTAAGGGTGGGTGGGGAGGCGAGGGTGACAACTACAGACCTTTCATCTGGTGCCACAGCACAGGGAATTCATTCACGTTCTCGTCTCCAAGTACCGGTGAGACTGACCGTTTTCAGAAAGACAAGCCGCACGAACGTTTCATGAGGGCAGCGTGCATTTAAATATACTTTTCAGACATTCTGAAATGAATCCCCCATACTACACTCAAGCCTTGCAAGGGATACAAGTTCTGCAGCACGTAGCAGCAGGAGTGATTAGCATTGATCTGCCACATCACCACCACAATAGTAGCCAAGCCCCGACAGGTAGGTAATTAAGGAAAAGCAACAGAAGCTAACAAACACGCTGTATCTTCCTTTAGAAAACAGTCGGCCTGTGGGGGGGAAAGGGAACAAAAGGCCGGCAGATGTGTTACATTTATTCTTGTGCTATAAAATAAATGTCACAACATATTTACGTTTACACTGAACTGGATCACAGCTTAGTTCAGTCTCGATTCACCGTCCTTTTGCATTGGGCTTGCCAAGACTTGCCATGGGTGTCTAGTCTCAGCTGCAGTGTCAGGGCAGGATGCCCCTTTTAACTGAGCCCGTTATCCTTTACTCATTCGCCCAGCCCAGAAACATATGAACTCCGTCGTGAACTCAGTAGACAGGGGTCTGCTTGGGCAGTAAACGGACATGGGACCAGAGATCGGGAACTGCAACAAGACTGAAAGTTTATGCAAGGGACACCTGAGCTTTTAACCGTAAAGGCAAAAACTTAAAGGGTAGCCGCAGTTCCAGTTTCTCAGACCGGTTATTAAAAAAACGATACAAAATAAATTAATGGACGGTTTTCGCAACATTTTAACAAATCAAGAATGAAGTTTGTCAAAGTACTGTTTGGGAACCGTGTTGTCACAAACCACTGCCCTTGCCACAAGGGGGAGCAAGAGTTCACTTGAATTGCGATGCAAGGTGGCCCTTCCTGCTCACTAGTCACTATAATGACTAATGTAATGTGATGTATAAGAGAATAAGTACAGGTTGTGCAGCAGACATTTCACTGCAGAAATGTCCCACTGTGATTCGCTGTCTCGAAGTCAAGAACAATATTTAGAAGAGATGTATTCACAAGCCTGCTTGTTTACAAGGTAATAGGGTCGCTCCACCTTACTGGAAGTTTTCTTGCTTCATTCTGAATCACAGACTATGGCACTGTGCATATGTGGAAAGTTAATCTATTTCGTTGAGGGTTTTATACATTACTGTGTGCATTTTACTTTCATTGTATTTTGAAATGCTTCACCAATGCCGATTCTTTCTAACCCCAAAAATATAAAAATAGCCTTGCAGTTCCCTTTAAACTAAAAGCTAACAAAGTTTGCCAATGAAATCACTTTCTTCCAAGCAGAGATGATTCATTTTCAGTCCATTTGGTTTTTGGTTCAGGTCACCGGCTCTAGAAAACACTCTTTATAACCAGTATTGACAGTACTACATGTTGTAGTAACTCAACTGGAATGTCTAATATTAAAAAGCTTGTGACTCCGTTTGTACTTAAAATGGCCAGGTTACAATGTCGTTCTTAAGAGAATGTAAAAATAACCTCACATACCAGACTCGGTATCTATTGCCAAGGGCATGGTTTTCCTTAATGTAGTTGTTCCTTAATGTAATCTATTCCACATGCTTCCATACAAAACAAAAAAATTGCTAGATGTCTATTTCTATTTGATTAATTTGCCAATCTAACTTTGTGTTTTAAAATCTTAACACACCGGGTCAAACGGGCACAGGCAGACGCTAAAATGACACACGATTTTGGAAACTTTGCCATCCTGGAATTTTGCAAAACTAAAACGGACAAAGTTGATTTTAATTAAAAAATATGTATTTTATCTGGGATCTTTAACCTTGCAAGATCCAAGCACAGATCCAATTGGGAAACAAAACCTAACACTTTAAATGTAAATGTAGTTGCATATCTACAAGGCAGGGTCTCCTAGGGCTGAGTAACAGATGTTTAAAATGCTACTGTTACCTATACCCGTACCAATGAAAAAACTCTGAAATCTGTTCACTACTAGGAAAACGTTTCAAAGCACACAGAGCCAAGTTGGCAACAATCTCCTTGGCCCATCCAAGAAAGAATCCTGTTGCACTTTCCGCCTTGGATAAAGTACAGCGCATGACCTGATGCCCTGTACACTGAGGTTCGTGTCAGCCATTCATTACTGACTGCTTTGTGCTCTTTTGCAAGAACTGGGACCTACAAAAGTCACAAAGCAGGTTTCACTTAATAGCACAGTTCACTTCTCTACAATCGCCTTTTGATCATATAATCACTGAAAATCACAATCATTTGTAAGTTTTACTTTTTCGGGGAGGGGTGCATCACATTTTTGGAATTCATCTGGACCCAGGCGTGAACGATTAAGACACAAAATTGTATTTTATTTTCTGATTGAACACGCCTTAGCACCCGTTCTGAAGATTCAGTCCTGTATGACAGTGTGTGACCCCAGCAGTCAATGCAGCTGTTTCCATTATTAACTAGGCGGTCAAAGCAATTTCTTATGGAGCCACATTTACCTCCCTTGCTTTGTACAGTCTCTACAATCTGGACAGGGATTAAAATCTCTACTGCAACAACAAAACCAGTTAAGGTCTAGAAGACTTGGCTCACTTTCAGAGGTAAGAAACGGCCAGCAGGTCTACATTTCTGCATCAGCACTCAATTTAAGACTTGCACAAAACTCACTTTTTGGGTGCAGCTCGCAAACTTAAACAAATGTATGCCTTCTCATTTCCACCCTCAGCATTCTTCACTACTCCTTTATCTCCTGAAATATTTTATCGACTGGCTCACATAAATCAAGCACGATTCCCGTGTTTGTTTGTTTCCAAAAGGAACAAATAAGCTTCTGTAATCCATCGCGAGCTTTTCCATTTAATTCATCTAGTATCAATGCAATACAAGAACCTGTTTTGGTAGGCATAAATCTAGTCAAGACCGATCTGGCACTCAAGGTGAACTTCTTTAACCTCACTAACTACATATACCTCCAAATGTGTTTTGGTACAACTCATTCTCCTTTTGCTCTTAAAAGATCTCTAAATTTATTGTTAAAGATGCTGAAAACGATTGAGGTTTTGCTTTAAAATCACAGCTTACATTAGCCTTACGATTTTGACCTTACAATAATTTATTTCAGTGCCCACATTGTTCTCTGCAAAAGACCTCTGGCTATTTTACTACGGTTTCTTTCCTCAACTTAGTATGCAGCAACAAACGTACAGTACGAATGCCATTAAGCTTGAAGTGGCACACTGGAGTTAAAACATCGAAAAGTCACAAAGAGGTCGAGATTCAAACACACTATGCTCATCATAACGAAATTCAACATGTATATAACATGAAAAGGTAAGACTGAAAAACGAGCAGTGCTAAAATATCACATTCAATATTCAATCGCAAGCAACAGTTCATACTGTATCTGATGTCCGGCTGTTTTGATTACTCACAAAAAGCACAGTGCGTATCTGAAACCCTCAGTGAAACTTAACACCCAACTGAATGGATTGTGTATTTAAAAAAAAAGTTTTGCTGGTAAGCTATGGGACTTCGATTCTTTAGATAGCAACCAATGGGAAGTCACACCTAGGGGGTATTCCAGTGGTGAAAAAGCCCACTATTTCTTCTCAGACTGACATCAGCCTGACAGCATAAGCTTCTTCTTGAGTAAAGCACAATGTGGGTAAAGGCCTCACTCATGGGCTCTAGTTGAATGTTCTCCCAATATTACTATTGAATAGAATGTATTGTGCTGAAAAATGAGCACACTTTACACACAAAAGCAATATACTTTGAAAATGACCAAGGCTGACTAAAATCTACCATTTGAACTTCAAGTTACAACAAGCCACCTCTTCAGTTACACTGTCGATGTTAGTGTAGCTTCATCCATTAAACACAAGAGGAAACATTTCCAGATACGAGATACTGCAGGCATGTTTCAAACTAACATTACAGACCGTTTCAGTTTAAACATTTCACAAATGTACAAAATCTCTCACAATGCCCCAGTGCTAGAAAAAACTTTTAAATTATGGCTTCTCTTCTCTTCTACGGTATGACCTTAAGCCTTCTCAAAAAAAAATTTAAGTTCCTAGAATTGAGTTCTGTCACCTATACACAGTTTTGGTTTGAGCATAAACAGAGTGAGATAGCATCTGCTTCAACAACTGGTACAGGGCAAAACAGCAACAAACTTGTATTCACAATACCTAATGTTGCTACAACCAAAAGTATCTGCTTTCTTTTTTTTTTCCTGATTAGAGCCTTGAAAAATAACATTTTTTATAGGAAATGAAAGTCACATTGCCATAACGTGGTAATGAGAAACAAAAACAGATGGTTACTCGTTAGAAAGAAGGTACTTTTTGTGTCCATTTTAGCAGACGGTTTTAGCACAGTGCAGAGAAGTGTTTGTGGAATATGTGAAGATATTGTAAACTGACTTAAGCAGCACTAACAGTACAGCACGCTGCGTAATAAAACAAAGAGCTCTGAAGATGTTAGGCACAAGAGTTGCGTCTAGAAACCACTTGTTAAGTGGGATTTCTTACTCCCTTGTTGAACTCATCAAAAATGACAGCATCTGTCCAACATTTGACAATTTTAGCTTTCAGGCTTTTCTAACGTTAGCGTATTCCCTTGAGAAATTGAACATGAAAATAAAAAAAAACAAATAGGGAAACGAAGCGAGCAGCTTAATACGCAGATTTAAATAGACGTCATTAGAAACGACCGTTCTGCCGATGCTCATGTTTTTAACATCCAGAAAACTCGTATTACAATCTACTCAGGTGTTGGGCCTGTGTTCATGGTAGAAATTTCCACGAGCCGCGACCCTCACCCACGAAAAGCAGCAACATGCATGTGGACAGCAGTACTGTCGTGTAGCGGGGGGGGGGCGGGGGAGACTTCCACGCCGGGCGCCTTCGCGGGGGGAAAACAAACCACGCAGAAACGGCGAGCGGATGCCTTTGCCAGCCCCGTCTTAGTCTCCGTTTCAGGACACGCCACCAGCCAGCTGCCGCGAACAGCGCGACACTTCCACGCGGAAGGCGCCGGACGAGTGCGTGGCCATTCCCACGGTCCCGCCGACTGAAGGAATGAAGGCAGAGGACGGGCTCCGCTATAGCTGACACTGTCTGGGCACTGGGGGCGGGGGGGATCTGTTTACATCCTGTGGAGATACGACACACACTATAACCCCACCACCACGCAGAAATATCCCCCTTTCTGTTGTATTTTAACTCAAGGACGTGTATGAAATAAACCCCCCGAACGCGTCTCCTCCACCGTCCTGTCCTCGCACAGCCCGCTGAAGAAGACGTCCCTATCTGTGACGGTGATGTTTTCTTCATTTTCAGGCAGAGGCGCGCTGCCGGGCTCGGAGGGGAGGGGGACGACGACGATTAAATAAAAACGAATGATGATGATGATGAGGGTCCGGTTATGAGGAAGCCGCTCGGCTGCTCTTTTTTTTTGTTTACCTGCGATAGCTGCCGGGGGTCCGGGCCGCCGAAGAGAGACGAGCTGGAACTGAAGCTGATGGCTCCTCTGCGGCTGAGGACGTGCTTGGGGACCGGCCTGTCCAGAGGCAACACCGGCAGCTGGTAACATACTTCCATTGAACTCCGGGGTCGAGGAGAAGTCGAGAGAGTCAGAAGGATAACAACCGCGGGGAAAAAAAAATAAATTAAAAAAATAACAATTAAAAAAAAATAAATAGCCGAAGCACACCAACAAAACAAAAAAAAGAATTTAAAAAAAACGTTATGAAGCCCCCATAAACAGGCGGTCTTCCTTTTAATTTTTTTCCTGAAATAATCAGTTTTATGTTAAAGACAAAAAGTACTTTTTGTTCGGAAAGACAGCGGACTTGCGTGGACAGCGGGCATGAATAAAATGTATCTTCTTCTCTTTTCCTCGCGTGTCTTCTTGTGTCCCATTTTACTCGGCTTTTTGTTCATCGGGCTGTTTCTTCGCCCCTCTTTTCCCCTCCGCTTTTCAGCCCAGATCGGGGCCTACAAAGGAAGAGGCCTCTGTCTTTTTTGTGTCTTTTGAAAAATGCTTCCTCATTTTTTTTTTTGTAAGTCTCTTTTTCAGACGCGCTTCATCATGACCAGGGCTCCGCCGTAGGAAACACAATCAAAGCCGCCCCCCACCAAAAAAAAGCACAATCACTTCCCAATCTTACCAAAAAAAATAATAATAATAATAATAAACGGGAAAAGCCTTCCAACGGAATAATAAAAGCTTGTTGCTACAACGACCCGGGGCTGTTCAGTCTGTGTTTACGTGCAGCGACAGAGGCAGCAGCTGATCAAGTATCAACATCTTTATTCAGTCCTTTTTCCCCCCTTCGCTCACATTGCAGGCACAGGGCTCACGCCGCGTTTCAGAGACATCGGGCTCCCTCACTGCACCACAAAACAGAAAGTAGCTGGCTCTGAAGGGGGAGGAGAGGAGAGACACCGCATTTGGAGCTCCATCGGCACAAACGCACATTGATTTGGCACCACACGCACACGGAAGAGAGAGGTTCGGGGACAAAAAAAAAACCCCGAACAAAATTTAAAAAGCAAAAACAAACAAAAAAAAAGAATTAAAAAAAAAAGAAAGGCAGGGCACGGTGATTTCCTATTACTACCCCCGGGTTCTTCCTAAACGTTACAGACTCCTCATGAGAACAGGCACCACCTGCCAGAGATGGAGCTGTTGAAGCGCCGAGGAGAGGGAGGGGGGGGGGACGCCGAAGCGCTCTTATCGGCTCGGCCCAATGGCGAGGCGGCCCCGGCTGTTACGCCCTCGGTGATTGGGCGCCCCGGCGGCCGGGCTCTGTCACCTCGCCGCCCATTGGCCGCGCCGGAAGGGTGATTCCGAGGCTTTGTGATTCATGCGGCTGTCGGAACGAGCTCGCGGACCTCGAGTAGGGTATTCCACCGCAGCCGGGGTCTGCCCTCGCGCCGGCCGGCCGCGTGGCTGGTGATTACCGTGCTGGTGTGAGTCATGCCGCCGTACTTGAGCAATGATTTTTGTGTGAACTCCTCTCGCTGCCAAGTGGAGAGGTTATGACGAGACAACAGGAGCCGGGAATTATTCCCTGAGTGGGGGGAACCTCACAGAAGAATTCCAGTTGTAGTAAATCTCATATGAAGTTGAACGTTTTGCTTTATTCACCAGTTGCGAGTACATTGCAGTAGTTATGCTTTATAACTCTCCGTCCCCCAAATTGTTATTTACTAATTCAATAAGCACAATAAATAGTTTGTTAAACTGCACATATTTCCTAACAATATTTCTGTATATTGTAATTTGCTTTATGTGCTGATGTAATTAGAGAATAATCAATACCATTCAGAAACGGAACTATGCAATTCAGCAACGTTAAGACAAATGCTCTTAGGATATATCTAGCTACATTGCTACTGTGTCATAAGCGTTTTACAGTATAATCAGTTGGCTTGCAGGGTTCAAACGCACTGTCTGTTCTGCTAGCCCTGAAGCATAGCTTAAAGATTTGGAACTGGCTACTCCAGTCCAATACACCAGTAGTGATAACTGTACTGGGGTGAGTGGGATTTAATGTTAAAACTGGATTTAAAACTGGTGGCTCTGTTTTCATAGCTACAGAAGGCTCAAGCGTTTGGTATACCTTTCATTTTTAATTGTTATTTACCGGCAGCTCAATATCCATATTTACTGAGCTGCTTTCCTCTTACATAGGGATAGAGCCTTATCCCTTGCTAGGACTGACATGCACAAACCTGTTCTGTGTTGTACAACAGGTCTGCCTTTGTGTCACTATAAGGTAACAATTAAACATATTGCAAGCTAGTTATAAAGTTCTTGTAAGATAACATTTCAATCATCTCACAAATACAGAAACAAAACACAGGCTAGTTTTGTTAAAGGTACCAGAAGAGTTCAGAAGGCTGTGGTGTTCTGCTGCTGGGTATTTCTACAGTTAGAAAGAGTAACACTTCTATGTTTTGTTTTCAGGTCAGCGTTTACCCGAGATCGTCTTGTTAATAACGTGTGCATGTAAATCCAGCCTAAAATATGACCTTTTGCTGACACGGCGCCTGTTTGACAATGTGCCGCTAGTAATGTGTTTAAAAACAAACCTGGGCGCTACTTCTTGTGCTGAAATGATCTTTGAAATTTGGGTTTGCCAAAACATTACAGGACGTGCAGTCTGTGAGTAATGTGAAGACACAGGTTGATGCATGTTATTATGTGTGTTTCATAACAGTCCTGTTTAGTACACTATATCTGTATGCTGAATGCTAATTATTAGTCTATAACAGAAAAACACCTGCTTCCTAATTGGCATAAGCTGTTCCTAAATGATCCATCCATCATGCTTGTGAGGGTCATGGCCGCACTTTTTTACATTTACTTGTTGTAAACTTTAATATTTAAGTATGCCCCCTTTGTCTACGATGAACCGTTTCTTTATTTGAAATGCTTTATGTTACATTGGAGTCTGTGAAGATTATCGAGTCAGATCGACAGTATGAATGGCTCTCTGTCACTGTTTTGAGATTCAATCAAGTTAATTAAAAAAGTAATCCGATCTGGCATGAACCTTTTTCCTTTTTTGAGTTTGAGTCCTGTAGTGTTGTTGGGGGGAAACTTGGCGACAACAGCAAACAGGCTGCCAGCAGGGGGCAGGATGAGACGCCGCACTAGTCTCTTCCAGGCAATGCTGCCAAATTTGCCAGTTTGCTCAGTAAGCCAGGCTCTTTATCTCTTGATCTAAATACAAATGTTTGCCAAGGTTTCAAGACCCAAAAGGTTTGTGAAGTAACTTGTTACACTTCCTGCCAACAATAAGGGTTTTCTGGTCGTAACTGATAAAGACTCCGTTTTTAATCAAGTTGGGGCACCTGTCCAGACCACATTTCGAATATGATTTATGTGACACTTCATCTGCAATACTTTTTTTAACATTGAAAAGTTTTGTATTTTAAAATTAGCCATGTGCAACTCCACATTATGAAAATTATATATTGATTTTCTTTTATAGAAAGTAATGTGATTCATCAGAAAAAAAACAAAACTTTGGGATGTATACAGCACACAGACCTTTTTATTCCTAATTAAGTGCCATAAAATAGCGAAATAAATATTGTTAAGGGTAAACAGAAAAGGATTTTTATGTTTTGCCTAGCCCAGTGAAGGAAACAGCCGGTTTGCTACAGTATTATAGTTGCTGAAGATCTAATCTGGGGGCTAGCAGTGTCTACCCAGATGAAATGTCCTTTTTTCTGTGGACAATGTAGTGTTTGACTGGAGAGCAGACAGATGTCTGTTTTGATTACGTTACTTCATTAGGTCTATAAAGGTAAACTGAAGAAAGACTGAAAGAAGATTTCCCTTCACTTCTCCTTAACAGATGGGAGAATACTGCGCACACGGCCTCTTTTTTTCCACAATACCTCCATCTCCTCTGTCTGACCAGAATATTTCAGGTCTTCTTTCATCTTTGCATGGGACACTGGCTTGTCCTGTGTCACAGCTCTCTGCTGCCACCCAGGTAAATTATTGTACCCTGATTTCAACAAGGCTCAGTAAGGGTATTTTTCCCTGCTGCTCCTGCTGACTATGCAAACACCATGTGCTGAATTCTGCGACTCGATATTATTCATTAGACGCTTTGTTTAAGAATGTTTCCAGGCGATCACAAATGACATTCAGAATTATTTCACATTATCTTCCCTGCACTCATTTTCCTTTTCCTTTGCTTGAATTATTTCTTTCTTTCCCCAAAACATTTTGGATTTACTTTTTCTTCACTTGAAGTTAATGAAAATTGTTTTCACTTATTGCAAATGCAGATTTGCTTTACAGTTTAGCTCCTTCCAATCATTGTACAGTATCTTATTGAATGTTTGGTTTTCAACATTTTAAGCTTCTCTTGCTACAAGTAGAATGTGTTTCAAAATGGGGGAATAAGAATGATATATATTATAGTGAGGTGGTCAAAAATGGATGGATGGATATATTGTTCCATTTCCTGCTCCCCCATAAACGGATGGAGAGGCCCATGCTCTCTGTCTCCTTCAGCTTAAACAACAGCACCTGTGTTTCTCTCCTTCTTCTCTTCCAAGCTTATGTGGGCTCTTCCCCTAAAGAGCCAGTTCAGTCCTCCTGGATTTCTTACTTCTCCTGGCTTAACAGATAAAGGTTTGAAAAGACTCCTATCTGATTAAGGTGAAATATTTTAATTTGTGCATGGGTGCACTACATATCAAGTTTACAACAGATACCCGTAGTCCTCCATTCTACAAAGAAGCGCTCTGTGAAATAGTTTAATTAGAGATTATGGAGCACTACTGAAAGTGAAAGGAAATTAATATTGTTACGGCTGGAAGTGACTATGGATGTGTCTCAAAAGAATCTAGAAACAATGGGCAATGCCTAGGACATTTCCAGCTTCAAAGCAAAGGGGATGTTTTCCGAGCTGTAGGGGATCCAGATTCAGTGATGAAAGCAATCGTAAAGTTTACCTGGGTTTTCCTTAGTTATGTTCTGGGTAAGTGATTAAATGCCAATCAACACAAGTCACAAAAGAACATCAGATCAAGGCAGAACAGAGGAAGAAGAGAGTAGACCACAGCAGACAGGAGGAGACATAACATAAAGCACGTTTGAGGTGAGAGGGCCTTGTTTGAGATCACCCAAAAAAGGCTCTACTGGAGCCAGGTATTTAAATCTCGCTAAGAGAGCTTGCTATTATTGTAGTTTTTAGGAAACTGGGATTTCCTGAGTGAAGAATCCCTTGGTTAAAAATGGTCTCTCCTTTTTAGTGGGCGCATTTTATAGTAGATTAGGGAGATAGGCTCCCATTTGTTTTGTAGGTTTCAATGTAGGTTTTATTCTGTTTGGTTGAGAAGGCAGCTTATTTCTCCTTTGTAGACATTAAGAGTCTGGGATTTTTCTGGGTGGGGAGGATGTTACGCCCCTGAGACGCCATGTTTGTAAACTTGTGCTGTATGGAGGGAAACGTGTGTGTTGTGAGTAGTGTAGTGGGTGTTTTGTCATTTTAAATAAATACCTGTTTAACCAAGTGTAACCTGAATTATTACTCCTTTCATCAAAACCGTGCTGGAGGACAAAGAACTCATGTGCCACTAATTATACCAACCATTCAGGTACAGCAAAATCTTTACAAGTTTGGGGTTAAGATGATTTATTTTACTTATTGATTTATCTGATCAATTAGTTCCCGATTTTCTTGTAACCCCCCATTTGTAACAATATACAGTATTTTCAAACTATACATTATTTTTATTTCATTATCCACTTCATTTGTGTTTCAGGACATGACGTGAATGCTAAAAACAATAAAATAAAGCTTTTTTTTTTACTTTCTTGCTACTACAAAACACTCAGGAAAAAGTAAAAGAGTCATCCTTGGTCACACCAGCCTTCGATGAAGGAGAAATGTTTTGTGAGGCCAATAGAGAATCTTTACAGGAATATATTCCTTCCAAGAGTCTAATCAAAATTAGAGACATTCATGAATGTGTTTTTTTGAAGCAAAGATATACGGTATTGTATTGTTTCTAACATGTTTGCATTTTGGCAATTGTCAATTTGTTTTTTCTTTGTTTTAACTGCAGATTTGATAGCATATGTCAAGGCAGATGACTACAAACACACCTGAGTGTACAGTACATAGACTGGGTGGATCCGGCTTAGTTTAATCTTGTTTTCAAATAAGACAATGTTCGCAGCGCGAACTGTGGAAGAGATTGGAAGGTCTGAGCTTGCAGCTCTCAAAGCTGGTCTGAAGGTTTGCCATACTTCACATGCTAGAAGGCTCTTTCAATACGACATACAAGATTTTTCACCATCATTCCTATAAAAGCAAAGACTTTCACATCTGCCTTGACTCTTGCAACAGTTAAAATGACATCCTGTTGCATAGTTTCAATGTGCATTTAAGGATTGTCCCATGTAGAAAATCACATCTGGCCGGAAAAAAAAAAAATTGAAAAGAGATGAGAACAAAGTGCAGCAAAGTTTTTTTTTTCAACATTATCAGTCCAGAATACAGAAAGAAAAGCTGAACTTTAAAATACTTTTATTGACACCAATAGCGGAAGAACAAACCACATGGCATTTCCTGTTAATTCAGTTTTTCCTATTAAATGTAATAAAAACCCATTTTCTTCAAATATACTTACACGAGCCTTCAAGCTTGATTGTCTCTGATAACAGTAGCTCAAATACACAGCAACAGCTGGCAGTCACATGCTTGAAATGTTTGCCAAGGGTATGACATTTTAAACAGATTTCTTCTTACTGTGTATGTATTGCAGGTTTCTAACGGTACACATGGTTGTGAGATCCCAAAGAATATTTTAGTCCAAACTGCATTTTTTACCTTTCAGAGAGGAGAACAATGAACGCAGACCCTTGCATTTTCTTCTCAAAATGAAGACTCAACACCAACATCTGCACTTTAAACTTTTGAAATAACCAAATAAAATCAATATTTTCTGGTTAAACTATCCATTTCCCCTCTAATGTGTTTCTATTTTACAGAAAATCTTGGCTCTAACTAGGATATATTAATAACAGTCCTTTATGCATATTTTGATGTCTTTCACTGTAGAGGTGTGAGTCTTTTATTTGAATTCATTTTATACAGTAGTCATGTTTTAGTGGGATCCATTTTTAACCATTTATCATGAAGGCTTATTTAACTGAATTGGTACGATATTAATTTTTAAAAATCTTTTCATAGTCCTGGTATTCATTTCCCACAAAGCCGCACTGTTTAAATGTCTCATTTATTTTATATGAAATGTTTTCTTCAAAGGCATCTTTATACATTATTTTAGAGAGGTCTTAGTCCGTGTGCTAGTGATTATATAGTTACATAACTGTTCTATCCCAAACTTCAGAAAAAATGAAATAATGTAAAACATTGAAAGAATTATAACTATTTCCAAAGTGTTCAAAGATCACATCTTTTCTACAATACTCTTTTAACACCGTTTTTATTTTGCTGTTGATGGATTTTGTTTAGTGGCCAAGTACATCAACCTCAGAAATAATGATACTCTTACAGTGTTGAAACTCTTAAGCTTTCATTTACTGTCACGCAGTAACCTCAGGGACACGGAAAAGTGATCACAATCTGTTCCTGAAATCTGCACTATCAAAGACTCCACCTAAAGCTATTTACTTTATGCCAGTGCAGGAACATGTTGGGTGAACAAGAAAGTAATGCTTATGTTTCTTGCAACAATGTCAACAGAGAGTTTAATAAAGTCCCTGGCTGCTGCTCAACATCCATGGAAAAACAAGCCTGGGATTCACAGAAGAGCTAGGAGCCAGGGTGAGGTCTTCAGCATGCAACAGCACAGCCCTGCTCACGGATTCTGTGGTAAACAGGGGTAAACAAAGCAATGAAAAGGTAGTGCGAACCATTCACAAAGACAAGCAACGGGACAGCAGGATTCTTGATATTACACTGTGCACTATATTCATGAATCCCTGAGCAAGTGCAAAAACATTGGCCTGAAATTAGCACAAAGATGATAAATTTGAACACTAATATTACTATTACTATTGTTACTGTTACCACTGCTACTACTACCACTATTGCAACCTGACTCTCTGTGGTCATTAAAAATCCCAGAGTGTTTCTCAAAAAGAGTAGGGGTGTAACCCCGGTGTCCTGGCCAAATTTCCCATTGGCCTTTACCAATCATGGCCTCCTAATAATCCCCATCTATGAACTGGCTTTATCACTCTGTTCTCCTCCCCAAAGCGCTTTACAGGTAATGGGGACTCCGCCACAAATGTGCAGTCCCACTTGGTTGATGCGACAGCAGCCATAGTGCACCAGTACACTCACCACACACCAGCTCTCAGTGGGGAGGAGAGCAGAGTGATGGCCTCACTAACACCTCTTCCAGCAGCAACCTTAGTTTTTCCCCAGAGGTCTCCCATTCAGGTACTGACCAGGCTCACACCCGCTGAGCTACAGTGGGCTGCCAGTTGTGAGTTGTAGGATGATATGGCTGCTGGCGCAGAGCTTTAGTGAATTAGGTCCTGTGTAAATGATTAAGTGTCAATCAACTGTCCAGAAAGGGGAAGGAAAGAGGAGAAAAGGGTCAGACCACGAGAGAGAGAGAGGAGACAGCAGAAGAAGAATTCGAAGCTTGTGTCAGGCTAGAGTCCCTACTTTATGATCATCCCAAAAAAATGTTACTGGAGCTACGTATTTGATCCTTGCTAAAGAGAACTTGCTATTCTGTATTTTTAGGGAACTTGGATTTGTTAATAAATACAGGTGTTTAGCCAAGTGTGCCGGGATTATTACTCTTTTCATCAAAGCTGTGCCAAACAACAACGGATTCACATGCCTCTAATTATACCAACCACTCAAGTGAAAAAAAGAGAAATCCATAGCTGGGGGTTATGATTATTTTGCTTGTTGACTAAGCCGCTCAATCAATTCCTGCTTATTCTCCATTTTGTTACCCCTCCTATCGTAACAATATGCTAAATATCTCTTTACTCATATCGAATACCAGCTCTGTATTCAGAATTTACTGAATTTATATCACATTCAGGATGAAACTGAGAGATTTTCTAACTAAAATACCTGCATGTAATATTTTTTTCTGAAATAAGCTTATTGTAACACCATATTGCAACATTCACATTAATTGTATTGTAACATTAATTATTGTAACATCATCAGCGAGAATGTTCAGAGGAATATTACACACTTTTCTTTCTCTTTTCTAATTGCAAAAGCCCATACGTTCCTGTGAGACGATTTAGGAAGAGAAGCCCTCTCAAGTAGTTATTTCAGATGTACATGTACAGTACATACCAGTCCCTGGACGTATCCTGAAGCCCCAGGCAGGAAGCTCGTTCCCAAGCATCGCGTATACAACACACCTACCTGTACCCCAGGAGATTCATTGAATTAATTCTCTTAAGCATAATTACACGCCCTTCCCAGTCCAGGGAGAAACAATAAACCGGAACAAGTAAATTGTAATTGAAAATCTTGCTTTGAAATCACCAGGGACACAGAGGGCGAGGGAAACCGGAATTCTTTCATTTAGAGGATCATCTGAGTTTTGTGTGGGAGAAGTTCATTAATTAGCATTCAATTAGTTTTAGATCAGCAGTTGTGCTTTTCAGAGACATGGTCTCTTGACGCTTGACAGCAGACAATAATACCTGGATTACATGCCAGCAACATGGAAAAACAAATTATTTGACAAATGTGTTTGGGCACCCTCGCTTAACAATTTTTTGTGTCCACTCTTTGTTTTCTTTATATCTTCCGGTCTTTCCTTGCTTTTTTAAAACATTTTCCCAGAGATATTTTTGCTCCTACAGCTTTTGGGTTGAGCACTGGGCTTCACTTTCTTCTTGGCTAGAGCAGCCTAGAGGTCAATCCACAACATCTGAAAAAGAATTCCTCCCTCGAGACTGGGATGGCTAATCTTCAGTTTTTGGAACCTTTTTTTGCATTATCTTGCTGGGATGCAGTAACACTTACTATAATTATTAATAATGTAACACTAACATGTGAGAGTGCATTTTTATAAATAAAGTGCAGCTGGTCAGGTGACTGAGGGTGGCAGGACATTCCCTACAGCTCTCTGGGGAATACACAGTATTTGCCTGCCCCTGCCATCCCCACCACATTATAATGGATATATTACATGAGCCGTTGCACTTGACAAAAGGCTGCTGATGCCATTCGGAAGAAAAACAAGCCCATGCGAACATTACATCTGAAACTCAGCCCAGGGAACCATCCTTTAAATTCTACTCCTGCCCTCCCCCCCCCCCCCCCCTCCAAAATATGCTGTAATGCTTACTTGATGAAAAAAAAAGTTTTATTTTGGACTGATCTGATCATATCTGGAAGATTTTGCCATAATCCCTTGATTTTGCCCAGCTGCTTGAACCATTCCTCTGCCACATGTGGCAGGAACCCTGCCTGATCTTCACCATCTGGGAGTGAGCTGCAAGCAGGTAATGTGCTCCTGTGTTTGCAGTAGTTGCCTGCACAGTGCCTTGTGTTAAACCGTTTATTATTGCTTTGCTGAATCACATATTTATCTTTTTTTTCAGCACATGATGATTTTATATTTATCCTACAATACCCGTCAAGAGATTATTTTAAATCTTGATAACTAAATAATAATGAATATATGATTTATTTTATGTTGATTTCCCTTTATTCTTTTGTCAAAGCACAGAACCAGATGTCTCATTCTAGGTTCCATTTTATGGATGTCCTGTAATATTTTGTAAAAATCTGTTTTATATCTTTCAATGTAGCAACAAGAAATACTAAAAATCCTTTCATTGTGTTGCTTTTTCAGTCTTTCGCGTTGTCACTGATGCTGACTGTAGCTAAACTCAAGTCACCAAACACTGTTACTTAAACACTAACCTTGACTCTGTCAATGACATTAACACTATGATCAAATTTAATGTTAACCTTCACTGTAAGCCTAAACCTGTATACACAACACTATCCCAAGCCTTAGCTACACAGAAATAACAAACTTTGCCCTACAACTCTAAAAATAAAATGTAGTTTCAGCAATTTACAGACTTGTTGCCTTAATATTCTCATTTTTTATGAGATTAGAGAAACAAAGTTTCTTAGCCCTAAACCCAACTAAAACTCTATTATCCAACTTTACAAACTCTAATCCTAATTGTAACCATGAACTTTTCCATTGCCTCAACCCAAACCTTTTCTGATACCCCACTGTAGCTTTAACCCTAAAACTAATTCTTATTCCAAACCTAGCACCTACAGTACCCTGCCTCACTTCTGAATCTTAAACCAACTCTTACCTCAACCTCTTACCTCAAGCCTAATCCAAAACCTAACCTGTATCTTCTCCTTCAACCCAGCTGTGTTGTAAAACACACACTGTGTGCTAACTTACTGAATGGAGCCAAACTTAAATCTTCATTGACACGTTTTTATTCAGGGGTTGCATTCACTGTCTGGCAAGAAGAATCTATGGGTAAATGGTTTAAAATTAATAGAATATATTTGTTTTTGGTTCCATCTTGTGGCCAAATGGAGGTATGACGTGAAACATTAACTTGCGACTTTGTCACAATGAGCAACTGGAAGAAAACACCGGCAATAGTTCCTCAAAATCTGTCCAGACAGAGTTTTTCATGCTGGTATTTGAATTAATCACTTTCCAGTATGACCTGTCCTTTAGCATTTCATAAGTAGTCCTGCACGATATTTGAAGGGTCTATAGGATTTGAGGCCCATAAACATTGTTGAATCTTCTGAAGGTAAATAAAGGGCAACATGTCAAGACCAACATAACAAATTGGCTATACATGTGTTGAGCCCTCCCTAAAGACAGCATATATATAGTAAAGGAACAAGTAATAGGTTTATTCCATGCTGAAAAAAAGAAGAAAGAGAACACAACGTTTAGGCTGTGGAGCCTTCTTCAGGTGTGAGCCTTCTTCAGGAAGGCTCCACGGCTGAAACGTTGTGTTCTCTTTCTTCTTTTTTTCAGCATGGAATAAATCTATTACTTGTTCCTTATTTTACATATATATAGTTTTGAGGATGCACATATTGTAAATACACCTGCTAATTCATTATATATTATAGCTGTCTCTGAAATTGTAATTAATTTGGATCTATAAATTAAAATCCACTTATAGTAGAAACCCTGGTTAGAACTTCAAATGCCATTAAATGACACCCATCTGGGATGTGGCTCCGGAATGGACTTATTTATTATTTAAATAATATTTACAGTGTCATTTTGAACATGAATTAAATGCCTTTTCTTGTCTGAAATATGTTTACACTACAGGTGAAGATAAAGTAGTCCATAAGATAAAGAATTATATAAGACTATATACAGTATCAAAAAGCTATAGTTATAATGTACAGCATAATTATAAACTGTCAGAAATAACTTAGGCCACAGAGATATGAAATTATGGGTCAAGATTAGACAGTGATGGGCCTGCTAATCAATAGCAGTCAGATCATTTTGATCGTGGAGTAGAGAAGTAGTGTACGGGGAGTAAATTACAGTATATTTGCTCGAAGGAATGGGATTAAACATGATGACAATGTATTTACATTTGGAGACGAAGGGTGATATGGGAGGGAAGATTCAAGTGAAGTCAGTATTTCATGTATGGGAATGCGGATTAACAACAAGTGTATTAACAAGTGTAGCCACACCAGAAAGAGAGAAACTACTGACCAAGAAATTAGTGGAGAAATTTGGTACAAACCAGTAAAACCTTTCAGCAACAGGAGAAAATGCCACAAACGAAAAAAAAGAAAAGAGATTTTAAACATGTTGTTTGAGCCCTAACCTAATAGGAGATGTAGAAATACAGTAGTAGATATGCTTGGTATGGAACTATATCATTCTGTTCTTCAAAGCCCTGGAATGTACTCTCGGGGGTACCTTGTGTGTCAATGGTTTGGTTTTTGAGCATGACAATACCCCAAAGAGTTGGTGGAAAATGATCTATACAATATATATTGAATACATACAGTAAATATAGTTATAAATATAGTTTGCCTCTCCAATCCCCTGACTGTCACTTCACCAAGTTGTCATGGAATGAGCTTGACAGACAGAAATAAAAACAGATGTTTTAAGCAAGAAAAAATATGGTCAGGGAGGTAATGTGGACTGAACGGAAACAAATAAAAATGAAAGGCATGCTATTTCAAATTGTCTGACAAATATGAGCAGTTTGTTAGTAGCTGCTAGCAAGGGAGTGGAGTATTTACATTTTAAACATATAACCTGTAAATCAGTAGCTTATTTTGATTCATTGGGCCCTTGTAGCTTGTTTGACTGCGAACAGCTAATTGCTCTGAGGACCTTATCCAGCAGTTTGAATAAGGAAGCCAGAGTACTGGGATTTTTGTCCTCTGGTTTCGCAACTGTTTTACTATGTCAGTTTCTTTGACAATTTGGAATACTTGTATCTTAGTGTCCTGGAAATGTTTTTTTTTCAAGAACAAAGATACTGTAAGATATTCATTTAATGAGATACAGTAAATCCAGTCACACTTTCTCAGCAAGCACGTTTTTCTTTGGGTTTTTGAATAAGATTTATTGGTCACTTGATCACATTAATCAACAGTCTCTAAATATTTTCTAAATATATTAAGTATGGGTTCCCTCTACGCTTAATTTATTTATAAAAACTTAATTTATTGAATTTTTCCCTATACTAAAACAGTGAGAACAAGTACATATCATACTGCTAGGTGGCGCTGTTTCTCTAAAGGTGAAAAACGGCTTGTTTCCCCTCCGAATTTCTGTGCAGCAGATAACATAATATATTTCACTGCTGTGAATTTCTATATTTGATTTCATGTGCAACATGAATGCAATCTTGTGAAAAGTATAAAACATATGCACTGCTTTAATAAAAAAACATATACAACAAAATCTGCTCTTAATATAAAAAAGGTTGATATTTTCTACAATTATATTCACTCAACTTCTTTCGTGAGTGAAACTAAAAACTCTTGCTTTCTTGCAATTTGCCTTTGATCTTAATTAATTTGACATTCGTTATGTTTACTTTAAAAAAAGGACTAACGGTAGTTAAAATATTTAAACTGTGCTGCATGATATGATTGCACTGTATTTTTAACCAAAACGCAATGTACAAATATGTCAGTGCTAAAGTAGTATACAAAGTTGAAGGAGAACAAAGTAGTAACATTAATTTGGTCTATATGTAACACAAAGAAAACAATTCCATTTCATAATCCTTTGTGTTGTAATTGTGTAGACTCTGATGCGTCACTTTTTTTTCTAGGAAACAGACATCAACTTCTCTATTCAGCTAAAACATCATTTTTTTTTCTTTTTTAATCTTGTATTGTGGTGCACTGAAAAACATTTTCATTTGTCTGGTACGCTTGATACCTTACATACATGATACCAGAGTTGTTACAAATATGGAATTTTGACACCAAAAAAGTAAGTGGGGTTTGATTTTCAACTTTTAAGAAACTATTTGTGACTAGTGCGAAGATCATAGAACGTAAGAACATAAGAAGTGGAATTGAGTGGTGATCAATAATAATAATATTAATAATAATAATAAAGCTCGGAGGACAAACAGCAGACCAGAGTCAGATGAACTAAGGTTGCAAGTTGGGAAGAAGGAATATAATAGGTCAAATAGGTGCCAAGCCATGTAGAAACTTGCAGGTGAGCATGAGGATTTTGAAGTTGACTCAAAACCTGATAAGAACCCATGCAAGGACTCCAGGACAGGAGTGATGTGGTCATTTGCACACAGCCTGGTCAGGACTCTGGACATACTGAAGTTTGTTCTGTGTGGATTTACATACCTCAGCGAGAAGAGCAGGGCAATGATCAATTTTGCAAAAGATTATTGTGTTGATCTGCCTTTCAGCTACAGTCAGAGGCAACATAGGTGCTCAAGTTCAAGTTGAAAGGATTAGGCAACATAGAGACATTTCTGAGATGGAAGAATGATGTTTTTAACAGTATTTTGGATATGTGGGTCAAACATTTGTCACACCCTCTACAGCTACAGGGCGCTCCTACTCTGTCCTGTCCCTAGTTTCCCTGTGCTTTGCTTGTCCTTCCGGTGTGTCTCTGTCTGGGGCTATATGTTTCTGGGTTACCCTTTCCTCCTCGCTCAGCATTGAGGGTTCGGATGTCCTGAGAACCGCCTAGCACCAGGTCGTCTCCTCCGTGGCCTGAGGGCCTAGGTTTCTACCCGACATCGTCTGACCCCCTGAGCCCGGGCTAACCCCTGTTTTGCCGCTATGCATAGGGTCTCCTGGCCATTCCAAGGCATGCCTCCCGACATCCATGACAACATTTAGCTTGGATAAAATATCACCCCCAGTCTAGATTGAAATTCAAGTACAGTGCCATCCACAGACAGGATTACTGCATTGGCTTTACATAGCTGATGGAAGGTTCCCAGAAGCAAGACTTCAATTTTATCACAGTATGTATGAAGGAAATTTTGTGTCATCCATTTCTATGTCAGAGATGCAATAAGAGAGTGCAGAGATATCTACTTCAGAGTCAGGTTTAGTATGGATGTAGATTTGAGTATCAGCAGTATAGAGATGAATGATTCATTCTATCCGATTTTAATAACTGACCAAGTGGGACCACGTACAGTAACTGCTGAATGGCAGGGGGCAGCGTTTTGAGCTTTGAGGAACACCAGACTTAATGAAAATAACTTCAGAACCGAAGTAAAAATATGATAGAAGAACACAACTGTGTTGTACAACGAAGCATAAGGAAGGTATTTGGTTAAGGAGAGCTTTAACAAGGGGGAGCTTTAATTTAATAAAATAGGACACGATTGCAATGGGTAAAACAATTTACAAGGCACTGTAGGTGTTAATAATCCATTCAACCACTTTCTATAGTTGTTAAGACACTTTCTAAAAAAAGGCAAATCACAAATTTACTGATATATTGCTTTTTCAAACGGATTAACTAATTTATTGATATACAGACCCTTTCTGTCTGACCCTGCACAGGTCTAATCAATAAACAGTGTTTTTGGGCCTGTGCTGCTTTCGTGGAGTTGCAGTTCCCTGTCTTCTGCTTTAACCTCTTGACTTCATCACTTGGGTTTGGCCCACTGTCAGTTCATTAAGTGAGGCCTTTGTTTCCAGCAGTTCAGCTCATCATGAATGGCTCAGAGAGGCTGGAGTTGTGTTTTCTGACAGACGCTTGGCTGCAGTGGGCTTCCTGATGAAGGAACGTTACCTCCTTGAACAACCTGCCCTAAGTGGAACTTCGTGGTCACCATAACCATAGGCTTGAAACCTGATCGAAACTGTAGGTGCTCGCTATTTCTGCGCTATCGGTTGCCTCGGAAATATGAGCCCAGGACTCAATGAATGTTTTATTTTTCCCAGCCACTAGCCTGCTGAGACAAAGACGAGCAACCTGATTCTATTGACCTATCTACCTTGGATTGTAGTGTGCTCAGAACGGGGGACTTTAACTGTGGAACAGGTAAGGAAAAAATTATGTTCAGACATCATTCAGGCATCGAGTGCACATTTCAGAATGCGGGTTCTAACTAGTCTTGCTTTTCAGTGCTGTACGTCTAACTATTTTCAGTTTTGCATTGTGGGAAATTGGGCTTAGTGTTTATTGGAGCTTTGCACTTATTATATTTACTTCAGGTCCAAACTGTATGTGCACTAGGTTTTTTTTGGCTAAATGTTAGCAATTACAAAGCTGGTTTTATTGGAAAAAGCAAATGTGTGATAAAAGTACGAAACAAACCTTTATATCCTTAGATAGGCCTGGTTAATTTGCATGATATTACATATATACTGTACAAGAAGGTCTGTGATATTGACTGGCATTGCTCTTAGAAACTTGAAACAGAAGGAGTATCAAACTGTTAAACCACTGTATTACAAACTGTCATGTGTGAGCACAGAGAAAAAGCACATACTGTAGGAAAATATATTTGTTTGTTCATATTCTGATGTTATAGCTACATCAGATGTAACATCAGAGATGAATGACATTTTGATCAAAAACATGTATAACACTGCATTTTTCAGATTTCCTAATACTCTTCTCAAGCAGTCATGCTTCATTTATGCACATTCCGAATAAGTTTCCTCTGTGAGTTGCAGACTGTTGCAGCTATAATTATTCATCAGCTTTGAGAAAACATTTGAGCTCTGGTTGGGATGTAGCAAAAAAAAACATTGTGTGCTGAATAACAAATAACAGCAAGTGGTTAAACAACATATAAAATGTGTAGAGCCCATGTATGCAAATGCAATCCCCAAAGGCAGTATTGTTCTCACAAAGGCAATTATAAAATTAATATGAATCATCACTGTGAATCAGTTGGAGGACTTTAGTTAGACACATACCCTCAGAGGTAATTAGCCCCTGCCTAGAATATGCATTGGATTTAATATTCATTCGAGAGGATTGTGCCTTAAAATATTTGGTTTTTCTTGACCACAGCCCTATCAATAATGAATGGAAAACCTCAAGAGATAATGTTTCTTAGTGAACACTAGAGGAATACAGAATCCGACTGTCTTGAAATAACAGTGAACGTTTTTCTGTTTTTTCCTTCTTCGGAAATGTTGTACTCTGTTTATGTTATCTCTGGTACGTTATAGCAGATCTCAGTATTTTTTCCAGGATTAATTCATCCTCGTCTCATAGTTTGAGGGTGTCTGTTCATATGTGGGTAAAATACTATAACAGGTAACCCCATTACCATGCTCTTCTGATTGTGTTGCAGGTTTTAGGTACAGTACCTTTAATTTAAACTGGATTTTATTAAGTGTCCACTAATGACAACCTTCAAAAAGGGCGAGGGTGAAATTAAACTATCAAAATGAAAAACTGTTGAAAGAGATTCCACTATTAAGGGAAAGGAAGAAACAAATTTGAGACATTTTATTTTAGAAAAATTACTTTTACACGTGAAGAAGTGGCTATCTTAAATTTATTAACAGATGCAACTCCCTCCTGGTGGAGTTTATGTGTTTTTTCCATATTTGTGTGGGTTTTCACCTCCCAAAGGCATGCTGGGTAGCTTCGATTGGCTGTCCTAAATTGTCTCTTTCACTTGGTGAAACTAAAGTGGACTAAAAACCTCTCCAGTGCAAGAGTAGTCATATGCTCTCAGTTCCAACTTGTGCTCTGTGCTTCCAGGATACTGTAGATCTTGACTGTCATGACCGTCACCTTGAAAAGCAGCTTTCCAATAACTGATGGATTGATATCATTTTGTACTTCACAGTATTTCACTCCCTGCTGTACTGGCATATTAGACAACAAATACTGTAGCTAACCTTCATCTGCATGATGATAAACACCAGTGGTTCTAATTAATGAAAGATGCTACTATTTTATGGTATACAGCCTTGCTATCGTGTACAGTAATATTCTATGCTATAATTTTAATATTCTTAAGACTGTAAAACAGGATAACAGGATCAGCACTTAAAGCTGAAGATTAAAACAGTGTTTGTCACTGTTTTGCCAGTGTTTGTCAATTTTCCATCACGGGGCCATTTGCTTAAATATAACATTTGAGTTACAGTGGAGCGTTACATCAGCATGCAAGCTGTGAAGGAAGAAACAAGTTGATTCCCCACTGAAAAGTAAAAGAAAAACACAACATTTTGGCCATCATGCCTTTTTTTGTGTGAAGTTTCAATACATTTTTTTCTTTATAATTAATTTTCAGTGTGTAATTTACTTAATTGTATGGATTACAACAATAACATTGTAATAAATCTCATAATAACAACTAATTTGAATGGTAACACTTTTTTATTGTTTACATTTTTTCAGCTATTAAATCGTTAGATACACTGTATAGATTTTGACCTCTAACAAAGACTGAGCATTATTCTGCCGTTCGGGATCTATAACTCTAGGAGATTTATTTTTTTCCACTTTAAATCTGTGACAATAGACATAAAGAGCACCGTAACAGATGTAGATGCAAACTACTAAACAAAGCCACTAGTAACAAATATTTTATAGCAGTGGTGGAAAGTAACAGCCTTAACAGACTTTGTTTCTCTTCTTAAATTTAATGGGGAATTTTTACTTAGGAACTTAGTTTTAGTGCACCTTTATTCCAGTATTATTACCTTGCCGACTGATCTCATTAGATCTCAGAAGCTGAATAAGGCAGGAGTTGGTCAGGACTGACTACTTGGTCATGAAAGACCCCATGGTACTTTTTGTAGTAGTAGCAGTGTTAACCCCAATGCTTTAAATGCAGATGATGAAATAATTGAAGTCAAGTCAGATATGAAACAGTTCTGGGAGTACTGACTCCTGGAGAGTGAAACTATTTTGTAATAAATAAATTAATAGTGTAATGCTGACAACAGCTCTTTAGACATAAACTTCACAACAGGTGAATAATATATACTGTATGTTTACCAGCAAAATCAAAACACAACAACGCTGACTACTTATCACAAAACACTAGACAACCTAAGCTTTTCAGAACCATGTTTTGTAACTAGATAGATCTGCAAAGGAATATTCATCTCGCCTTTCAGTGTGGAAAAGCACCAAAGTATATAGATAGTTTATCAATTTTCCAGCACAATGGAAGTGGAAAAGCAAACATTCGCTAAAGTACATAAAGAATGTTTTTCCTTACTTTGAAAAAAGGGATTTAATTTTACTCTAGAAATTGGCACGTTTATAAAAACAATGCATTTGGCAACAAAGATAGCCACTGAAGCTCCCCTATACAGTATGTTTAAAACAACAGGCTAAAGAAAAGGTTAATCTAAAATTAGAAAAAATCACCCTGCAACTCTCAACTGGCAGCCCACTGAAGCTCAGCAGGTGTGAGCCTGGTCAGTACCTGGATGGGAGACCTCCTGGGAAAAACTAAGGCTGCTGCTGGAAGAGGTGTTAGTGGGGCCGGCAGGAGGCGCTCACCCTGTGGTCCATATGGACTAATGCCCCACTATAGTGACGGGGACACTATATTGTAAAATAATGGTGCTGTCCTTTGGATGAGGTAACGAGGTCCTGACTCTCTTTGGTCATTAAAAATCCTGGGGCATTTCTCAAAAAGAATAGTGGTGTAACCCCGACCTCCTAATCATGGTCTCCTAATAATCCCCATCTATGAATTGGGTTCATTACTCTGCTCTCCTCCCCCACTGATAGCTGATGTGTAGTGAGCGTTCTGGCGCACTATGGCTGCCATTGCATCATGCTGGTGGAGGGGAGTCCCCATTACCTGTAAAGCGCTTTGAGTGGAGTGTCCAGAAAAGCGCTATATAAGTGTAAACAATTATTATTATTATTATTATTATTATTATTATTATTATTATTATTATTATAGCATGTATACCTAGTTTTTTATTAAAACAGTTTCCCATAAGTACTGTATAACTTATAAATGGTATAAGTGTAAATACCACAAAGTGTAAAAATACTTTTATTTAAAAGCAGAAATAGTAAAATAAAACAGTTAAAGTGGCATATTTGATTCCATTGATTTTTTTCATTATTTGTATTATTTAATTTACATTTTTGGAAGGCTAAGGAGACCATTTCAGGTCCTGTCTTCATGAAAATAATGCAGATTTTTCTTGTGGAATCACTTTGGAAATTATATCCAAGGTAGTTGACATTTTAGAGTTGACCTAGAAAATAAATGTACATTCTAGGTGTGTCATAACTTGAGAAACTGACTTTACCATAAAGACAATACAATTTGTGTTTTTGTTCTGGATATTTCTTTCTAGTGTGTATACTGAGTAAGACATAATAAATCTGAAGGTTTAGGCAGGATGTCTAGGGGGTTCTCTTTAATTCAAGATCCTAACCAGGCCTGTACTGTGTATACTTTCCAAGATAATTCCAGATATTTAAGGGTAGATCCATCCGAGGAGGACATAAACCTTGACTTCCATTTGGGGGAGGGGTAGATCACATTCTGTTATGTCACTTATGTACGCCAAACTCATTCATACTGTTAAATTGGCAAATAGCTGAGATATGTGTACAGTTCATACTAATTTCAAATTCTAGAGTAGTCCAGGAATGAGTGAATGGAAATGTACAAGCTGCACAGCACAAATGTAAAAAGTAAATAAATGTAATAAACAAATATTATTTTCATGTGACAGTATCTCATATAAACAGTAGATAAAAGGTCACCGCAATGAATCAATTACTACTGAGTCAGAATTCAAGGTTGATTTGATAACATTTATTGGTTTTATAATGGATTCACTGCTGTCAGTAGCTTCTCTGCTGCAAAATGCAATAATGATGAAGATAATGGCAAATTTTCCTTGTTTGTTAGAACATCTTTCGACCGGGGACATCCACATTTCAGAATTTTATTCCAATAAAAGGGTAGCACAGGCTTTCTTCCTATCAATCAGATCTTATGAAGAAAGATACTATTTGTTGTTTTTCTCTCATCAGTTTTAGGTAATGATTGTATGACATGGCTGAGCAAAGACAACGCTCCCTGTCCACCTCAGGAGAGGCTCTCTATCAAGTCCTTGGTCTGGAAAAAGGCTGTACCCATGAAGATATAAAGAAATCCTACAGGTTTGTAGCCCAAACACAAAACTGACCTGGCAGCTTCTTCACCTTGTTAGAGACAACAGATGTCTTACAGTGAATGCTTTCCTTTCTTAGATTTTTAATATTAATCTGTTATACAGTTATACAAAGTTATACAGAACATCCTCCTTCTGTTCAGGCTAGCTAGACATAACGTAGACATCACCAAAAAATACTAAATAAATGCTCATAATGACCTCCAGCCTTATTTGAAAAAGCTTCAGTGCAGAATTTGTTCTCCTTCAGTGTTCTTGGGAGCTGCTTGGTTTGACCCTCTGGTTTCTTAAAAAATTGTTTAAAATTCCAAATAAATTTAAAATGTGTTTATTTAACAATTTAAGTTGAAATAAGTTATAAATAAGCACATATCAATTCGGCCCATCTAATCTAAGCAGACTTAGAGATAATGGCTAATGGCTAATTGATCTCAGGATCACATCCAACCATTTCTTGAAAGAAATCTGGGTTTTGGCTTCAACAACACAGCTTGGTAGCTTGCTTCAAACTCTGCCAACCCTTTGTGTATAAATGCAGCTCCTGTTTCTGGATGTAATGCAATTTCACATTCAGTAGTTTGCTCTTCTGACCTGTGTTTAGTCTATCAAGTTTGATTATGAAGAAGACCACTGGGTTGCCTTTTAGGATTTCGATTACTTGAATCAGGTCCCATCTTTATCTTCTCTGTTTGAGAAGCCAGTTCTTTTAGCCAGTCAGTGAAGGACATCTCTTTAAGATGGTATGTGACTGTATCTGATGTCTCCTCTCTGGAATGATTCCATAGTGACAGCATTTCTTTATATTGTGCCAACTAGCACTGCTTACAGTTCTTAGTACTACTAGTTGTTTTTGTACAATTTTAGCAGCCATTGACTAAAATTTGATGCTTTTAAGTATATATCTTAACACGTTATTTCTTCTAACTCTTCCATCCATCCATTTTCTTACCACTTCATCCAATTCAGTGTTGAAGGGGTGCTGGGCCCTATCCCAGCAGACAATGGACACAAGGCAGGATATAACCTGGACCAGTCCATCACAGGAGTCACTCACAGACACAAATACGCACACACTCACACCACGCCCAGTTTTCCTAGAAGGCAATTAACCTGCTAGTATGCCTCTGGGCTGTGAGAGAAAACCAGAGCACACATGAACACAGGGAGAACATACAAACCCCATGCAGTGTGTTATTTCTGGTAATCATTTAGTTCAATAGAAAACTAGTAGTCAAGGCAATGTTTTTTTACATACTCTCTATGCTTACCTTGCAACTTGCTTGCAATCTGCTTGAAAATTGACATGCTTGCACCCATTATAAAGGTCTTTTTATTGCAATTTTATGACATAATTCTTGATCTTTGTGAAAAGAGCAAATATTATTTCAATAGTTTGGACAAACCCTGATTAAGGTGGTGTAGAGGCATAATTCAATTGGTTTGCATTATGGGCTTATCTTGCCTGGCTAAGAGAATGATGATCTGATCGTAACAATGAGGGTGCTTTGTGAGGAATGAAGCAGGGAGCTGCTGCAAGAGTGAAGATTGGGAATGAGGTGGAGGGACGAATTCCGAAATGAAACTGGGTGAAAATGTGTAACTGGGTAAACTGAAATCGTCAGAGGTGCAGTATATGGAAATGGTAGAGTAGGTTTTGACATCTTTTGTCCCTACCTCCTTCTCCCCTTATATTTGCTTTCCAGGACAGTAGTGTTTATTAAATGAGTAACAATGTACTGTAAATCTGTTTCCGGTTGAGGGGAAATGCAGAGCATGTCTGTCTGCAGCTACTCTCACCAGTTCTCAATTTTCAAGTTTTTGTTTGCTTAATACCTTGATTTCTATCTTTCTTTCTCCATTTTATTGCTTTATTAATGTAGTTTATAGATTAACTGCCAACTGTAGCCACTGTTTTACTGCTTTATTATAAATCTAAAAGTAGAATCAGCTCAATTATTTTATTGATTATTCAGGCAACATAGGAAATGATTCAATGTTATTAGTTTGTTCACAAATTACGGCAGCTTTTTTTTAAATTATGCCAAGGTAACCATCCTCTGGAAATCAATAAATAAATTCAAACCTCCTTCTCAATTCTTGATTTTGACAAAATAGACCCAAACTAGAAAATGGAGCTGTTCTCTCTGTAAACATGTAAGATTAGACCTTTTAGAATCACTATTGCAATTAGAAAGAAATGCATTCATTAAAATGACACCATGAGTTCAGTTCCAGACCTTGGGAGCTACTGTATCTGTATGGAATTTTGTCTGGTTTCCCTGTTTCTGTGGGTTTCCTCCAGGAGCACCAGTATCCTCCCACAGTCCAAACTTCTGATAGGCTAATTGATTTCTGGGAACACTGGCCCTGGAGTGAGTATGTGTGTTTGTGTCTGTGTGTGCCCTGCGATGAACTGGCATCCTGCCAAGGGTGTATCCTGCCTTGTGCCAGTTGCTTGCTGGGATAGGCTCCGGCTCTCCCAAACCCTGTACTGGACAAAGCGGTTTAGAAAACGGATGGATGGACCCATGACTTTAAAATATTAATGAAACAGAACAGATGGTGTTCTTTCTTTTAAGGTTTTAGTCCTAAAAATACTATTTTTTATTAATAAAGTATCATACTGGCTGCTGTTTGGGAGCAGTCCTAGAGGAAGCATGAAAAATGCATTTCCGCTCAGAGGAAATAACATAAAACAGACTCTTCTTCTGTCACTACAGGCATTTACCGACTCCAGAAGATTCTTTAATCTGGAGTTGAAGAGCTGATAGTTTGAGCCAAATTTGAGAATATTCCAAACTTTCTACAGTGTAGATGTTGTACTGTTCAATGGATATTGCAGGTTACACCAGGAATTAACTTCAGTAACTTGTAAGAAAAGAAGATGAAAGAGTTGAATTATTTCTTTGTGATTTCAGTTTGAGATTTTTATTTTTGTTTCTTTTTTTTACGTTTTTAAAGAGAATCGGACATAATGACTGTACTCAGAAGCACCTGATGTATTTCACTCATGATTAGTTTTGTTAACCACACACCACAGGCAGCTTCCACTGTCTAAACATTTTTTATTTTTAAATTTCAGCATGAAATTAACCTCTACATGTTTCTTTGCTGCATGTTACATGTTGATGCAGCTCCCACTGTAGTTTCTATAAAACTGTGCAGCGAAATAAAAAAATAATTTACTTGCATATGTAAAACACATGAAAACAAGTAACAAACTTTAAAATGGATATGCACCTATGTCCTTCTAGACAGGAACTGGATTCAAAATCTCTCATTTTCATTTTCCTAACTTTTAGTTATGAACTACTTCCCAGAATATGAAAAATCACACTGGAAGAAAATGAAATAAGTAAAACTCCTTTGTCCTTGATTCATTGCTACAAAACGTACACATCAGTTTTAAAAAACTCTTCTCATTAATGTTCTTTCAAACGGCTATTTAAAATGGTTTGCATTTAAAAAAGCTCTTCCCGGTGATCTGTTAATTGCTAATGAATATTTCATCATTGCAGTAATTACATCTTTGTGAAGTTTATTACTTTAATTCGAAATTAATATGCAACTGTACACACAATGTAATAAAACGTTGAAGAGCAATTATTATTTTTCTCAAGTACCACAACAGAAAACAAATTATATTAAGCAGTTATGTTGATTTAATGCTTTCTGTAAACGAAGAACATTTGTAACCCCTAATCCCACTGAGCAACAACTCTGCATTCTCATCATTAGTAGTTCTAAAGTTCAAATTTATTGAGATGAGAGAGATGGTTATTTTGCATTTTGGTTCTCCTGGAACATCTGTCACATCTACATGTCTAACCAAGCTCAGTACATTGTTTTTGTCTTTCCCATATCTTTTTTCTTAATTTGTTAAACTAATGTCCAAGGAATGGTACAGATGGGTGTCAGAACAATGCTAATGGGTCCCAGATGTCTTACACTGGTTTGCAGTCAATTGAAACTGCTGCAGTTTTTTTTTTTACCGTACCTGTACACATCTAGATACTTGATTTGTGTCTCTTTTTGTTGGTATAACTGAGAGGGTTATTAAAGATAACACAGGATTATATTTATCTTTATCACATTTTGTTCCTTCAAACCAAACCAGGCAGTGCATGCTAAAAGTTTTTAGTACCGTTTACCTCTTATTGTTTTCCTAGAGGAGCCAGCATGGATATAGGAAAGGTAGGCCTGTTTAAATAACTTGTGTAGAGTTCTTGGAATAAGCAATAACAGTACTGGGCATTATCTTCCAGTAATGGAAAATATATGGGGTATATTTTCAGAAGCGAACAAGTAAAGGTTTATTCCATGCTGAAAAGAGAAGGAAAGAAACACAAAGCTTTGGCTCTGGAGCCTTCTTCGGCTGTGAGAAAGAGAGGAGAGGAAAGTCAGCAGCTCATAAAGTATAGGAGAACAAAAGCCGGGAGTGGAGAGGAGGCGGGAGCAGGGGGGAGGCAGAGTGGGCACTCAGGCGGTGCGAAGTCGAGAGAGGTGAGGAGAGGTGTGAAACCAAACCTACTGTCTAAATGAAGAGAGAGGATTAGAAAGAAATGAGTCAGTAGTTGAGAGAAGGGGGAAGGTGTGATCCTAGTTTCAGGATAATTTGGGGTTCAGATGTCTTTCTGCTATAGGAGTTAAGAAACCCTTGTTTGAGAACGCAGACGGAGAGATCAGTGTGATCATGACTGTTAGAGGTGAAATGAGAAACTGTGGGCTTGGAGAAATCTCTGGTCCTCCCAGCCCTGATATGTTCTCCGAAGGAGTCTAAGAGTCTCCTTCCTGCTGGGCGTTTTCTGCAAGAGATACAGTAAAAAATGTTGGTGGAGGTACAAGATGTCATCTGAGTGATCTGGAATTGTCCTGAGGGACCTTGAATGAACGTGGTGTTGGATATATATATTTGCAGCTGGTGCAGCGAGCTCTGTTGCAGGGGAAAGTGCCTGGTGTGGATGATTGCTGAGGGCGGTCAAGGGAGCTGGGAACAAGAAGGTTACACAGATTAGGTGATTGGGGATATGAGATGATGGGGTGGTTAGAAAAAAGGATGGATGGACAGATCATCCTGTAAGATGGGAAAGTTTTTGTTAATGTCGTTAATGGTCCTGGGGATAGTGTGTTAGGGTGGGAGGAAAGGAAGGAGGTAGGGAAACCCTCAGATAATCAACTCAATCAGGAACTCCCGGCCTCACAACCATATCCCTTTGGTGCTTCCCTACCACCCAAGAAAAAATCAAATGAAACAGATAGAGACTGACCTATTGCGTATTGATTTTTTACATTGCCTGTCGGATTAAAAAGTTATTGTTTTCTGGAAAAGATATTGTGGGGTGTTCATCTATATTCCTATTTACATCCTCTCTGCCATCTTGTACTTGTGACAATCTGCCCAGCCCCAGTGTCTGTATCCTGGCCAGGGCACATACTGTAACAGCTGCAATAGACTGTGGGTACAGACAGGTTCAGTTCCTAGGCAGGATGCTACTGCTGTCCCCTGTTGTCCCCATTGTTTGCTCCATTAAATGCCCTGCTGTATAAATGGATCTTAAGGTCATCATTGTAAGTGAGAATGTGTCAATTGACTCGCTAGCCTAAATGAGGGATTACACCTTTGTTAAAAATTGTAAGGATAATATCTCTAAGGCTTTCCAAATGCATTAATTTGCCATTTAACTAATTGTTCAACAGACGGTGCAAATAAAGCCATAAAGTGATTTCTGTTGATAACAGTGTACTTGTTACTAGTTTCCACAGTAGATTTGTATGCCTGGAGATCTAAGTTAATCGCAGGATCTTAAGGACTTCATAAGCCCCTTACTTAAGTACTGTGGTGCATATCTGCCTGGGGTTGTACTGCAGGCAGTGATAAGACATTAATTATGCAGCTTCTGTGCCAGGGGCTGCTGGGAAGGGGGCTGATAGTATTGTTAAATTCATGCTAGCTGCCTTCGGGTTGTTTATTTCCTCCACCTTAGTTCATTGACCCCCTTTAGGCTGCCCCCCAGCCAGTGTGTGCAAGCCCACTGTGAGTAGCCAGGGCTCCACAGGTGGGCCAGTGGGCTGTGGGAGTGAGGGTGGGAGCTTTTGCCTGCTTATAAATAAATAAAACACCACCAACTGACATAGTTCTTTTTACTTTAGCAAATGCAGGACTGGTGATTTTTGGTCAGATCAAAAGACATATCTGCAAAAGCTTGGGTATTTGATCAGTAATAGTTTCCTAGTTAATGTGCAGAAATGAAGCCATTGTATTATTTACTAAGTTACAGCAGGGATGGGCATCTCTAGTTATCCAGGATGATAAGTGCTCTGCTAGGCCTCTAGCATCCTCAGCATCCTCATTCTAGCTCTGAACTTATTTGCTTAATTGACGTAATTAATTGGATAAGATGAGGCAGCACTGTGGAGCAGTAGTTATGGTTCTGTACTTGTTATAAGAAGGTCAAGAGTTGAAATCCTAGGTGAGACACTACCGTTGTACCCTTGAGCAAGGTACTTCGCCAGTAAAATACACAGCTGTTTAAAGAGGTGTAAATGTAAGTCGCTTTTTATAAAGACATCAGCCATATAAATAGATGTATCTACAGACAATTAATGGAGCCATTTCTCCAGGTTGTTGTCATCATGATGAAGCCACATCACTTAGAGCTGTTCATCTTCGGCACAAATTGGATGTTGGCTGTGTTGCACGTTGTGGGTCACAAATTGCACGGTGTGTGGTATTTGTCTTAAATGACTTAAAATGGGTTAAAGCTCCAACAGCCTGGTAGACTTTTCCTGGTCTTGCAATGGTTGAAGTTTCACCTGAGCCTCCCAGCCTCAGGACCTACATCTCTATGTCTATGGCATGACGTGGGCTTCAGGGTGCTTCCACTTCTCCTCTCACTGAGAGAGGGATTGCACCTCTGTTAAACAGTGAACGGAAACTTGCTGAGCCGCTTTGCATTTAGTTTGCTTGGAGGTCATGGCAACGCTTCTCCATTCAATTCAATTCAATTCAATTCAATTCAAGGTGCTTTATTAGCATGACCGATGGGTACAATCAGTGTTGCCAAAGCAAATAAAAATAATAAAATTAACATGGAACAAAACAAAAAATAGAAGTAAAATAAAATCTACAGACATATTACAGACATTTACAACAAAGACATAAAATATAAAATATTGACATATACTGTAGGTGGCTGGAGCATTAAATTCTATTCTCTCACTGGCTTTTACGCTGCTTCATTGTAACATGACTCCCTCTGTGGTCAGACACTAGTGGCTCCTCCTCGTTCGGGGGAGAGCACACTTCTCTCCCCACACCCTGTTTTACACTGGGGAGGGAATGGGACGGGGTTAAGAAGCTCCTTTTCTCACTATTTTGCTGTACTCTGGTGGCGTTTGCTCAGCTGGGCTCTTATAATTATAATAATTGCTCACACTTCTGTAGCTCTTTTCTGGACACTCCACTCAAAGCGCTTTACAGGTAATGGGGACTCCCCTCCACCACCACCTGTGTGTAGCCCCACATGGATGATGTGACGGCAGCCACAGTGCGCCAGTACTCTCATCACTCACCAGCTCTCAGCGGGGAGCAGAACAGAGCGATGAAGCTTGTTCAGAGATGGGGATTAGGAGGCCATGATTGGTAAAGGCTGGGGGAAATGTGGCCAGGACACTGAGGTAACACTCCTACTCTTTTCAAGAAACACCTTGGAATTTTAAATGACTACAGAGAGTCAGGACTCAGCTTAACGTCTCATCCGAAGGACGACGCCTTTTTATACAGAATAGTGTCCTCGTCCCTATACTGGGGCATTAGGACCCACACCGACTGCAGGGTGAGCACCCCCTGCTGGCCCCACTAACACCTCTTCCAGCAGCAACCTTAGGTTTTCCCAGGAGGTCTCCCAACCAGGTACTGACCAGGCTCACACCTACTTGGCTTCAGTGGGCTGCAGGGTGATATAGCTGCTGGCTATTTTAGGACAGTCATTATCAATGGCTGTTTTTTAACTTGCAGTGCAGGGGAAGTTTTAGGAGGAGTCCGTACGGGACAATGGCTAGAGTTACAATGGTTCTGCGTTGCAGAGAGATAAGGCTGCAGTACCACTGATTGTGTGGTAATTAAAGTGTGTCTAAACGAACAGTGTGTCCTTCAGTCTTTGTTGATTGCCAGCTGCCCTACTGTTTTCACCAGGAAGGCTTGGAGACCTTAATTAAATGCGGGAAGCAGAAGAAAAGGACACATCAGATCATGACAGAATCTCTGGCCATTAAATGCCTACTTAAAGTCAGTCTAGCCCCCAAGCCACTGCCCTGTACTCACTTTTGCCACTCTGTGACATAAGCTGCAAAATGAGCTCATTAAACTAAGCAGTGAATATGCTTTTCAGTGATTAGATTAGCACACATGGTGAGATGCCAGTGTTCTCTTTCTTTCAGAAAACTAGCTCTGAAGTACCATCCAGACAAGAATCCGGAGAATCCTGATGCTACGGACAAATTCAAGGAAATAAACAATGCCCACTCTATATTGAGTGACACCACAAAGAAGAACATTTACGACAAGTATGGTTCCCTGGGTCTCTATGTGTCACAGCAGTTCGGAGAAGAAAATGTTAACACATATTTTATGCTTTCCAGCTGGTGGGCAAAGGTAAGATGTCCTGGGAATATCATTGAAATTCTAAAAGTCTGGACAACATTTAGGATGTATTTTAGAGGAAACCCAAAGGATATAGTGCTGAATGCTAGATAGTGCTGAATGCATCTTACAATATTCCAGATCCTTTCACTGGTAATGTTTAAGTTCAATTCATCACCAAAATAGAGAATAAAATCACAAAGGCTGGGGCATAAAAGTGTCCTGTCCAAATGTCCCACAAACAAAAATCATTTTAAGTTCAAACACTGTCACAACCTTATGTAGAAATAAATCCACAAATCACAGAATTACTCATCACCAAAAAGACAACATGAGTTTGACCAATAGTGAGGCAGATGATATCCATCTTTATTTGATACACAATTGAGAATATGTCCTTAAAAAAAAATCAAAAAGAGGCATACATGAATTCTACAGTGAGATTGTGAATGAAGCAAGTTCCAAATGAGCTTGAAAGCTAAAGATGAAAATGAAGTGCAAACTTAAAAAAAAAGTTATTGAGAAAACATCTGAAGGAAGATGTTTCTCACCTATCCTATGTGAGTTTATTTCCAATAAAGTATGCAATTTTCCTACCAGGTTAGGCCAGTTCCATGTTTCTACCCATTTGTCTTGTCAAGGGGCAGCACAAAAGCTGTTAAACTTAATACCGGGTCAGGTTTTCTCAAAAGATCTGGCATAGCTCAGGGGAGCAGTGTGAACTGGGGCCCCTCGAGACAGGTGGAGTATCACACGGGGACAGCTGAATCCAGGCTCATTGATCTCTGTGTGGCTCCGCGATGCAGCCAGTGCCGGTCATTCTTGAGATCAAGTAGGGAGCTGCGTCAGCAGGCCTAGGCTGCAAAGGACCGAGTTAAAGGTTTGTTCCATGCTGAAAAGAGAAGAAAGGCAACACAATGTTTCCCCTTACACCCGAAGAAGGCTCCACAGCCGAAACATTGTGTTTCCTTTCTTCTCTTTTAGCAGGGAATAAACCTTTGACTCATTCTTGAGATCAGAGCGCTGCCTGCCAGTCCCCAATCGCAGTTAACCGCAGTCGGCCTTGCTGTCGCCCAGGGTCTCTTTGCCGTCTGCGGCCTCCTGACAGGCTGCTACTTCTGCTGCTGCTTGTGCTGCTGCTGTAACTGCTGTTGCGGCAAGTGCAAGCCCCGTGTCCCGGGAGAGGAGGACCCTGACAGCTACGTGTCCCCGGAGGACCTGGAGGAGCAGATCCGCACGGACATGGAGAGAGGTGAGCACCGCGCCCCAGAGCGCACAGGCTGTGTGACCTTCGGACCCAGTGAAGCCCAAGGACGTCATGTCTGTATACACATCCCCATCCAAAAGCTCTTCCGGGAGCTGTTTTATACTAATAATTCTCACACTTATATAGCGCTTTTCTGGACACTCCACAGGTAATGGGGACTCCCCTCCTCCACCACCAATGTGCAGCCCCATCTGGATAATGCAACAGCCATAGTGCACCAGTACACTCACCACACACCAGTTATCAGTGGGGAGGAGAGCAGAGGGATGAAGCCAGTTCAGAGATAGGGATTAGGAGGCCATGATTGGTAAAGGCTGGGGGAAATTTAGCCAGGATGCCAGGGTAACACCCCTACTCTTTTCAAGAAATGCCCTCGGAGAGAGTCTGGATCTACAAAGGACGGCACCTTTTTACAGTATAGTGTCCCCGTCACTATACTAGGGCATTAGAACCCACACAGACCCCAGGGTGAGTGCCCCCTACTGGTCCTGCTAGCACCACTTCCAGCAGAAACCTTAGCTTTCCCAGGAGGTCTCCCATCCAGGTACTGGCCAGGCTCACACCTGCTGAGCTGAGTTGTGAGCTGCAGGGTGATATACAGTAGCTGCTGGCTATTTTAGGAGAGTTATCGTGAACGGCTGTTTTTTTACTTGCAGTGCAGGAGACATTTTACGAGGAGTCTTTTCAGGAGAATGAAAAGAGTTAGTGATGAACAATGACACAGTGAAAACAACTACAGTGTGAAGTTATTTTTCATTTGAATCTGATGCTCTGTTGGGGTCCAGCAAAAGGTTGTATTTCTTTTCATAAATACAGTAATAACACCCATGTGAAAACAAAGAACATAACAGCTCTCTGCTTACTTGCTCTTGCTCCACTGTTTCTCTAAGCATCAAAATAATTGTCACTTGGTTGAGTCTCAGGGAGGTGACTTAGTGGGGCATTGGTTATCATTGTTATATAGCCTTGCAGAGCAAGGTGATGCTATCTATGTGGAGCACACATGTTCTCCCTGGGTTCACATGGGTTTCCTCCCACTGTCCAGAGACGAACTGGCAGGTTATTTGGCTTCTGAGACAATTGATCCCAGAGTGTGGGTGTGCATCTCTGTGTCCGTGTGTGCCCTGCGATGGACATTCCATCCAGGGGGGTATTCTGACAATAATTCCAAACAACTTTCACAAGGTGCTCTTTCATAAAAAAAAACAATTTTGCAGACAGCTTCTGATGTCATAATAAATTTATAAAATCACAGCTTAGTACATTTATCGCACTTCTGTGTTTTATTTTAAATTTTTTATGGTCGTTACCAATTTATTTTAGAAAAGGCTGTAAAACATTCAACTTTGACGTCACAAAGCTCTGATAAAGATTAAGAGTGTTTTTCATTATAGACAAAGTCACCCGGTTAATTAGCAACAATATCAGCTACTGTAGGTATTTCTACCAGATGCCAGGATGTGACATATTGTTTCTGGGCCACTTAGCTGCCTGTCTGCAGTGGGTCTCCACAAGCACTGATGACTAATGAGTCATTAGTCAAAATGTATTTTTGTGTGAGTTATTTTCAGTCATTTCACAAAAATAGAAAAGCTCACATGCTGTTACACATTTAAAATATGTCAGATTCGCTCCGATATCTTCTTTTTTTTGCCAAACCATAAGATAAACATGCAGGACAGGTGTGTACAAAGATATTCCCGATAAAGAATGTATATTGAAAATAACCCTCAAACTACCGAATACATGTAAGAAAAATACATAACTGTGAAAGAATATTAAAATCCATTGCCATAAAACCAACCTGTGTCCAACAGGTACAGTCCCTTCTCTTTTCTTATGAGGGGCTTAAATCATTTCCTTACAAACAGTATACGACGAATCTGGTTCCTTCCACCTTTTATTATAATGCATCTGTACAGTTAAAGAAAAAGAAAACCAGACTTGGGAACATCTCTATGTAAGGTAGTTAAGGTATGGACATATATGTACAGTATAATCACATGGCCATCACTAGGAACCACTGTAACTCCCCGTCTATGCCCCTTGCTTTGCCTAAAATAGGGCTAGGATATCTCATTAAGATGAAAATTAAATTATTTTAGTTTACATCAACGATGTTACTTCAGAGTCCCGTCTTATGCCTGTTACTTGCTGGGATAGGCTCTGGCTATCTCACCTCTGTGTTGTGGCAGTTGGAAAATTGACGGATGTATGTTATTTCAGAGTTAGTAATAGTAATTATGGCTCTGTGGCTAAGGATCTGCCCCTGTGGCTGGAAGGTTACTGTTTCATATCCCGCGGTTGGCAGATAGATCCTACTCTGTTGGGCCCCAGAGCAAGTCCCTTAGCCCCAACTGCTCCAGGGGCGCCGTATAAATGGCTGACCCTGCGCTCTGACCCCAAGCTTCTCTCTCCCCACCTGTGTGTCTCATGGAGATCAAGCTGGGGTATGCCAAAAGACAAATTCCTAATGCAAGAAATATTGTATATGGCCAATAAAGTGATCTCAATATACTGTAGGTTAAAGCATTTTATTTGTTCATTTTATTCAAGAAAACAATACAAACAAAACCAATCCTTTTTATGTGGGAGGAGCCGGGCTAAAGTTTTCTGCAAATTTCAGGCACAACTTAAGTTTGCGTTCACATCATTCAAGATGGACACCTTAAGAACTGCTTCAGAAAGTCAAGCTTTTTCCCACCAGAAATGCAGGTTATTCTCTTGTACAAACTGTATATAGACAGGGTCCTGAAAATGAAGAGGTCTTTGAAATTTTCACTCGATGTGGCATTTCACATGCCTAATGCATTGCTTTTCTTTGGTTGGTGTACTGGAAGAGATGATAGACACAAGTACCTCTCTCTAGGTGCAAAACTAAGTCATGCCATGCCATCCACTTAACATGCACTGATATAGCTGGAAAAAATAGATCAGTCCTTTTAATCGATTTTACAGAAGGGAGGTGCTTCACCCATCTTGATAATCATGTCTGCTCATCTCTTGTGCTTGAGGGGCCGGAGGGGCGCTTTGAGAGAGCAGTGGAAGAGGTTTGAGAGGCACTCAGAAGTCCTCACAAGCCCAAGTCTCCACTCCCTTGGGATTAATCATTTGTTACAGACTTACCAAAAACCTTCCTAGTTCCTAAAAACCTTTCTTTCTTGATAAAACCCCATTTTATCCAAGGTTCCCCTGAGGTTCTCTCAATTGCTTGAAGTAAGTCATTAATCATAAAGTTATTAAGGTTATGAATTATTATATTATTGTTAATTGTTGTTTTAAATATATTAAAACAAATAATAATCCCTTACACTTCTATAATGCTTTTCTGGACATGCCACTTTAGCCCTTTACAGTAGTGGGGACTCCTCTTCACCAGCTCCAATGTGTAGCCCCCACCTGGAAAATGCAGCCTTAAAGCCCCAGTATGCTCACCACACATCAGCTCCCAGTGAGGAGGAGAACAGAGAAATGCCCTGAGATTTCTAATGACCAAGGAGACTCAGGGCCTGGTTTTTACATCTCACCCATAGGATAGCACCCTTTTTACAATATATAAGGGTCCCCCTCACTATACAGGGGTATTAAGACCCACAAAGACTGCAGACTGAGCACCCCCTACTGGCCCCACTAACACCTCTTCCAGCAGCAACCTTAGTTTTTCCTTGGAGGTCTCCTATCCCTGTACTGACCAGGCTCACATCCGCTGAGCTTCAGTGGGCTGCCAGCTGTGAGTTGTGGGGTAATACAGCAGCTGACATTGTTAGCATTTTAATGTATTTTTCAAACGATTATTAAAAATTCGCTAAAGCATGCCTGGCACTGAAATGTCCCTCCGACATTTCCCCTTTCACAATTTCCCACCTTTTTCCCTTATAAAAATGAGGAAGAATTCCCACTGAATTTTCCTTCTCTTCACCCAGAGGATGCTTTCTCCCTCTGTCTCTCAGTCTTCCCAGCTACTGCACCTGCTCTGTGACTAACACACCCCACTTGAGATGTTCAGGGTGTTGTTGTACAGCAATGGCTCCTGTTCATTTTCTTCTAGTCTCTATATCTCTCTTGTACTGTGGACTGTCACGCCCTCTGCAGCCAGAGGGCGCTCCTTCTCTGTCCTGTCCCTAGTTTCCGGTCTGCTGTCCTTCCTGTCCCTGTCTTTCCCTTGGGCTATATATTTCCGGGTCTTGCACTCTGTCCTGGCTCTCAGCATTGATGTTCGGATGTCCTGAGACCCGCCTAGCACCAGGGCGCCCCACGTCCGCTCCCTGAGGGCATAGGTTTCTATACGGCATTCCTGAACACTTTGCACTAATGAGCCCGGGCCTTTTTCCCGTCTCGCCGCTACGCATATGGGTCTTTTTCCGCTCTCCTGCTCCCCACGGTTAGTCCCTTTGGACGTCCGTGACAGGACATGCGGGAAATAACAAGGGCGTGGCATAAGAGCTGTACTGTAAAGCTATAGGCTGAATGCATAGTTTTCATCTCTGCTCTGCAAGTACAAGGATTATTGCAGTGAGCAGAGCTGATTAGAGCTGATCCAGACTCTTGGTATCCATCATTGGTAATTCTCATTCTTTAAGGAGAGAATGCATTTCATATTTCAGCAAAGCACAAATGTGCTAATTTTACATCGCAAGGTTCAAATACTTGTCATTTGGGCCAGCATGATCTGGTGACACATTTTCCACAATTTCCCTTCTGCTTGTGTGGAGCCCTCTTGCAGACAGATTGCCGGCTGCCAGCTTGTGGTATTTAAACAGATGCTTCCGATGAATCAATCATTGCTCCCTGCCAGTGGAGGGAGGACAGAGGCCCAAGTAATGAATGATGTATTGTTCCCTAGCCTGTCATGGAGGTACCAGCCCTTGCTGAGCCTGTGGATTCCTGCTGCAGTTCAACTGTTCTTCTTGCCAAACGGGAGCAGAGAGTTACAATGCTTGCATTTTGAGTGCCTTAGATTCCTGAAAGAGGGCGGCCTTTCTGTTGTGGGGACCACACTCCACATTCTAAGCAGAAGGTGATATTCAGGTGACAATTTAACTGACCGATCCTTCCTAAGTGCTTCGGAAAGAGCTGGAATTGAACTCAGGCCCCCAGCACTGCAAGGTTGCAATGCTAACCGCAGAAGCAGAAGGTGGGTGGGGCTGCAGTACCCAGGACCTGTATTACATTATTACAGATATTATATTACATTATAATATCTTTATGACATGCATTATAACAAGATATGCTATAATACACTTTACACTATAGCAATTCCACTGTTATACTGTGATATTGCAATATACCTACGGTAGTTACACTCCAATTACTGCGCTAATAGCTATTCCTCTGGTCTGCTTTCATCTGAGGCGAGCTCTCAGGAGCGTTTATTTGCATTCACAGATGGAGACACCCCCATTGTGCTTCAGCCAACGAGTGCCAGCGAGAAGACCCAGCTGATAGGAGAGGCGCGCCGCAGTTACCAAACCAGCTCCTAGAAACGAGTGTGAGACAGAGACGGGGATAAAGGGCTCAGACGTCCTTTACTTCGCGGTGGGCCAGTGGTGTTGATTTAGCAGGACCACACAGCAGAAGCAGGATCTATCCTGCCCGATGACTTGTGTCTGTAAATAGAAGGTGTGCTTGATCTGAAAATAGCATTTTAATTAGATACTCTGTACTTCATTTCCGGGGTCTGTCTGTGTATCAGTGACTCAACCAACAAACTGAAAAACATGCTTTTACATTTTGTGAAAAATGAATGAAATTCTAGTTAGGGCTATATAAAAGAATCTGTTTTCCGAGCACTTTTTAGGGGGGTTTAAATGAAGCTGAAATGAAAAGATTAAAACAAGTAGTTTTTGACTCCTATCTGGAGAGCAGCAGTTTCACAAATCCTTTGTAGATCAGTCTTTTTCATGCCTAGCAAACAACGGTTGTCCAAGGAGTCAACAAAGCAATTCAAGTCTTTCCCTTTATTTAAAGAGTAGAAATGGTTTTCAAGAACAATAACAGCAGGGCGACTCACCCTTTCTGGAGCTTTCTGGAGCAAGCTAATAACAGCTTAACTCAACCTTATCACACAGGAGCCCAGCTACAGTAATTAGTGACCCTGTGGCTAACTGGAAATTTAATTTTCTCACCAGAGCAGGGAAGAGGGAATTTCTAAACTTTAACAGACAGGGTTATGGTGGGTAGAGGAGTCTTAAAACTCTTGGCTCAAAACATATTGCCCTCTATAACCCTGCCCCACATTCTATCAAAACTTGCTTCACAGGTTACAGTGAAAAAAGTTACACAGTAAAAATCTAGGTAGAGGCTGTAAAAAAAACTCCTTGTTAAATTATAAATGTAATTCACTATATTTGTATTTCATACAAAGGCCAGCAACATATTTGACATGAAACCTCTGCTCTGTACAAATCCATTTTACAGTTGTTTGCTCTTGACAGGCTGTAAGGCTCCATCTTAAACTGATGTTTTCCATGTTGTGTGTTTGTCAGGTCAGCCAGAAATCTTCCACGCATCCTTCTCTATCCAATTTCAGGAATTGTATTTATTATAGAGGAACAAGCTAATCAGTCTTTCATTCTTTTCACAAAATAAGTGTATAAATGCATTTCTGTGATTTGTGGAGATAGTTCTCTAATGTGTGAAGCAATGCTTAGGTGTTTTACTTTCAGCATTATTCCATGTATATATTTATTTTTCTCATATAAATGTGAATAAAGGATCTGGGATTTCTGGATAGTATTTCTTAATCCCAGAGAGCTCTGTTGTTGTTCACGTTGCTTCAATTCATAATAAACATGATAAATACTACTTCTTTGAGTCACGATTTTTTTAAATTTTAAGAATTCGAATAAAATTCCCATACAAATGACAGAAGCAGAAGCACATCAATGTAGACTAAGGTATAAATGTTTCATAGTAGACCTATGCAAAGAATTCAGCTGACTGACAGGTCAACACTGACAGTGACGCTGCCAGTTATCGCCAGACTTGGCAAATGACACAAAACGGTAACGAACATTTTAGAGCCGGGACAGGGAAGCTCATTGGTGTCCCCAGTGTTTCTTTTACACCCAATGCTTGGGCATTGAGTAATGATCGGACTCCATTGTGCCTATAAATTGTCATAGTATCTTGAGAGCAGCCAATCAGCCCTAATTTGCATGATTTTAGGAGGCAGTGGAAAGTGGATCCCCTGAGAACACCCAGGGAGAACAGACACACTCATCAGAGACAGGCACCCCAGCCTGGACTCGACACAGGGACCCTGCAGCTTCGAAGCAGTAATACCCAGCACCACGCCCCCCTCACTGGCCAGTCTCTAAAACACGACACAGAGCTGGGAGGACTCTGGTAGTGAACGGCAGCAGAATCCAACTGGGCTGTAGGAATGGTTCATTTCACATTACCCTTTGTATGTTCATGGGGTTCAGGGAAAAGCAGGACTTCCCAAGCAATGGAAAAATGGAAAGCATGTGTAAAGCATGGGCACAGAAGTTTAGGAGGACTTGTCAAGGTCAAGGGGGGGTGAAGGTTTTGGCAATTGTGTTTACAGTTAAAAAGCTGTCCTGCAGGTAGCATTTGATTAGCAACCACTTAAGAAATCAGAGACATTGCTCTTCTACTAACATATTCGGACAACACATTTATCCAATTGACATTTACAGCTGTTTATACGTCTTTGTCTTCGATATGAACAATGGAGGGTAAAGTCCATTGCTCTAGGGTACAACAGCTCTGTCTCATGAAAGATTTGACCCCACAACTGTCTTGTTATAAACCAAGAGCGCTAATCACTGCTCCCCATTGTTGCCTTGTCATACTCACTTTCAATTCAGTAATTAAGATCAGAGATAGGACACAGGGGGACTCAAGGGCTCTGGATGACTGGAGGCACCAATCCCTGCTGTACCTCAGTAAATAACATAACGGTTCCATTTTGGTTCCACTTTATTTTTTGTTCTTAAAGTGCCGCAATTAGGAAATCATGACTGTGTAAGTACACAAGCTTTGGTAGATATATTTTGAGTCCAAATCACAATTCACCAATTCTGTAATGTTTTGTGTTTTCAAAATTAAAAACGACTTGTTTCTTCATTTGATGTGAGTCAACACTGTATATTCATAATTACTATGGGCTTTCTGTCTAAATATTGTAGGCAGATGTACAGATGCATCTGCGTCCAAATTTATTTATGTCCTTGATAAAGTGTAATTGAACGCCAACATTTTTGGTCAATTTGTCTGAAGCATTTGTATAATAAGAACGGTGATTTACAATGCATAATTCACTTGATTTTTGTTTCAGTATTCATATATATGAAGACATAGCACAGTATCGTCCTTGCCTCACCTCACCGTATTTTAATTACAACAAAATAGTGGTGCCAAACATTAAAATACAGTCTTTACAATCAAACAAGTGATCACACGGATCTAGTTTATTTAGTGAGTGGGCAGTTCTGAACACCAATGCCACAAAGGTGTGGAAAGAAAAACGTGAGATGGCAGCAGTGAGCTTAAAGATACACTACTGTAGTTTGTCAACACATATCAGTTATAACCCAGAGTGGGCAGGTTGGCATCATTAAGGTGGTTCACTATCACGCCATTACCATTATGGACACCTTCTCGCAACTTCTTGATATCGTGTTCTCCTTTTAAATTAGTTCGTTTATCAATCCAATTTCTCAGCACTTAATCCAACAGGTGGTCGCTTGGGAGCCGGAGGCCGTAGTTTGCATAGTAACGGCAAACCCACTTAACAGATAAAAAATGCTAAAAAGGCAAATATGTGTCTAAAATCAGAAATACCGGGCTTTCCCTGCAATAAAATACACAGTAAAATACAGAAATAATAAAACAATAAATAATACCATTTGTACAACATACCTTAAATAGATGTAATGAATATCAATGGTACCCTATAGGCTAAGGTTTAGCAATATAGGCGGAACCTACAGTATATTGAGTCCTCACGGGACCTATTAGTGTTGAAGTGGGAAAAAAAACCGTGTGCGAGTGTTTGTCAGAGTCTCACCAATTGTTCGTAAGATACACACACAGTTCAAGTCAAGCAAGTTAAGCCTGACAAAGTGAGGTGGTCATTACTGTAGACGTAGCTCCGCTTGAAACCCAGGATAGAGAACTTGTTTGCGATGGATGTTGTTTCTGTTTCGCATTGTAACGAACTGCCCCAGTCTGGGAGCTCACTGCAGCGCGGTGTGTTAGTCACAGAGCAGGGGCAGTAGCTGGGAAGACTGAGAGACAGAGGGAGAAAGCATCCTCTGGGTGAAGAGCAGGAAAATTCAGTGGGAATTCTCCCTCATTTTTATAAGGGGAAAAGGTGGGAAAGGGTGAAAGGGGAAATGTCGGAGGGACATTTCAGTGCCAGGCATGCTTTAGCGACCTTTTAAAGATCATTTGAAAATATACATTAAAATGCTAACAAGGTCAGCTGCTATCTCATATCGCAAATCACAACAGGCAGCCCACTGAAGCTAAACAGGTGTGTGAGCCTGGTCTGTACCTGGACGGGAGACTCCTGGGAAAAACTAAGGCTGCTGCTGGAAGAGGTGTTAATGGGGCCAGCAGGGGGCGCTCACCCTGCGGTCTGTGTGGGTCCTAATGCCCCAGTATAGTGACGGGGACACTATACTGTAAACAGGCGCCGTCCTTCGGATGAGACGTAAAACCGAGGTCCTGACTCTCTGTGGTCATTAAAAATCCCCGGGTGTTTGACGAAAAGAGTAGGGGTGTTACCCCGGTGTCCTGGCCGGATTGCTCACTGACCTTTACCAATCATGACCTCCTAATAATCCCGATCTATACACTGGCTTCATCACTCTGCTCTCCTCCCCACTAATAGCTGATGTGCGGTGAGTGTACCGGCGCACTGTGGCACTGAGGGGAGCGCTTTGAGTGGAGTGTCCAGAAAAGCGCTATGTGAGTGTAAGAAATACTTATTAGGATAATTCTGTAAAATGCAGAAATGATAAAACAAGGAAAAACACTAAAATGTAGTTTAAAATTCGGGAATATAAATGGATTTTGTGTTTTCTATGCTATGATATGTGAAATAAAAAGCTTGTGTCTTTATGATAAACAAAAAAGTGTAAGTCCATTAAACCGAGAGTTTACGGTATAAACATATTCAAGAATCAGAAACAGATTGAATTATTTTTTTACACAAGCAATGTCCGAGCACAAGAAAAATTAAAAAGGCTCAATCTACTGAAAAGAAATCAAACCAGTGAAATGGCTTGGTTTAACATACAAGACGCAATGAATACTTGAGATCAGCAGTTGTACCTGAATCGAAGTTACGGTAGGAAATTTAGGAAATTCAACGAGCTTCTTTGATAAATGTTGATTAAGGTATAATTAAAGAGAACAAGTTATTGTATTTTTTTAAAAAAAGAAAAGTTTTACTCCTTCGAGCCGGATTCGAACCAGCGACCTAAGGATGTCAGTGTTACCGCTACAGTCCTCCGCTCTACCAACTGAGCTATCGAAGGGTCATGACTTTCTTCCCCTCAAAAACTAATCTTAACTTAGAAATATGGTCATTTCACAATATTTCAAACGGAGTGTTGTATTTTATTGGGGGCAATCATATTTTTCCCATCCCCGTAATTAGAACCAAATTATTAGATATGAGGTGAGTTCAAACGCAGTGTGCTTTTATTTTGCCAGAACCACTGCGTCCACGACGTGACTCGGCCGGTTCCGTTCCCACAATCCTTTTCTTCCTTGAAGCCGAGAGTCTCTGCCTGAGCCAATCAAGACCCGCATCACTACCAAGACGTTTACCAGGAATTGACCAATCGCAGCGTCTGTTCTAACTCCTGCTCCTTTTTTTCGCCCAATCACAGCCCTCTCTGGTGCCAGGGCTCAGGTTTAGCCAATCACGTGTCTCTTCTGCTGTCCAAACAGGCAATGCGAGGAGTTCTGCTCTCTTGCGTGTTATATGTACTGCGTTCTCCTGTTGAAAACAGTTTCTTATTTTACACAGTAATCGCGTCGGCTTGTTCTTTTATTTTTAATGTCGTTGTTGATTCTCCCGCGTTCTTTGAAATACAGTTTTTTTATTTTCAAAAGAACCCCCTCGTCTATTTTTTTCCAATGTTGGTATCTGCCGGCGTCTCCGAAGTATAATTAACATAGAGGAAACATCTGCTGTGTACTTCAAGAAAAGATCCACAGCTTTGTGTGTCGATGTAAAGATCTGTTTTATTTATTACGAATTGAGGATTAAATCGACTTTTTTGTATATCAACCCACTTATTGATTATACGTCTATGATCTTTATATTATTGACATTTTGCTTTCAAGTTTATTTTTTTATTGTTAAATGATCTTAATCTGGAAACTAACGTTTAAAAATTAACCTGGGCAGTCATCTGCCTGTACAAGAATTGATTTGGTACCTGGTATTGTCCGGGTACAGCAACGGTGTTTCTTCAGGGGTGGGAAAACGATAAATTGTCGAGAATGTGGTTAAAAGGGGGGAGAACTATCGTTTTTTTTCCTAATAAAGCGCCGTGTAATCCTGACCATCCTCAAAACACAGTCCATAAGTTATACATATAAAAAAAACAGTAAGCAGAAAAGAAAATAGCACTATTTATAAATCCATCCATCCATTTCTAACTGCTTCATCCACGCAGCAGAGCCTACCCGAGAACACCATGGGCTCCAGGCGGGGTGCGGTCATTTTTTTTGGATTGCACTGAACCACGGGAATCAAACACTCAAACTTCGGGTTGCAAAATGCAAATACTAACCGCTTCGCCACCCCACCTTTCTCAGGTCATGGATTGTGTCGTAAACAATTCTTGGTCACCAAAAAGCCTATGGGTATAGTTTTACACGATATCACGTATCCTTCAGACAAACGTGAGTTTTTATCGACACGTTCAGTGAACTGTTAAATTTGCCGTGAAAACAACAAAAAAAGCACTAACTATAACATAAATTTAGCTTAAAGACCACGTGTTATCAAAATGAGCAATTTTTAAATAAAGGTGGCAAATCCATCGACAATAAAATGTGAAAATGAATCACATCACCCGTACACACAACGTGTCGATGTCTTAAATATTACAGCAAAAATAGAAGCTTACATTAATATTGAAGGCTGTGAACTGGATCTTGCGTCAAGATCCCGTATTTAACCGTACTTGTAAATTTACTAAAGTCATCAAGTGCTGAAGAAAAGTCGGTGGGTGATATTGACGCAATGAAGCGATTTGATATCGTGTTACAAATCATTGATGATTTTTTTAGTGGTTTGGTGGTGTTTGAAATAAAAACGAAAACATCTTTTGGCTAATTAACAAAACAAAAGTTGTGCATTGAAGGCTGACTGCATATCCTTTGGGGACCGCACTAGATTTTTCTTCAAAGAAATAGGACCAAAAAGGATTAAAATCGCAGGAAAAAGGCATCCGTACTGTAGTGGGGAATTAGCTCAAATGGTAGAGCGCTCGCTTAGCATGCGAGAGGTAGCGGGATCGATGCCCGCATTCTCCAAGCTGCTTTTTACAAAATCTTCGCTCTCACAAGATACACTTTCACAAAATAATTTGATAATTTACACCATTTATAAATTCAAGTACCCAGTTCTCCACCTTTGCTTTTAGCCTGTTTTAGGGTTACCATATTTGATCATTCAAAAATGAGAACACTCTTTTGACGCGGGGGATTATGGTTTGGGGGCTGGTGGTATTTGTATCACTACTAAATCGAGTACCTCTTTACAAAAACCGAACAGGTAAGCGAATTAGACAGCCCTACACCTATAATCAGCACACAATCGCTATTGATCAACACTCTCCTAATCCGAAGCACCATTCGAATCGAGAATCTTTGGGGGAAAAGAGTAATGGGGAAAAAAAAAACCTTTTACAAATTCCTCTCGATAGAGATTAAAGAACCAAAAAGGAAAATTAGTCTGGAAAAAAACGGATACAGGGTAAACCGTTGTAATTTACGATCTTTCAGACAGTTTAAATTCGGGCGATTTGTTTCCATGCCGAGTCAGAAAGCACGAGGTAGCCGAATACCACAATACATTTTAAAAATAAACCTGAGAATCCCAGCCGTGTTCAAATTTATCCCAGCACCATCTGTGAAGCAACTAATTATAATAACATCTGCACTTAAACATTGAACACCAGCTCTAAAAGCTTCTGCATTGAGAGCACTTCGTCTCTTTATAATAAAAGATAAACATAACATAAAAACAGGGGAAAACAAAAACTTACATAGCGCAATATGTGTTTATAAGATACTTTCTAAATTAAAACAGGAATAAAAAGAAGAAAACCAGTAAAGACAGAAGGTCTGAAAATTCTGTTTTATACAAAAAATGAACCTATGTAGTGAAAAAGTATTGGGTGGTAAAGTATTTTTGATATTTAGGTTTTCTAAAATTAAAATTTGTAGTGAAACCAAAAAAAGGAATACAGTATAAATTAATTTTCGCTAGACCTAATGTTCTTTTAAAGATCGGGTGTTAGGAAAAATAGGATTTTGTACACAAAAGTATCAGTATTTATTGATGGGGCTGGGTATCTGATGGTTTGGGGTCACAAACTACACAATAACAATAACAATTACAAGATAAATATTAACATAATAAGCACAGATTGACTGATTATGGTTGTTGAAGCCATTTACCAACCAAAGCAGAGCTGCAGCTGAATGAGAGTTTCATTTTTAAAATAACGGTTTTGATGACAATACAATACCTATTGTTACCGTGAAATTTATTTGAGCAGTTTGAAAGACTGAATCCTCTTTGTTTGTTTGTTTTTTTCTGAATAAGATGCCTTGTCTTTGGCCTTTAATTAGAGAAGGCAACGTAATGAGGAAGACGTAGGGCAGTGTAGCGTATTCGAGCGTATTCTTGTGGTTTTAAAAAAGTTCCCGCACTGTGACCTCAGCTGTTGGTCTCCGTAAAGTATGCGGAGTGGCTCTGTTTTCTTTGAACCCACAATGCTCCTTTCTGTCCCCTTCAGCGGCGGAGCAGCTGCCAGGATCTCTCCTCTTGTCGTTTTCATATATGGTCAAGTCAGCATGGCAACCTTTGACGTTGATGTTTCTAAAAACAGCGCCCTGACACTCAGCCGACCGCTGGCCATTAAGCAATGTGATCTGAGTGAAGATACTCTGAGGACGTTTCTTCAGACCCTGGGCTCTGCATTGTTACAAGGAAAGAACCTCCTCCCTCCCCCCACCAGGTACAACGTCGGCAAAACTTTTTTCCCCTCTTTTTTGGGGGGATTTTGCTACGTAAATCACCTTGCCTTGCGGTTCTTTGGAGTGCGCAATGAGTACTTCCCTGGAGCACTCGTATTCCAAAGAGAATCACACCATGGACAACCTGGAGAAACAGCTGATTTGTCCCATCTGTCTGGAAATATTTACCAAACCTGTGGTCATCCTCCCTTGTCAGCACAACCTCTGCAGGAAGTGCGCCAATGATATTTTCCAGGTAGGTGTTGTAATCAGCCTGGAATAAAACTTTGTATACTGTGTTGCTTTGTGTGCTTTTCACTCTAGGTCATTTAGTAAGAATGTCTGCAATTAAACATTGAATATGAAGAACATGTAGTGGGATTGCGGGATCATTTTTTTTTCTGTGCCCTTGTGTTTCTGTTCCTGGTGGGTATAGGCCTCAAATCCTTACTTACCCACCAGAGCGGGCACCACAGTGTCATCAGGAGGCCGGTTCCGATGCCCATCCTGCAGACACGAGGTGGTTCTGGACCGACATGGGGTATATGGGCTGCAGAGGAACCTTCTGGTGGAAAACATCATCGATATGTACAAAATGGAGTCCATCAGGTGAGCCTGCATTCGATGGAAATAATCATGCTACTGTACCGTATGTGAAGTCAGCTGTACTCACGCTCTGTTTTAGTCTACACTACGATCATAGCTGACTGGAGAATTTCTCTCTTTAGGATACAAAGACCTCAAAATGCGACATCGGTAACTGTGATGAGATTCCCAATTCCAAAAAGGCTGCATCACATGAACACAGCTGTGCAAAAGGCCTACCTTACATTCACTGTTGTGAGTTTCATGTCTACAAAATAAGAATTAGAATCACATTTAAAATCTTCTTTATGTTCCACATGCAGTAGATATTGTAATGCCCTCGCCTGGTGGTGAGGAGGAAGCGCTACAATATTTTCCTTTGACCTCACTGAGACACCAGGAGAATAAGTTGTTACGTAGACAAACTTTATCTCACTGCTTTTTAAAAAAAAAAAACATTAAAATGTTTTCTTTTCTAGTATGCTGTTTATATTTGAAATGAGCTTTTTAAGAGCTATGTTTAAGAGCTTTTGTTTTGGTTCACAACCTTGTGCTTTTGCACAAAAAATTTCGACTCCATCAGGACTGCCCTCAAGAGATACTGTATAAAAAATTGGCACAGTTAAACAGAAATCTATCGTCTGTAATGTTGTTGCCTGTACAAGACAAAACCCACTGTAGTCATGATGTGAAAACTGTAGCACTGAGAAAGTTTCCCCCTACGTGCAAATGAGTCAGCAAAGCAGCATTCAATATCCGGACAGATCCTTCTTTTAGACAACCTTGCAGCTGTGATTTGGACACAAGCAGCGTGACTGAGGTCACACCTTTGATGGCAGGATGAAATTAAATCTCATAACTAACCGTCCGCACCAGGCTATATGGCACTGGTTGTCATTTTAGTTTCTGCAGCCTCCCATATATTATGTGTTTACCAGAGTTGAGCGTGTTTTTTTGTGAATTCTCCCACACAAGCAAAAAATGTATGGGCTGTCCCAATTTGTGGAGGAATCCGAAATGCATTGGGCATTGAGCATCCTTTCTGATTGTAAAAGCTGCCACTTCCTGATGTCCTTTTATGGGGCTAGATGGTAATATCAGCTGAGATCTAACTCTGCTGAAACTTTCCTATAGCTGATTCAGGTTACATTCAGGTGGAAAATGCAAAAAAAACTTCTTTATCACAGTGCCTGTAATAGGACCCAAGAGATTATGAATGGAAATGTGCACAGTACATCTCTGATTTATGTGGTCACAGATCCACACCGAGAGAAGTGTTTGTTTCTTTCTACCATGACACATTATATTGCGAAATTTAGTAGTAATATCCGTGATATCTTGAAAAATCACATTACTTGCACCTGTGTGTTGAACTAAGCAAGCAGAACTTGAATATTGCCCTCACACTTGTTTGGCTTGGCTGTTGCGATGAATATATTCTTCTGATGAGCAGGCTGGTTGAAGTGACTTGATCCCAAAGGACACAATCTGTTTTAAATTACCAGAAGGGACATACAGTACTTGTCACCACAGGGTCTTTATTGGGCCCTAAAATTGAATTAATATACACTACAGCAGTAAAGTTACACCTGTTACTGTTAAATGTTTCAGGCACATTTGTGGTGATTACTTACATGAATAATAAGTGCTCCTCAGGTGGTTTGGATTCACTGACTCCTTTCCTGTCACTTAGAATTTTTCCTCATTTGCCAAGACTTTATTCCTAAAAGGAACATATTTCAACCAGAAAAGAGTAGCTCATCGATTTGTTAACTTATTTAGGTAAATTAAAAATTTAAAATGGCCCAGCTCATCAGTTGAAATAGCACAGTCAAACTTCATCTGGATTGCACCCAGATGGGGTGGGGATGGGAGACTTTTAGAACAAGACCACTCCACAAAACTGCACTTGAGGTCACGGAGCTATAATGTGTTTTGATGACTCACTTGGCAGGACAACCTTGGCAGTGGTCCCAGCAGATCTTCGCTCCCGGCTAACCTCTTCAGAGGGGCCTCTTGTGCCTGAGTTTGGATACACAAATTTCTCTTTACTGTTTGAAAGACAGCAATTATCTAAATAATAATAGATTTATGTTTGGGCGCTGAAGAGGCACCTGGAGCTTTTAAAACCACTCAGACTACCCAAGGTATTCCTGAGTGCCTTGTTCAGCCCCGGTGCTTTTGCTGGCTGAATCAGTTCCAGGACAAAAAGCATTAGTCAGGATTTTTCCATATTATTTGCTAAAACAATTATTTCTGAACTGTATTAAATTGAATCATTTACGTCGCAGTATAATGCCTAAATGTTATGAGCCAATGTTAATGAATATCATAATTGAAATGCAGAAGACTGTATGCAGTGCATTTGGAGAACTATTCTGTTAAATGCCATTGCTTTTGTTGCAGTTTCATGTGCGTTTTAGAAGGATTATACTCATTTTAATTTTACCGACACACCAGGATCATTCAAAATAGCTTTGAGAGGTCCTTAGATAAATGCAAGTCCAGCAAATCAAACTGTTTTCTTTCATTTGCAACACTTTCCTTATGTTCAGATGCTTTAACTTGTTTCTGCCATTGCTCAAAAGCTGCAAATAAATGAAGCCAGCAATCATTGTTTGATTCCATTTTAAAGATAATGCAAACCCGACTTTAAGCCCTTGTGTTGTGGCTTAAAATTTGGTGCAATGTTAAATAAATACAAACTACTGTATACATTAAAGGACTTGCTTTAAAATATGGCTTTACTGCTGCAATTGTTAGGCAAGCAGCATCATTTATACAATATATTATCAGGCAGGACTATTGTTTTGCCCGTCATGTTGATCTGCATGATGTGCTCCTCCTAGTTCAACTGGAAAATGTGTGATATCCATGCTAACTATATCATAATGTCCATGGCTGCAGTTTAAACAACACACTCCTGTGATTTGATCAGGAGGGTAAATACTGATGTGTTTACTGCTGAAGTCTACGGCAGGAGGGGTTCATGTTACAATCGAACGGACATACAAAATGGAATTGAATGTGAAGAAGCTCTTATTTATGTCTTTTAACTTTATTTAAAAAGTCATTTTAGCCGTGTCTCTGCCCTCCTCATGAATCCTGTAGAAAGGCGCTACTGTTCCTCCACAGGTTAAGCTCTCATTGTCAAAACTGTAATTGTTGTGCATAAGAAAGACGTCTTTGAATTAGCAAAAGGGTAGAAACAGAACAGCACAGTAACATGTGACCTCTTGACAATCTCAAAAATGCATCCTGCAGCAGAGCATAATATCATAACCTTATTGACATATTTCAGCACAGAAAAAGTAAAGTATTTCCAGGAAGGCATTACATATTATTATCAGCATTCTGAATCCTGAAAAATAACAGGTTTAACTTTAACAATGTTCAGACATTTAGCCTGGCTGGCTCTGACTAGTACTATACATGTTTAAATGATACCGTATCTCTTTGTGGTCAAACTGGCATAGCCTGTTGTCTGGAGATAAACTATATATGGTGATAAAGCATGCTCAGAAGACTCTAGAAGACTCTTGTACAAGGAATTTTCAGATAGTTACAGAACCTTCAGCACATGCAATTTAAATCCGTAAGAAAACATTGCTTTCCATTTTATTAGCAATGCACAAAACAGTGAAATTTCTTGTAGAATCAGGAGGAGTGTTTAGACAAAACTAAAAGGTATGTTACTATTAGGAGCAACTACTGTAAAACACTGAAAAATCCAGAAAGCTATTAATATCTTGGTGTTCAGTAGGCAAATGAATCCTGAATTATTCATCAAATAAGTTTCTTCTTAAACACTTAGTGTTCTTGGCTTCAATTGTGTCTAACAAAAATATATTTTTTACTTGCAAGCAGTTATTGTTAGGATTGATTAGTACTGAAATTTTACTTTATTTTAATATTTTCTTTTGATATTCATATTTTTCCTACTTTCATGTCTCGAAAGAAAGCTCCTTTTTTCTGTCAATACTGTTTGGAAATGTTCAAAAAGCATCAGTTGTTTAAAGAATGTGCTTACGTGGTTTTCTGAAGAATCATAGAGAAGCCCAGCTATATGTGATGCCGAAAGAGCCAGATGAGCACAAGGTTCTGGGAGATTTGAGAGAGAGTCAGGCAAGAGTCAGACAAGATTACTTCATGACTGTCTTGGCAAAGGTTGATACTCCTGAAAATCTGATTCTATTCAAAATTGACTCCTGTTTAAAACATTTTACTTGAGATTGAAAATGTAGTGTAAAATGCTTAGCGAGGTAAATTATGGGGCAAAATGAAGTAAATGTACAAGAAAAGCTGCAGAGATGTGGTGCAAGTGTAGAATTGTAGGTTATGCTAAGCATAAAGGCAGCTCTGTATGTACCCAAAGAAGCATACATAAGTAACAAATTCACAATGTTATTGTCTGGAAAACGACAGATCCTTTTTTTGCAGCAGGAGCACAAAATTTCATTAGATATGAAGTAGTTCAATCGTTATACTGACTAACATTTATCATCAACATGGCTGATTATCTGTGAAAGTCACTGCCTAGTACTATGGTCACTCCTGGAAGTAATACAAGCTGCACATCCACTCTGCAGGCTTTGAACCAGGTTGTAGATACTGTCTTGTGGGTTCGTGTCCCATTCCTCTCACTGAATCTGAATGTCTGGGCAGTATGATGCTATGCGTATCATACTGCCCATTAATGGAGTCCAGTGCAGCTCAGGCACTTACCTGTTCACTGGTCTCTGTACCACGAATGACACAAGTAATCCCGGCTCATTTCACCATTGTTCTATAAGACTCAGATCTGGCAAGTAGAACATAATTGTCATATCCTCATCTTGCAAGAACCCTGTTGATACATGAGCCGCCTGAGGATACTGTATGTGTTGTCCTGCTGGAATGTGGTCACATTAGAGTGAACCTTCTGGGAATGCGGCAGGTGTGATGCAGGACATGATCTGTGTAGCGCCATGCAGTCAGGCCTCCACTAATCACTGCTGGAATTCAGCAGTGACTAAACACTCCTCCCCAGACTAGCACATGTGAAGCTCCCCATTGACTGGTCTGCTGTGCGTCACAATGAATGTATCGTTCTGCACATCCCTGAAACTCTGACGTCTATCAGTGTTGTCCACATGAAGCTTTGATTCATTCCTAATGAGGACCTGGCCACACACAGGCACAGTGTCATTTTTAGATTTATTTTTATATGTGTTGCTGTAGTTCCGAGCTCTGGGAAATTTTCCTGTTATGGTTTTTAATGATCGATTTTGAGAAGATGCACAGTACAGGTGTTTCCTGTATTATCATTCCAGCAGATGAATCCCATGGTTCTGTTTAGCCTTCTCTGGATCCCTGTGGAGTGTGTAATGAGAGGGGAGTTCATTCATCCCCCAGTTTCCTGTTCATAATTCTTGTCTTCCTCTGCTAAACATCTTCGCTTTGTTCCTCCCCCGTGTCCTTTGTTGTTGAACAAACCACCCCCTTTTGCATTTGTAAACTTCTATCATTACATACTGCTCCTTGTTGCTTTACTGTAAGAAAGGCACAAGTGAAAATCATGAAGATACATTTTCCAAGCAGGGATAATGAAGGTCTTTCACCCTCTCATCGGGTTGCAGTTTGATCATCTTTTGCCAAAAAGACAGCCTGATGTGACTCTGTTAGCTAGACATCTAATTATCAGCACTATTAGCAGGGTTTCCACTGATAAAAGTTTTTCATCATATGAAATATGGTAGAAAATACAAGTCGGAGCAATTTCTGCTATTTTGGTAACTTGGCTACACTGAACTTTATCCAGGCAGTGAGACTGGTCTTCGGGGAACTAGTAATCACATTGAGATAAGGTAGAAAAGTACTATGGCATTTAGACAGTCATTTGTATTTTAGTAGGTACCTTAAAACAGAAAGACTGTACCACCTAGAAAGATGAAAGGTAAGTCAGGCCATGATGAACATAACCATAAGCTGTAATCAACTGCCTTAAAAACAAATAAATCAAAGCTCATGTTTCTAATCAAAAGCCATACAGCCGTTAACATTGTTTCATGGAGATGACTTAAGGGTATCTTATCAAATATTATGTGACAACATGAAATAGCAGCTTGGAGTGGTCTTGGAACTGAGTCCCGGCCACGTGTTTCTCTTCAGCAGTAAATCGGGCAGCGAGAGGAAGTGTGAGCAGCCCACGTGCGAGGAACACGAAGATGAGAAGATCAACATCTACTGTGTGACATGTGAAATACCAACCTGCTCCCTGTGCAAAGTGTTTGGTGCGCATAAAGACTGCGAGGTGGCGCCGCTCTCAAACGTTTACCAGAGGCAAAAGGTGAGGTCTCGTCTTCTCAGCCGCGCTGTGGGTTGAAAGAACCAGAACATCACGGATTAGAGGGGAAATTACGACACAGGTATTCCTTCATGAGGAATAGCATCACCTGGAATTAAAATGCATTGAAAGGATGGTTAGTTAAGAGTTAGGAATACTAAACTTCGGCTTATCCCTCTTGGCTGACAGCCAACCTCAGCCACCTGGCTGCAGGAGAAGGAAGTTAGGACCCCAGGACAGTGAGAGACGTTGACTAAGCAGGAGCTGCGAGGGTGGAGGGATGTAGAAAGACCAATGCGACTAAGAGAGAGGAGCTAACAGTGGCATTTATAGTGTTTTCAGGAGTGACATCATGCAGAATTCCACGCTCGAGCAGCAGAACTGAGGAAGCCCTTGGTTGCTGTCATCCCTTCCAAACCTTTGTTCAAAACCCCATTTGTCTCTTTTGTTCATTGACAGCTCAACAAGACCATGGGAAAGGAGCATAGAAAAGCTTTTAACTGACTCATACTTATTGTATTCATGGTTCACCTGGAATTGACAACAGCCAAGCATTAGGGGTATTAAAGGGTTTAGTGAGAATTTTATGTTAGAATAATTTGACTCAACCAGACTAGAGTGACCCAGGGGCAGGTGCAGAGGTGGAGATGGGATGGAGGAAGGAAAAGACAGTTGTGAGGGAGAGAAGGAGATTATGTATAGTATTTCTTATTTTAATGTGAGGAAACAGCATCAAGAATGATTACGGATTACTGACAGCTGAGGTTGATTGACCTCGGCTGTTGCCATCCCTCCTGAAGCTTCGTTATAAACTCCATTTTCTGTTTTCAAGTTTCAAACACTACCTTGTTTAGTATGTGAACAAGAGTGCCTAAAACTAATGGCAAATTGTGTTTAATTTGCAGGGATTAAAATACAGTGTAGAGCACACAGACCTTTGAAAGCCTCTTTGTTAAATGTGTGAAATAATTTTATCACAATGAGACTTATTAGTCTTTCACATTAAAAGTCCTTTGCAGGACTCCAGATAAAGTTGTTTTAAAGCCTTGATACGGCTGCTGAAATGTTTTTGTAACATTGAAAATGGCTTGATGGTAACAGTTCTGATTAGTGTAGCACAAAATTAACAGGTAAGATTTTGTGGCAAAACGATAAATCTTTAATAGTACTGGTATTGTCTCCTTTACAATACTCAGGTTTGGAAATGCAATATCTTAATGATGCCTTGAAACACATACTGTAGCTAACAGCTTTGCAACAAGATCTAAAACAAGACAAGAAAAACACTAAACTTTGCAGATCATTGCACATAGAAGCGGTCTGTAGAGCTTCAGAGCTACTGAATCTCTCTGAGGTCATGAATTCTGAGGTTTGCGCACTGACCTTTGTAAATGCAGAAGCTCTCATGCTCCAGAGTGTCAGCAAATTTAGGGAACACCACTGCTCTGTTCATTCCAGGGTTACCAGCTCTGGAAGGACAGGATGCGGTGAGTGTGACCGGACAAGGAAGAGAGCTATGCTGCTGTTATTCTTTTCATGTTATTAGATAAGATGTCAGGGGACAGACATAGGTCACTGATATATTGACTGGGGCTGTTTTTCAGCTCCTGTTGCACATGTGGCTGTGTCTAGATCATGCTTACAAATACTCACAGTACAGAACTTTCGACTGCTGCTTTGGCCGGTCTCCAGCCTTACACGTCACCGAACAGCGATGAATGAGTTCAGGCACTGACTGCAATGCCACCCTTCAGTACAGAGTCTTTGAGAGCTAGGGGGATGTTCTTGTTCCCAGGTGTGACAGGATATCACAGATGTTCATTTGCAGTGCAGTCAACACTGGCAGAGCTGTGTTACCACTAACAAGCAACAAATACAAATGGGATTTCGATTTCTTGAAATGGGGACCTGTCATTTTGGCACAATCCGCATTAAAACTGCAGTTTTTAAACACATGACTTTCAGATGAGCGTGATTATTTATAAGCAATTCCAATCCTGTTTGATTCATTGTTGTAAATAGTGTTAGAAAAAACTAGTCTGCATAATACTGGTGTCCATACATTTTTCAGGCTGAACTCAGCGATGGAATTGCAATGCTGGTTGGGAACAATGACAGAATTCAGGGCATTATTAGTCAACTGGAGGAAAGCTGCAGAAGCATTGAGGTAAAATTGACTACACTTCCTCATTCATGTTCTTGGCGAACTAACTTTCCGTACAGACACTTTTGTTGTTCAGTCAGATGCTTCATTGTGTCAAGCTTCTCTTTGGTTTGTGTCTTGCCAGTATGTGGGTGATGTTGAATTCTAAATCAATTCAGACCACAGTTTTAAGGGATCAGTTGATCTATTCTGTGATGCTGGTCTGTTTGACAGTTTTTTAATTATGGGCATACATAAATATTTGTTTGAAACCTATGCCTCATGACTCTCTGGCCTACAATTAAAATACAATCTTCTTTTGTCTATTTAATTAGCACATTGCCACCTCCACGTATGCAGAGTATATGCTCACCCAGCATTATGTGTTAATTCAGTGACGCCACTAATCTGAGATACGAAAGTAGTTGAGCCTCTTTCAAATTAAACAGATGGTACTATTCACTGGCTTCAATGTAAAAGGGCGAGTGTTACCCTCAGTGTTCAAAAAGCACTGTAATTAAACCGTTGAATTAAAATGTATTGGGGCTTATACAGTGCCCATTAAGAAACAAATGAATGACCCTAAAACGGGCATTGAAAATAGAAATTATATCTGTTATTCACCACAGACATGTTTCTTGCCAGTCATGTAATTCAGACAGCCTTATCCAGTTTAGGGGACTGAATCCACAAGCGTTTCATTCACAGCTTAATACAGAATTTGCCCTACATGCTTAAGCTTTGTATTCCCAACAGGCCAAGTTACTCTGTCCTGATGCCGAATGTGATGTTTGTTCCACATGTGTTCTGTTGGGTGATTGTCAAGTCCATGATGCACCTTTGCTCTCATGAAGCTTAAAAAATAGAACCTCAGGATTGTGCGCATACAATCGTCATCCAAAGGGTTGTCGATTTCTTTAGTGAGTGGGTAGAAAAACCTAGATGCGTTACATAGCAAAGGCATCATTTTTCACTTCAGCACGTACCATGATAGTGTTTTTGCTCTTATTGGTGATGTATTTCCAGGGCCTGCCGGGGTGTGTGTACAGTATGTGGCAGGGTGGAGGTGTTCTATATAATACCTGCCCCGTCAGCACTGATTGTGAATTAATGCTACAGCCTGAAGTCATTCCATCTCCTTCCTTATTATAACTGAGCCCATGCTTTCTGCTTGAAGAACTGCTTACAGTATTAATGATGGGCCTTCCTGCTGAAGCTGTCCATCCACTCCAGCTCCTCCAGCACACTTTTCTCTTTTCTTTTTCTCACTTTTCTCATGCCAGTCCTTTTTTCCAAGTCCCACTAGAGCCCTTACTGCCACAGGCGTCTGATTCAAAACTTTTCTTCTTGCCACCTGCTGTATCAAGCTCTGCTCTCCTAATTATCTCCAGTGCCTTCTTCTTCTCTGGCAACATCCCCTCTCGCCCTCTCTCCTGCTCCACGTCCGCCAGACTTTCTCTCCCCTTCTTCTAGAGTTTGTTCAGAATTCAGAGTCACCTTAGAGCATCTCCACAGACCCATCCGGTGAGACAGCCCCAGCGATTTCTCAGCTCTCAGTTCCTCTTACACTGGATTGCACTCTTAGACTGGTACATGGATTCTGATTGCCGCTGTAGTTCTTGTTGCTTCATTTTGATTAGCACAGTGCTTCAATTGCAGGTCCAGTTTATGCCGGCCTTCATGTAGTCTTATTCATTTATTCGTGTTGTACATACAGGATGTGACAGCTCCTTGCATTTACCTCATGCAAACGTCATTTATTTTATTGTAGTTTGCCCAGGAGAAGAGCATCTACTGTACCAGTCCAATAAATGATTATAATTGAAATAAAAACATGGGATCGGGGAATTAATCAAAGACAGAGCTCTTCAATATGCAAATGCAACTTTGTTAAGTTTGTGTACTGTATACATAGTTAGGAATCAAAGTCAAATATGCATAGCCAGAAAATTAAGTCAGAAATGTAAGTTTAATCCTACAGTTTATACATTATCTGTAAGGTCAAATATGAATCATGGGTTACATACGGTTTTAGTAGCAACAGGCACATGCTGATCCTTGTTGTGTGGGTGGTGTTAATTTGCCGCAGATACAGTCTTGTACTGAACCTATTTTTTTGTATTGAGTAACTTTTAGGAACAGTTTGGGCTGCCCACACACATACTGTATGCACAAGTTCAAGTGACATCTTTAAATAGACATTAAAAAATCTGTTGTTTTAATCTTAAACATCCAATGTGTAGATACTAGAAATTATGTCGTGAGGGTGCAACTCTGGTGTATTCTCTGAGGTACTAAAAATCTGTTGTACATGGAAAATATGTACAAACTTGCCATTACATTCTATTGCCAAACAAATAAAAGCTGATTTTATTTTATTTTTGCAAGAATAGTGATAATGTTTCCACACCATGGTCGAACCTTATGGTGTATACAACTATGTGGTTACTATATTTAATTAATAGAACCATTCAGATTTTTACAGCATTATACTGTTTTTACACAGTGTGGTCTACAGAGCCTTCAGTTGAAGTGAACCAATGCACACCAGACCAATATAGCTATTGGAGGGAAACGTGAGAATTTCTATCCACTAGAAATTCATGACTCATTTCATCCTCCTATCATTATTACAGCTACTGTCCTATTTTCTTCCTATCTATTTTCTGAAAGGACTTGGGATTTAAAAACCTTTAGTTTCTGAAGTGAGCACAAAGACAAGTAACTCTTTCTGTAGAATTGCACTTAAATTATGTAGGAAATTGCTTTCAAATGCAAGTTCGTGCTACTATGCCCTTAGAGAACTACTTCGTAATGAGTTTCAGATGGCTTTGCACCTTTTTCTTTGTTCATATTCACAACGTCTGTCATTTGATTGGTCCTCTTTCCTTTCCCTATTGTTAAATCTTTATTTTTCCATGAAATATATTCCTTCTAAAAATAGATATGCAAATGAATAATCTCGAGACCTTTTTTTTTCCTGCAGGACAACTGCAGGAGGCAGAAGTCACAGGTGTGTGAAAAGTTTGATTGCCTGTACGTGATCCTGGAGGAGCGCAAAGCAGAGATGAGCCAGAAAATTACATGTGAGCAGGAGGAGAAGTTGCATTATGTTCAGACACTGAAGAAGAAGTATGGCGATCACCTAGAGGCAGTGTCAAAGATCGTAGAGTCAGGAATACAGACAATGGATGAATCTGAGATGGCCCTTTTTCTGCAGGTATGCAGAAGTGTTTATTCATATGTGAAGGCTATTTAAAAAAACACTAAAGTTTCAAGGTGTTAAAGTAGCTCTTAATTCTATCTATTGACCTGGTTTTGCAATACCCAGTTTCTTCTGGTATTTTGTTCAAATCTGAATAGTAGAGTAGGGAGTAGAGCAGTTTTTTACCATATGTACACGTCTATTGGAATTTTTAATCTGATCTCTCGGGACATACACAGTACATCAGACAACACCACACAATGTAGACGACAGTTAAGAATTTAGCCTGTTTACGTAGTCAGAGATTTATAAGGTTAATTATAGTGTTTTCCTTCACATTCAATTGCTAAAAACAATTCCTTCATTAATGTTTTTCACACTTGAAATTATGATGTTGATTAATTATACTAATTAAGTATTTGAGAAATTGTATGTAAAACGATATAGAAGAATCTAAAGTCATGTATTAATTTAAAAGGGCGTCTTCCTTTATGGAAGTGATTTAACAACATAAAAGCATAATGACATGAAGAAAAACCTACTAAAGTCTAGTAATATCATGGTATAACTGTGGTAAAGCACATTGAGGTATGATACATTATACTCTATACCATGGCAAACCATAACAATGAGAGTAAGTGTAATGCCACTGAGAATGTGTGCAAATATCATGTAAATATTCACAGCAAGCTTAATAATGATTCTTAGGTCATTAACTCAATAGTAGCAGTAGACCATACTTCAGTACAGAGACAATGATCACAGAGCACCAAGTGGACTGACTAAGGTGACCATATGACTGTGTTCACTGGAACACTTTCAGATAGGACAGGGTTTTAAAACTGTACTTAATTTGACAGACATTGTTTTGTGTAAATTCAGTATTATGCCTTTGCGGAGTGTGTAAATAAATGTATTGTATAATACCAATCAGCCGATCGCTATTCCTGCCCAGGAAAATGTGCCAGTGATACAGAATCGTATGAATGCCCCTTTGTATACCAGTGCAAAGTGTTCTGTTGAATTTGTACAGCTGTACAGAGCACATTTTCACCTCTGTTCCTCTCTTTAAACCAACTAAAGGTAAACCCTGTAATCTATTCAACAGACTGCTACAGAAAGCATGCTATAATTCCAAAGATTGATGTGACTGAAGGTCACAGAGGAATACATTTTGTTAAAACAGCTCGATTTAATTTTAACCATTCCCCTCTCATTTTCTTTTCTCTTTTACAGAATTCAAAGCCTCTTTTACAAAAGTAAGTACACTGTTGTCCTACTATAAATCTACAGGGTCAGATGTTTCTGACCACCCTTTAGCGTAGAAACAGGAAGATTTTCTTTTATTTTTTAGAATTGGCGAGGCTTCCAACATCTCACACCTGGAGAAAGTGGAACGTGGCTATGAAGACATGGATCATTTCACAGTCAATTTTGAAAGAGAAGGAAGAGCTCTGCGGAACATAGATTTTGAAAGAGGTAAAGAAATTCCAGTGTCAGTATTTAGCACACATTTATTTAGTAATGGGTAGACAATGAACGGACACATAAAGACATCTTTACCACAGAATGGCAATTTGAGACTCCTCTTTTTATATTTATAGACAACCAATGACAACATGTCATTTCAAACAGCATTATTTATAGCGTAAACTCACAAATAAAAAAACAGCAGACATCTGAAGTAAAATGCAGATTTGCTGTGCTGAACCTTGCTAATTGTATTTGTTGTATACTTCAGGATGTCTTGCAAATCATCATGCATCATGATTTTTCATTCACATTTTCTTTGTGCAGCATGATTTTTGAGAGACAAATTCTTTGACTTTTTTCACATCTAAACCTAAAACTCACCTTTTTACTAGGGCCTGTGTCTAAGTGCCTTACAGTGTTTCCTGTAAGTTCTTGTTTCATTTTTTTTCTATTGACCTATTATGTTATTTTTTCTCCTTTTCTTCTTTAACACTACGTACAGCATCCTTGGGTTTGGAGAGTCGCTTTATACATGAAAATGATTATTATTACTCTCTCATCCCTGAACAGAGGAGGAAGAGGAAGAGGACGAGGAGGATGAAGAAGAAGAGGAGCTGGAGGAGGCCCACACAGAGCCGGAGCAGTCTGATGGTGATGGGGTTGGGACAAATATCGGGGTACAGCCTCAACAGGCCCAGCAGACACCCCTCCCGGGTACGAATGCAGCTGAAACTGCTGATGGCCTTCCTAAAGAGGACCTGCCCAAGTCACCAGACACAGCTGCACAGGTGAGATCTCCAGATCCTTGTACAACAGATTAATAGCTGCCTTACAATTCATACAGTAGCATTCACTATTCCAGATATTCACTCAGAAGTTCACATCTGTGATGTTCCAACCAGGACTTTATTATGAGAGAAACTCGAATTCTTCTAAATCTTTGAAAAGCCCCAAAATAGCTCTAATTTAAAAGACATGACCGTTCTCTACAGAGTTATACTCTCTAGTCCCTTAAAGGAGTGGACTTCAATCTTTATGCAGCTCAGCATCAGGCAGAAGATGCCCAAGATATTTTTATCAGACCAGTTCGAGCAGATAATATTAAATTGACAACTTAACAATATGTTTTAAATAGAATTACTACCTCATTCTTTTTTTTACTGTAGCCACCCGGTTTGTAATCATCAAGTCCTTAACCTTCATCTTTCCAGCAATGAGTCTGCCCTCTCTAGCGGTGAATTTTCACCCTGTTTTACAGACCAATACAGACCGTGAATCACACGGTAGTGGGCGACCAATCAAAAGAGACAAAAAATGTTACTTTTTCCTATCATGAACGTGAGTGATGGTGAAAGAAGGGCATAACAGAATGTGTGTAATGCAGGACTCAAGTCCGTTTAAGTGCAGGAAAGAAAAGTGAATTAGATCATTTTAGTGTCACGGATGTCGGAAGGGACAAACCGTGGAGAGGCAGGAGAGCGGAAAAAGACCCATATGCGTAGCGTCAGATTTGGGAAAAAGTCCAGGCTCAGCAGTTCAGGAGTCGTATAGCAACCAAGGCCCTCCGGCAGTGGACATGGGGCGACCTGGATGGTAGGCGGGTCTCAGGACATCCGAACGTCAATGCTGAGCGAAGGTGAATGAGTGACCCGGAAATATATAGCCCCAGAGAGAAAGAGACACTGGAAGGAGAGCAAAGCACAGGAAACTGGGGACAGGACAGAGTAGGACCGCCCTCTGGCTGCAGGGGGCGTGACATTTAGTCTATAAGAAACTTCCCTTTTAAACTTTGGTCTGACAAGAACTTTTTCTTTTGTATCGAAATATCATTGGGCATAAGTCTCAGCCCAGCAGGAAATGTCTCCTGTGAGCCCACCTGCTAAGTTCAAAACTCCCAGGCATCTTTAGGCTGTGGTTGGTTTTCCTAGAGCAATTATGAACTGTACTGCACTAGATTGGTCAACTGCATGAGCTTTCATAGGGAGTGCTAATGGCATTACACCTTGCCTATACAATTAATAAGCTTATTCTTTTTGTCTGCTCAGAAGTTACCTGCAAGTATTTTCCTCTTTCAATCATATTTTATGTTACAGAGAACCTTTTTAATGATCAGCAGCATTTCGAAGCATCTCACAGTTCAGTCATATTACAATACTATGTGGAGTTACAGCACAAAAATCACAACTTCTGTTGAAAGTAAAGAAAGTAAACAAATGCATGAGACTAGGTAGTGATAAAATTTAAAGCTCAAACATTTCCAAGGAAGTAATCAGATTTATTAGGAAACTTGAGGATCCTGAGCATGGGTGTCACACAAAAATGAAGGGGTTATTAAGAAAACTTGAACTTGAAAAAAAGTGAAAACTGATGGTGATTGGGAGAGATCTGCTTTTTGCAGAGAAGTGTCCCTCAAGTGTCATTATCCATGGCATCCTCGGTACAGAGTTATGACTAGTTCACAGTCAGGGGATCTCATTTACCGTATAGAAATAAAAAACAATGGTTGATATCTCATTATATTGAGATAAAAAGCAATTACATTGGAGAATGTAATAAAGGAAAAAACTATAAAAGACTCTGTAGTTAAAGTGGAAAACATCTGAATGTGATCCCAAAGATGACCAGTATCGAGAGTGGATGTGTTTAATGTACAGTTACACCCTGTTGCAGAATTCTTTAGATTTTTACAGTTACACTTCTATAGCACTTTTCTGGACACTCCACTCAAAGCGCTTTACAACTAGTGGGGACGCCCCTCCACCACCATCTACAGTTTGTGCAGCCCGACTTGGATGATGCAACAGCAGTCAGTGCACCAGTATGCTCCCCACACACCAGCTCTCAGTGGGGAGGAGAGCAGTTGAAGCCAGTTCAGAGATGGGGATTATTAGGAGGCCATGATCGGTAAAGTTGAGGGGGCAATGTGGCCAGGACACCAGGGTAACACCCCTACTCTTTTCGTGAAACACCCTGGGATTTTTAATGAACACAAAGAATCAGGACCTCTATTTATATCTCATCCAAAGGAAAGTGCTTTTTTTACAGTATAGTGTCCCCGTCACTGTACTGGGGCATTAGGACTCACACAGACCTCAGGATGAGCGCCCCCTACTGGCCCCCACTAACACCACTTCAAGCAGCAACGTTAGTCTTTCCCAGGAGGTCTCCCGTCCAGGTACTGACCAGGCTCACACCTGCTGAGCTTCAGTGGGCTGGCTGTTGTGTGTCGCAGGGTGATATACAGTAGCTGCTGGTATATATGAGCTAGAGACCTTTAATGGAGTAGAATGAGGACAGTTATTATCTCTAAAAACGTACAAATGTATAAAACTTTCAAAACCATCCCGTTTTCTGTTAATCAAACACTTCAGCCAAAAAAAAAAAAGTCATATTGCAATAGTGATTTTGCAAACCGTCCGAGTCTAGAATTTTCTGCTGATCTCCGATGGCTCACTTATGTCACTGCAAGGCCGCCAAGAGCAGGTCTGGGAAGGGTTTGTGCCCTGTGGCTTTTGATGGGCAACCGATAATGAAAGGGTGCCTGTGGTGTATCTGTCTTCCCTTGCCTGCTGTCCCCGAAAGGGAGCGCCTGAGCAGAGTGCGGCTCCGGCCACCGCGAAGACCGAGGGGATCTCCGCCGCGGCTGCAGCCGACCCAGTGCTCTACCCCGGCTGGTACAAATCCACAGCCGGGCCGGCGGCCGGTCCCGGCCTCGCCCCGCCCGGGCAGGGCACGGCTCAGCCGGACGCCTCGGGGTCAAAGGAAGGGGATACGCTGCCGGCGGCGGCAGGGCCGACAGCGCAAGAAAGCCCGGCCGGAGCTCACAAGGAGTCTGGCTCTGCTCCTTCCCAGGTCTGTACCTCGTCTGCTTCGCGCCGGGTTCACCCGCTCGCACAGAGCCAGCCGCTTTCCTCTTTCATTATCACCCACGAAGAGAGACAAAGGGATTTTGTGAAACTCTCAGCCCATTCTTCGGTGTCCCTTTCTGTCTTCGAATAATAAACGTGACCTGGTTTGATATTTTTTATTCAGGACTGGGACAGTAAAAGAAAAGTCCCACTTTTTCTATTCTGTCATACTAAATATGGACTGTGACGCAAAACTATTTGCTGAGATTCAGCGTTGTTGTGTAAACCTTATGTATATGCGAAACCTGTATTAGTCACAAGACAGTTTGATATTTATTCATCTTTCAACTCATTTTCAAAAGTTTCATGAAGAAAAATCCTCTACTCATTGAGCTATACTAGACATCTCTTCCGACTTTTACTGTTTCTTTATTGCTCTTGTAGAGACTGTCAATAAAACATCATTGACTGTTTCTCCACATTCATATACACGAGTTTTCTGTCAGGGAATATACTTACAGTACATCGCTGTGGAAGCATCACACTGTGGAACTGGAACAGGCAGAGATTAAACACACTCTGAAGAGTTAAACGAGAAAAAAAGAACATTTTGGCTCTGGAGGCTCTTTAGGTGTATGTGAAAGAAGAAAACAACAGGAATGTGAGGCAGAGAGGTGGGTAAGAAGAATAAAAGAAATATGGTGTGAGAATGGGTAGGGAGAGGTGAGACAGAGGGTCCACAAAGATGGAAATCCTGGAGATAAATATCAGGGGGATTGTGGAAGGCTGAAATATGTAAACAAATGGAGAAAATTAGAAAGAAGTTATTTTATCTTTTTTTTGTTTGCTACTCATTATGGAATGAACCTTTGCTTGTTTCTTTACAGCTCGGACGCAGAGCAGACTCTCAAGTAAACTGCTACTGTACCTCTTAAATGAACCCTTTTCAAATAGGTTCAGAATGGATAACCGGAGTTATGTTTGCATAAATACCTATATTCAGTGTTGCTATGAGTGAGGGAGATGTTCCAAGCTGCAGGTTTAGGTGAAAAGCACCATTTCATATTTAATATAAAAAGTCAGCATGGGTGAACAACCCAGTACTCTCGGCAATGGCACCAAAGTTAGTTTTTTTTGGCAGTGTAACAGGACTCATGTACTGAGCAAGTTACAGAAATGAGATCACCTCCCTTCTGAAAGCTAGACAATGTAAAACTCTACCACAGAGGACCAGTCTTTTGGCATAGAGGAGCTAACTGCTGTCTAGACTGTGGTGCTAGAGTTATGTGTGCTTTGAGCCCACAGGTGGCTGGGATCAATGCCAGTGGGATGATACTTTATTTGAAACTGTTTGCAAGTTGACCAATCGAGCACAAATGATCAGCACTGTGTTTATCTGTCTGTAGGAGGGCAGGAGGTTATCATCAGTGCAAACACTCAATGGGCTCCATAAGAGTTAAATGTGACTGTTCAACATTCAGTGTTTAAAATGATCTGGTTTAATAGAACTGTGCAGACATGAAGCTTTGGTATTTTGTTTTTTCACAGGGGCTAGCTTTCTGCCTGACAATTCTGGCTTTGTTTATGATACTCCGTCACCTTTGGAATCAGATTCAGGGCGTGATTGTAACTTTTATGGGTAGGATACTTATTTCCTTTTTGCATACAAACTAATTCCTCCGGGTTATAGTTTATCGCTATTGTATGCTGAAATGAGACTTTGGAGTACTGTTTTGATAAAAAAATGTGTGTGTGGGGGGAATTTTCAATTAATTTTTGGCATCCTGTTTTAAAATAATGGGACACTAGTTTTCTTTTTTCAGAGTTAATAAACAATTGCAAAAGTGGGAAAAGTACACTTCCCTTCTGTAAGATTCCTAAGCATTTTTTTGACTCGTTTACATGCTTATTAAGAAGAGTTAAGTGAAAAAAACAACATGACAAAAGACACTTACAAATACACTTTCCAATTATCCTTCCTACCCTTTTAGTTTCACTTACATTTTGACAGATTGCCTTGGCAGAATAAAATGAGCAGCCGTGATAGATATGGATAATAAACACTGGGCACCGATTTGGACTATTAGTGCAAGCATAATAAAAAATAAATGTCATGTGGGCTCTAAAGATATACCATCACCTCGGACTTTACCCATTTTTTCACATTCAAAATATACTTGCACTTATCTAAATCTATACATATCCATACTGATGTACAAGATATACATATTTTATTCTACCAAGGTCCTGTAAAAAATTAATTCACTTGTACATTTTTTAAAAAACTCTGCAGTACAGGTAAATCCCACAAAATAATTGGAATCAAGAGATAACATGACATCAATAACCAACAAGTAACAGGATACAACCTTTAAAATGTAATATTAATAGTTGGAATGTTATGCTGTAGTACACTTCAAACACATCTCCTTCAGTTCAGTGTTCTGTATGATGAAAGACGTGACCTTATGATTTTCCACATCCATTCTATTCCACCTATAAAAGCACAATAAATGAGGAATAGTATATAGAACTGACATCTTTTGACTAGTAATTGACTAAATCCTCCACCTATGACTATTCGAGGATGTATTCCATTGTTCCAAGGCTTTGCATAAAATAATTGGATATGATGGTTAGTTCAAATTCATTGGGCTGCACTGCATTCTGATGCAAAAATGGACAAAATCTTTTTACGTGATTTTGGTTTTCTCAAGTATTTATGTGCACATAGATGTATGAATGCCTTGAAAGTGATAACAAGGCAGCTATTTAATTACATTTTTTAAAGACTAATGGTGAAATACTTGAAAAGGAAGTCTGTGAAGGTCGATTTTACTCTTTAATGTTCAATTTCTCAATAGATCACTCGTTGGCTATGCCTTGTAGTCAAGGATGACTGTCTTGCATGAACCTGTACGTGAGTGAAAAGACCAACATACCCTGCCAGTTGAGAAGGTGTTGTCTGAAGAGATCATGTACTGTGCAATCTGGTCTTGTTGATATCTCTCTGATACACTTGTTTAGCTTACTTATGCTGATACCTTTGAGCCTGAAAGCAGTGGGTTTTTTCCCAGATTGCATTATAACTTCCCAGGAGCTGATATTGATGTAACATTCTTCATGAGACACTCCAGAGACAGAGAGAAACTAAATACATAAGATCTAATAATACATGTAAATAAGGTTCTACATTTCCACAATGTTAGGAGAGGAACTGACTCCAGCTGTCTGCAAGCTCTATGAAAGTGTTTAACATTCAGCGAGGGTTGTCTACACTGGTGACAGATTGGACTGGTGAGAGAGCACAATGGGTTGAAGTAAGGTTTAATTTCTTGAGGAGATGGAATACAAAAAGGTTAATCATCTAAAGTAACATACCAACTGCTGCTATTTTAGGGAACACAGTCTCACTTGTTTAATGTATGCTCCTGGCCAAACAGGATTAGCCATTAGTTTAGCTACAGGCATAAAGGGGAAATGGAAAGACATCAGGTTGCATGCGAAGTCAAGGTTAGGAAGCAACAGGGTTGGTCTGGCCTCTTCAGCCCTGGTTTTGTATTTCCCTGTAGTAAAAGTGAGGAATTTGTACATAGGCTTTCCACATCAATCTGCCAGGTTAGGACATCTGATATGTCTTGCTGGAAGAAGAAAGCCTTCTCTGAGAGCGTGCAGTCTGATATCTGCCCAACACAAACAGCCCAGTGGGGCTGTTGATAGATATTCATGGATTCAATACTTATATTGTCTGCCTGGGAGAGAGCACCTTTGTTGTTCTCTCCATCCTGCCATGTGATGTATAAAATCTGCAAAGAACGTTGATGATATAATTTCAGTATTCAGGATGTTTAAAAACAAATATTGTCAGTCCTGCCGCTAGAGAGTCTGAAAACCCATTGTGGGAGTTGTTCAGTAACAGAAATGTTACAGAATAAAAACAGAAAATCCAGCCGCTGACTTACTGTACACTTGTAAAACCCATTCATTCCAAACACACCGTTAGTGAGTTCCGTGTAAGAATGTGTAAATAAATCATCACCAGTAATATAATTAATGCCAAATTACCACCTGGCGATCCTATTTACAGGTAGTAGAATACATGTGATGTCCTTTTGTGGTAAATTACTCTCTCTATAGCCTAGCCTGCTACACTTTTCCTTTGATTGTAGGTGTGACATTTTCTGCCACTTGGAATCTGGGTCTCTTTTTGTTGGTTTTTCTAGGGAATTTTTGGCAGCCAGTTTGATAGATATGATTGCATGGATAAGACAGTCAACAGTCCAGTGGTCTTGAGCTAATTTCTGTGCTCTATATAGTTTAAAGTTTTTATCCCTGCTAGTGGTTCATGATCACCACTTAGAACAGCAAACTGGTATTCCTTGATCAGTCATCCCAGTACTCACCAGACTCAGCCTTGCTTATGAGATCAGGATAGAAGCAGAGAGTGCTGCAGTTGAATGTAAAGCTATACCTCACATTTTGAAGAGGCGTCACACCCATTTTGTGGAAATGAATCAATAGGATGAGTGATCAAGAGTATTAAAGTCATAAAACTGGCATTTGTAACCATCGCCCAGTCCTTTGACTAATCCAGTTTGGCAGGCAGTCACAGTATTACTCTGCCAGACTTCTTACCACTTGTATGGGAAGATGTTAAATAGGCTTACTTGAGCTAATAATTAGTTGCTTTAGCCGTTGAGAGCTGTGGACACACCAGCCCTCTAGGACCAGGACTGGACCAGGACTTCATGAGTTTTATGGTAAAACACCTACAGTAGGAGAGATGTCAGAGGATGACATTCAGAGATACGCTCTTAAAGAGACTCAACAAAAACCTCACCATTATACTTATGGAATCTAGTAGGTTAGTGCCTCTTATAGAGAGACTATAACATAACCTTATTTATTTTAGAAAACTGCTTTCCCCTTTCAGCTGTCACATTACAGCTAGTTAATAAGTTTCTGAGTGGATTGTTTGTGGGAACTTCTGTTTTATAAATATACAGTCTTATGTGGAAGTAATATCTTCAAGCAATAATCAAAACGTTCTGTGAGGCCCAGTAGATTTAAATATATAACATGATTCAAAGTAAAGTAAATTATTTTTAAAATCAGGCATATTATTAATAATATGGAGCCACTATCGTAGATTTCCCTGATATATTTTATGATGAAATTCATTATACATATTAATGTTATCTGTGTAGTGTGTCAAATAAATGGCTGAAAACATACAAACCATATCATGTGCATTTTATATAGGATAATTGGATACTAAGGGACAGATAGGTGGCACAGTGGCACAGTGGTTCCATTACTCCCTTGCAGTGCTGGGGCCCTGGGTTCAATTCCTGGGCTGCTATCTGCATGGAGTTTGTATGTTCCCCCTGTGTTTGCATGGGTTTCCTCCCATGGTCAAAAAGCATACTGGTAGGCTAATTGGCTTCTGGAAAAACTGCCTCTGATGTGAGTCTGTGTCAATGTGTGCCCTGCAATGGACTGGCATCCCAGTCCGTCGTGTACCTGCCTTGTGTCTGCTGCTTGCTGGGCTTGGGCTCCCCTGCGACCCTGAATTGAATAAAGTAATTATCCAGTGGATGGGTGCACTAAGAACCTGCAAGTGAAGTGTAGCTGTATGGTCCATCCGATTTATCCACAAATTATTCCTCATTGTTTTATTCATAATCAAACACCCCTCAAAAGATGTAAGAACAAAATACTAAAGCGTCTCTCTCTCTTTCCGTCATTGTCTATTAGTACAGTATGTGTTTTTCAGAGCTGATGTTACTAAAAAACAAAATAATAGCTGATTTTTATACAATACTTTCTTACCTGGTAACAATTTAGGCTCGGGCTTTTAACGTTGGGTCGGCAGGGCTGGAAGCGGAACAAATTTGCAGTATAAACTACCTCAATTGTAGCGTAGGCGATTACAACGATATGTTATACTGTACACGATTTGCTCCCGTGTGCAGCGCTCGCCTTTCAGTATCTTGGTGTGTTTACTGAGTGCACACAACCGCTTCTACCTCTGACATAACTGTAGGCGACGATATTTGTGTGCAGCTTAACTTCATTTTCAAAAAAGAAAGAGTTTTTCAACGTTATAAAATATGTCAGAAATATAATTTTATCTTACTCCAGAAATATGAGAAAAATTCCCTTTATTAAGCAAGCCGCCGTTACTAGAATTAATATAGCCATAGTAAATATAAGGTTTCAAGTTCAAACTAAATAACAACGTAAGGGTACCAAAACCAACAAAATATCTAGAGTAATGTAGTCAACTTTTGTTAACTTTGCAGTGGAAAAACAGCAAATGGGATATTGAAAATACACCAATATTTCCTCGCTTCCTTTTAAACAGGCTGGTTCTGAGATTGCGGCCGGCGGACCGAGCGAAAGTCAACAAAACGCAGAAGACAAAGGCGGCGACGGACCTCGGCACGTCTTCTCCTTCTCCTGGTTAAACTCCCTTAAAGAGTAGCTCGCCTTGTCCTCCAGACATGGAGCCTACAACAAGCGAGGAGCGACTGGTGAAGAGAAGTGCCTCGCTGTGCTGGTGTATTAACTGTACCGTTAGGTACACGCACGATATGACGGAGATGTGACTGAAAAGAGCGGGTTGGGGTTTATAGCAATTCAACACCTTGTCTGAAACAGCTGATGCATTCTACATGGCTAAAGAATGTAATGAAATTGCTTGTGAATGAATGGATGCCAAGTTAACACTTTCAACCTTGAAAATACCACTGATAAAACACCTAATGACACACTTCTGGTGCACGTTGTGAGAGGTGTTGGCACTCAAGAATTTACACAATGAAATGTAAACGTAACTTTCAAGCTTTTATTAAAAATATAAATATTAGACATTCTCTTGCACAACAAAAAAATGACTCGTTGCTCATATTATGTTTATTATCAAACGTAAACAAGGTAGATTACAGGGAAACTGAATTTCAGAGAGGGCATCCATTTCTGAATACGGCGTTCTGAAATTAGTGAATTTCCTACAATTCTACTTAAAATATATCGGGTTTTTTTTTTGTTTTGAAAATGTGAAAGGTTTTGTGTAAATGCTACGGTTTTGTAATATCACTGTTACAACAGTTATACAAATTAAAATGACGCATTTATCTTGCATGTATGAGCCAGTCTGATTACCAACCATCGAGCGGGCTACGATTCCTCATCATTTTCCTTCGTTTGAGGTTTAAAGCTATAAAAAATAAATAATGTAAAAGCAGCGCTATGGTACAGGATACTGTGTATTTTGTGCTAGATGTAAAACTTCTTTGGCAGATGGAGCTGTGTCACGTTCACTTCCCGATGATTTCCATCATTTTTCTGTTGCTGTGCGCTTGCTGGGCAAGCTGCTCCGCCCGGGCCATTTCCAAAACTTCTCGTAGCAGGTGGAAGGTCAGATCCAGGGAAATGGGAGGCTCTTCGGATCGCTTCCCTCTTCCCGTCAGGTCTTCCAGCTGGTCATCGTGGCTGCTCAGAAGCCGGTTGGGGTGACCAACTTTGCCTTGCAGGAGACGCTGTGTGAGCTGCATCTGGAAAGCCCTGTTGACGTTAGCCGGGGACGCATCGGGGGACATGTTGGGCAGGTACGAGGGGGGATTCTGATTTACGTTGCCCAGGCGAATGAAATACTCCTCTCCCAGTCTCACCAAAAGCGGAAGGGAAAGCTCCTGTAGCTCAGATTCGGAACCCCGACCGGACTGGACAGCCCCCGGGCTTTCGATAGCTCTACATTCATGACGCGGCAGGAAGGCAACAAGCAGGATAGCAGTAGAAACAAGGAAATTGAGCTTCATGACAGGATATCAGCGGGAACCTGAAGAGGAAAGAGATTCGATTTTTTTTTTGTTTTAAAAACTTAAGTTTGCGTGTTTCCAACAGACACCAAAAGAACTACGTTAAACAAAACTCTAACCCTACCGAAAAACGTCATTCGGCGTTTCGTGTTGAAGAGTGGACATTCTGTGTAAATTTTTATTGCCTTTCTGAGGTTTACAGGCATCAATGATATTTACTGAATTGTACTGATATGTACAGCAGATCAACAGTTAACATTATGACAGTAGGCGCTTCAGCCAGAAATAATTTGTATAGAGATTGAGATGCTCCAAATTGTTTGTTAATGTGTGCAATATTAAAATAAAATCTACAGTATGCCAAAAATTCAGAATGATCATTTTAAAGTGTTTTCCCTTCCTTTGAAAAACATATAGAATAAGGTAAAGCAATACGAAGGCAAACTTATATGTACAGTACACAACACACATCAACAGCTGTATATTCCCTACTATAAAGGCCCATACTTCTTATACATTTGAATTTCTAATGTTAATAACCTGTGGATGAAAACTTTAAAATGTAGGAATCTGTTGGTGTTACAAAACTAGATTTCTACTTGTATAAAAAAGAAATTAATCCGTGACACCAAATAGCAGTGTCGGAGTCTCACACTGTGTTTTAAAACAGTATTAAAAACAGATACACTTCTGACTTCCTAGCTTCCTGCAGCTTCAGTTTCGGAAATAAGAAATAATAAACGTATAACACTGACACTTTCTCTGTCGCTATTCAAACACTTATTATAAACAACGTATTGCACCACAAAATTACGAGGCTCTTAAAAGATAGTTTTCAAGTTCCCGTACCTGAATTACAAGAGAATGGCCGTACGTATGTCCGTGGACGCTGGTGACCAGATAAGGCTCACAGTTAAGATGCTGTTTTCTTCCAGGTTTGCTACCGGTCTGTAAAGACACCTGTAAACGAACTACTTCTTCAAAGAAAGCCTGGATGTTGGATTTTTATACCCCAAGACCTGTGACAAGTGTCACGCTCTGAGCTCAGATCTTGCGTCTGCGCAGTGATTTGCATGGGTAGACACCTGAATGAACAATGAATTTTAAAAGCTGGTGGGCAAATTTATTCCGCAACAGGAGTCCAATTATTTCCAGAAGTTTGTGTCCGATCGCCGTGACGTAATTCTACGCACAAGAAGTGCCACCGTTTGTAGCTTTCCCCATTATTTGAATGAATGTCTCTCGCCGAAACTGTAGTGAAGTTTTCAGATAACGGAAGAAGAAATCGATCGCTTTCTCAATTAGGATTCACCTGGCTCTGTCTGGGTTGTTCATCAGTCCTTCTTTAACGCCTGAGCATCCTAGAACATTCGTTTTCGCATCCTGTGGTCAAAAATAAACAGAAATTACTTGTCTCTGTCCTTGGTACTGAAAATGAAACCGTAAAGTCTTGAGCAGTTCTTCCCAAAGTTCGATACTCGCAGTTTGTAAAAATAACTTGGCTCCAAAAAAAAAAAGGAACAAGTCAAGATTTATTGCACGCTGAAAAGAGAAGAAAGGAAACACAATGTTTCGGCTGTGGAGCCTTCCGTAATGTTGTGTTTCCTTTCGTCTCTTTTCAGCATGGAATAAACCTTTACTTGTTCCTTTGCAGTCTACGCATGTTGGCGCAGCTACACACCTGAACTACTTCGCTACAAAAAAAAATCTACTTTACTCATTCTGTCACAGCCCGATAAATATTTCGCCGTTTTCCATGCTCTTTCATTCTACAGTAAATGTTTCGAGATTGTTTTCCCGTCTGAAAGTGATCTGATTTTAAAGGTTGATTATGTTTCATCCATCCTTTTGGCGTTAAATCTTACAGGAAAAAAGAAATAAGCTTCTAGAGTATACAGTATGTGTATACATCACAAGTGGTTTATAACACGTTGTTTTTTTTTCTTCTCTTATTCTGTACTGTATATCCGTCATTGCTAATTTTGATTGTGTATTAAGGCATGATCAGCGCTATTGTCTCAAGCGCTTTCAAATCTTGATTTAGAAACGAACCATTCTGTGTGGATGCAAGCTTAGATTATCTTGTAAAATACCATACAAGTATAAATAATTTAATCAAGTAATTTCCAATCCACAATCCGAGTATTTTTGCTTATTGAATGTTAGTTAATGGCGAACCATGCACTGTGACTGTTTTTCTTCATGCAAACTGACAAACTTTTGACGTTTCTTCTATTCCACAGGAGGAATAACAGAGGAGCAGCTCTGTGAATACTGTTAGAAACGTGATCGGTGCTCTGTCAATAGGCTAAAACACCCATTTCAACCAGTTCTGCATTTCCTGAAGTAGAAAAGTAGAAACACAAAACCTTCCCTCATCCATCTGAGAACTCGTTTCACGCGTCACACTGTACAAGTTTCATTCTTAGGAATCGCTGCATCTCTTTGTCGTGGCTGTGTTTTTAGAGAGTATTTCAGACTCCATTGCTCTAATGCTCTAAAAACACGGACTGAGCCTCAATAATAGAAATAGACTGTAATAGCTGGTCTCGATGAAGAAGACGCTTTTCATTGCCAGCCCGTGAATTGAATGTGTTAATCCCATATGACAGAGATTTATTTCACTCATTATCATCTTAATCAGTTTTTCAAATTGGTGATCCTGTGTTGTTTTCAGATCATGAGTCAGATATTAAATATAAATTAATAAAAGGTGAGTAAAGCAAAATAATATTTAGAGATCTGACTCATTATGCTGTATTTCCTGAGAAACGAGGTGACGTGTGCATTTAGCAATTATGGCAAGAATGATCAAGTAGTTAACTATTGCGTGGTATTATCGTCCTTTAATTTGTAATCCATACATATACATATGTAAATATGCGTTCTTTTTCAAACATATAAAGCATAAACACATCACATACTTTAATAACAGAAATCGGGGTGGTGTATGGTACACATCATTTGGCAGATTATAATTAGGACTCATTCTATTGTATGTTTGTTTTAACTCAACGGATAATTTAGCATTTTTTCCAAACCGGTCTTATATTTAAAATGCATTTAAAGGGATAATTGTTCTCGTTATCTAACAGGCTTTAGCACATTGAGAACGGTAGGCGGCGTCCTGTTCATCAGCACCATTATTCTTTGACAGGACGTCTCTGGGACAAAGATATTCTAGTACAGAGATACAGCAAACGAGATGAGTCATAGAAGAACTGCATGGTATATGTAGTCTGACTTTTTTCTTCTTTCACAACAGAGCAATTATATGAAATAGAGCAAGCGACGCAAACAAACATTTCTCATAACCAATTGGTTTTGACAGTTTATTTTTAAGGCATTGTAGGAGGAAGACTCAATTACACTCTCTCTGTGAGTTTACTGGAACGTTGGTATTATTTTTACAATTCGAGTTAATGCGGCACACAGTGTTTCAGGATGTCTTAGGAAACAGTTTTCAGACGGAAGGCTGAAATACTCGGGTGGACATGAGAAGATAGCATCAAGCATGCAATAGCAAAATCAACCACGATAGTACGATTGAAGATGTACTGTAGCACACTAAATGTGGATGGATTGACTTTTTATTATTCTAATTACCTTCATTGCGGCATTACTGTACAACTGCGAACTTCAGTTCGCAATTGTAAGGTCTCGAACAATTGTTTTCTTCTCTCTGTGTTGTGGACACTGCTCAGAAGTCAAATAGAACCCAAACTGAACACACCGACATACAATACAACTGTTCATTCTGCTGAATGTGGCTTGAGGGATGCCAGAGAATAACTTTACTTCAATAGCAAGGCTGGAAAGCTTTATTGGAGATGCTCTTGTCTTTCTGTAAAGAAGCAGTCCCTATGTTTAGTACTTCACACGTTTCCTCCTAACTTACAGTTGGATATGTCCCTAGCTCTTTGTGTTATGTTGGACCCTGGACTTTGTGACGTGTCAGCCTGTTAAATGCTTTGCCATACTATCTAGGTGAGGACAAATCGACAAAGACCTACAGCGCAAAGTTACTGGGACAAGAAAGACAGAACTGTTGTTTTTGCTTTACACTCAAGCAATTTCTATTTATCGTTGTGATCGTTAATATGAATGCTATGTACAATGTAACAAGTACTTTATTTTTGGGGTAATTCCATGCATAAAATCATATAACAACAAAGCCATAGTCTGTGTTAAGCCCAATGATTACAAGTGACCATAAGTACTGTGGAACATTCACTTCAAGTAAATTTCAGAGGTAAAAATCAGTATTTGGCTGCCTGTCCTTTTGAGGCGATAAATCATAAGGAAACCCATTAAGCTCCCCAAAATCTTAATCATTTGAAATGGTTGGCCAAGCTTTTTCTGAGCCACTTTGAGGTGGCTCCTATTCTCAGAGTGTTCAAGATTTCACTTGATTCTATTCCACTTGTAAAATACATGCTCTGCTGGATTTAAATCTTGAGATTGACTTGAATAGTCATATTTTTAACTTCTATCCCCTGATAAACTCCTTGGATGCATAAGCTATAGTTTTGGGTCACTGTCAGGCTGCGGGGTGAAGTACCGCCCAGTAAGTACAAAAGCATTTTGTTTTACACGAACTGATGTTTTTTTGTGTGTCAATTTAAGATTTCTTTGTGCCACTATCTGTAGTTACATTATCAATATAGGAGAGTGGACCAGTTGCAGAGGCTGCTATGCAAATCCAGCCCATGACATAACCTGCATCATGCTTTACAAATGAAGGGGTTTCCTTACAAATTCTGATCTGTCTTTCCTGTTCTCGGTCAAATGAGAGGCTTACATCTTGCGAAACAGCCTTTGTAATTCTGCTTTACCAATCAGCAAACTGTGGGTGTTGATACTGTACCTTCTCCCCTTTATCTCTGATAACTTCACTGCCATCAACTACAGCTGTTTTCCTTGCCTGTGCTGGGAATGGCTGTAATCATACTGTACGTCTGGTTTCCTTCTTCATCAATGTATTCCAAAAAGCTCATTGTAACATGCCCAACGTCTGGTGCTATTATGTCTGAGACTTCTTCTCATTCAGATTCAAAGTTGTGTGCTTTTCTTTCACAGAAAGTTATTTGATTTTTATCTTGACTATCAAGCATTGACTCCAGACACTGAAGTCAAAGTGAAACCAGTTGGTAGAGTGATTATGGCAATTGTGCTAATACTGTTTCCTTTTCAAAATTAAGAGGGTTAGCACTCTTAACTTCTTTTATTGACCCATGAGGGCAGACTTGACTTTGACATTATTAAAAACAAAAGCATAGGTATTGAATATAGCAGTATTTGTTTCAAGAGAAATTAATATTAGAGCTCATAGTGAAAACCCCAGTTTAGACATCAATGTCACTGGTTACCCGACTTTTTCTTTTTCTGAATACTGCATTTGCCATGTGACCATCCAGTTCTGAGTAATGTATAATTTGATTTTTTTATTTTTGTTTATTTCTATTTCTACTTCGCCAGAGTCAGGTAACCTTTAACTAGCCCTGATATGTGAAATATAAAAGTATGACAATATATAGAAATGCCACAGCTCTTTATAGAAACCTATAGGTCGTGCATAAGTTACAGATTGACCATCTGCTCCTATTTCCCTGTTGCATTACTTGGGTGCACAGCTCTGCTTCTTAACAGCAAAGGCATCAATCAGCCTCCCTGCTGACATGTAGCAGGACAGTCAGAAATGGTTTTTCAACACGATGCACAGCTATCCCTGCAATAGTGGGGAATAATACGACCATATCAATGCTCCATCCAGCCAAACACTTGGAAAGCTCAGATGTTCAGAGTAAGAGTCTTTGCACATACCTACAGTACAGTTGCTACCAAAAGTATTCACCCCTCATGGTCCTTTTCACATTTTATTGTGTTATAATATAGAATCATAACTGGGCCTTTTTGCCATTGATTGACACAAAAAATTCTATAATGTCAAAGAGAAAACAAAATTCTACAGATCCTACTAAATTAATTATAAATATAAAATTGATTGAAGAGGTGATAACTGACAGGTATCCAGCCTGACTGGAGAACCTATCTTGATAGTGAAATGATTCTGTGTCACGTACAGAAATTAGGAAATCAAAGTAAAAATATTCTTTCTGGCCTCTTATGGGATGCTGAAATAAAAGAGATAAATGTCTGTGACAGAAATATTCTATCAATATCATTATACATCAGCTGTTATAGTGACTACTATAACACAATGCAGGTGAGAGGTCTGGACTATACCAATAAATTAAAAATACTGAAAACGTTAGACGAACATACTGGGAATCCTGACTGGTTCAGAACCATGGTGTGATGTAATAATAAATTAAAAATAAATTATTTCAAAGATTGCATTATAGATCACATGGAAGCTTGCAAGACATTTGAATGTCAAAAAAGACTTTATTTTCATTTTCCAACATGTTTTTATAATGAAGGCTATGATGTTAATTTGCCCCACTGCTCATCTAAATCTAACACAAATCATAAACATTTTGACACATAGCACAATCCATTAACTTTTTTTTCAAGGAATAAAGTCATCAACAAAACTTGTAAAACAGCACATGGTGCTTGTAAAACGCATTGAGAATTTATATATCTGTATTCAGTATAAGCCTTTATATTGTTAATTAAATTTTTCCAGTTTTATTGGCTTAAATTCTATATCTCGGTTATTGCCTAAAGTTTAATGTACTTAACACAGTTTTAAATATTAAACTTTCAGCATCCTTAAGATGTAGTTTTTTGCTGTCATTATTCTGTAAATATACTTAACCATGAAAAGGAAATAGTTTTTACCTTTGAAGTGAACCTCATGGTGTTTA